>NW_026623184.1:0-600000 GCF_028827545.1 Penicillium diatomitis
GGGGACCATCAACAGCACCTGGCGCGACCGTGGTCAGAAAATCATCCCAGGGGTCGGTTTCGCTGGCGCCGTCGGCGCTTGATGTTCCCCGCTGCCGGTCTCCGAGACCATCGACCGGGGGATCAGTGAGGACCAATGCCTGACGACAAGCCTCGAACATGAGGGCGATGGTTCCTCGGCGAGGAGCAATGGGTGTGGTTGAGTCCTCAAGACGGCTGCGATGACCACTGGGGCGCACGGAGGGGACGGCGGTGCCTGTGGCGGAAGGCGGGACGATGAGGAATGGGGGCGAGGACGACACGCGATGCGACATTGCAGGCGCAAACCTGGTTAGCTGGACTCGCGATGGGTGCCGCGCGAGCAAGCCTCGGCTCGGGCAAAGCCAGAAAGTCGGTTACTTCACGAGCATCTCGAGAGCGTCGGCTGGCTCGCTTTTCGAGAATCTGCGATTCAGAAGGAGGTAGGAGAGGCCAGGGCATCACGACGACTGGTTTCCGCACATACCATCTTCGCTGACCCCCAAGTTCAACACTGGCGAGCGGACGGCGGCTTGGGGCCTGATCGCCGCGCTGATTCCTTCCATTATCTGCGTACGGAAGCTGGACGCCAACCGGAGGGCGCGGCCCATGGACGATTTGTATTCGAGCGTCGAATCGATGATCTTCCGGCAGCCGTCACATCTTTTTCCACTGCTGTCTTGAGCGCGTCCGCTCCTGCAAGGCTCACGCCACATTCTTTAAGCAGATGTCAGTGCAACTCCAGGTAGTGATCCAGCGGCCAATGGCTACTGGATGGATTTCCAATATCGCAGAGAGAGTAGACGTACGGAATACCCATGTTGCGACCGAATTGCGCAAGTGAATAATCGACGGGCACAACAACAAGACGGTCGGGTAAGCGATAAGGATAAAGGCTTTCGAACGCGCCCCCGGAGTCTTGGGGGTGATGTAGTGGGACACGGGAGAGAGATGGATACTGATCGGAAGGAAAAGATTAGAGGAGCGGGGAATTTTGTTTTTGGGGCATTCAAAGGAAACGGGTATTTCCCGAACGATACCTGAGCGGCCTGACGGAACCACCAGATGAGTCCGGAAGTTGTGATCAGTGACGAGACCAGACGATGCGCAGGCGGCAATTGAGTGGCTAGACTGTCAGGACATACAGTAAATTCCAGAATCGGGTTCCGAATCGCAGGCTTGACGAGTATCGATATGATGATGCGTCATCACACTGATTACTTCTAAAGTGGCAGGTATCTACCTGATGTTCATAACTTGGGACCTTTCAACAATCTACGCATCTCAGTTGAGTGCTTTCGATATATAATGGGTCACGACGATGGCTCGATATTAGATCGTGCACTGGTGTCTTTCAAACTCTACGGGTCTACTGCTACTCTAGTACCTAGTCTACAAGTAACTAATTGTCCAATTACGACATACAAGAAGTTGTCTTGGCTTCAATCCGACCTTTCTGGATTGTGCCAGAAAGCTCCCCATGATGGTAAATATCCATTTAGGACAGAAGGTAATGCCTTGGTGTAACTACCTCATACCTAGGCGCGGAAGAACAAGTTAACAACAAACGTACACATTTTGTAGCGTTCGGGATAACTTACATCCAAAAACTATGTATACCATCAATGTTTATGGCGCCCAGGCGCAGTCATATGGATAATTATCTATACATGACAAGAAGTTATATAGGTCCCTTAGTTTTTTTGCTTCTACTGTCAATGTCAGGTACCAGTCAGTGATCCAGTACGCCACTAGCTACTGTATATGGACGTAGTCGGCTAACGTGTCTTTACTATGGTTCTTTGATGGTAATAAGTCAAAAGTATCACCCGCGCATACCGTCTTAAGCTCCGGGTTTAAACGGTCTATATTCTATGAGTCTATACTATCTTCTCGACCTTCCAACAGTGTAACAACAGACACACTGAACCTGGCAATTGATGTTAGCCACGGCGCGGGCCTGGGCCTGTTCGATCGATAAACATCTTCATCAGCATTGTTTTCATATAATCAATGACTTTTATTACTTCTACCGAAGTTCTAAGGGTCTTCAAATCGGGGTTACATATACCACGAGAAGGAATACTTCTACCTTGTAGATCTGCTTTGAGGGTTCAGATATCACATATTGCCCATAGAGAGGATCATCGGTTTCAGTCCTGATAACATGTGCTCCAGGTGCTGTAGCTTCGATTTCCTTCGAAAAGTGGGGCCTCGTCGGATGGTAAGCTATGCGGGGGGTTTTGTTTACCCTCCGGTTTATTGTGAATGTAATTGCACACCATGGCACTCTTGATACCTTCCTCGACCGAATTTTTCTTTGCATGCTCCCGTTCGCTGGGCACAAACAAAGTCACTGATAGGTCCGGCGAGGACGGTCGCAGTGACTTCAGCAGCGGAAGCTTTGTAGGGCTGATCGGTGGGCGTCCGTACAGCCGCAATATGATGCCGCCTGTGGAGAAGGAAAGTTCAAAACAACTCATGCTCGAGTCCCATCCAATCTCCGCCCGTCCCGTGTCTTTTCTCTGCTCTGGACCTGGCTTGGAATTTTAGGAAACTCTCTGCGTACTGCATGGTCTCATACGACAGACGAGTGTCTCTCTGCTACGAACTAACTACGGTGAAGGGTGTGGTAGCAGACGCCCTTGTATTATGCAGGTCTGGTGAGACCCAATCCCACCGCCGGACAATCGATCGCGCATGCGACAAGGTCCGCTACTTAGAGTAATCACGCCTGAGCGGTTTGCAATCTGATGATTCCACGACTGACATGACAAGTGACCACAGATATTCATGCGGCGGTCATGCATTCCTTGCAGACCATCACCTCGGCACCGCCTCGTTTCCACTCTCACTTCGACCTTTCCCAACCCCCACTCGGCACCCATCCGAGACCACCTTCTGAGACCGGCGCGCTCCAAACAAACACAACAAGACTGCTCAACCAAGCTCTGCGCTACAGCTGCCATGGTCTCTCGCTCCGGCGAAACCAGTGAGGGTCAACGGCCCCTCACCCCCTCAATGAGCCGGGCACGCCCATGAAACCTCGTTTGACCTGGAGCTGGCACCAGCCCCGTGCAGAGCGATGATAAACTTAAAGAAGAAAAGGGACCGAAGACCTCAGCCAAAGATGTAGCAGAGCTCAAAGATTATGTGAGTGGGAGACCAGAGGGAGCATGCGCTCGCTGAACCGAGGGCAACAGACGTCAGGCCAACGAGATGTTCGTCGGCTCGTAGCAATTGGGTGACTGTCTGGGAAAGGGCGCGTTTGGATCCGTTTATCGGGCCTTGAACTGGAACACAGGGGAGACGGTTGCGGTGAAACAGATCAAGCTTACTGATCTCCCGACGACGGAGTTGCGTGTGATTATGGTATATACACAGCCTGACCGTCACTTACAAGGGCTGACGCTGACAACGACGGACTGTCTTAGCTTGAAATTGATTTGCTCAAAAATCTCGATGTAAGACCTCATTCGACCCGCGGGGAGTATGAATGGCTCCGCTGACTCAAAGATTAGCATCCGAACATCGTCAAATACCATGGGTTTGTGAAATCCGTGGAAACTTTAAACATCATCTTAGAGTTGGATTCCCTACCAAGCCTGTGCTAACGAGGAACGACCGCTAACTCTGCCACAACCAGATACTGTGAGAATGGATCGTTGCATTCCATCGCTAAGAACTTCGGTCGCTTTCCGGAGAATCTAGTCGGGCTGTACATGTCGCAGTGCTGCATGGACTATTGTATCTCCACGAACAAGGTGTCATCCATGGGACATCAAGGGCGCGAACATTCTGACCACCAAAGAAGGCTTGGTAAAATTGGCCGATTTCGGGGTGGCCAGTCGAACCACAGGATTGAGCGAGTCGAGTGTAGTTGGTACTCCCGTTGGGATGGCCCCGGAGGTCATCGAGCTATCAGGAGCCACGACGGCGTCAGATATCTGGAGCTTGGGTTGTACGGTCATTGAGCTGCTAGAGGGAAACCTCCATATCATAACCTTCAGCCGATGCCCGCTCTATTCCGGATCGTGAATGATGATCATCCGCCACTTCCGCAGGGTGCTTCCCCAGTAAGTGAATAATTAGATGACCGTTCGTCTTTTGTGATACTGACTGAACCCCCCAGGCCGTCAAAGATTTCTTGATGCAATGTTTCCAGAAAGATCCCAATCTTCGAGCATGTGCTCGAAAGTTACTCAAGCATCCATGGATTGTCAACGCACGCCGAAGTGACTCCATCATTCCCAAAAATCGACGGAATATGAGGAGGCTGTCAAGAGTGTGCAGAGTGGAATGAAGCATTACGCTCTCCTGGGGCTGGCACTACGAGGAAATCAACCAAATTTGATCCGAACGCTGGGTCGTTGCCTGCTGCACGCGGCGGTTCCTTAGTAGATACCCTCCCATCGCCAACATCTATCAAAATCGCTGATCGCTTTCGGTCACCGTCGTCTAATGAAGATGACAATTGGGACAACGATTTCGTGACCGCTATCTCTCCAAGCGCGTTGCAGCTGCCCCATTTGAGACCGCAGGACGACCTCGGAGGCAAGCTCTCACCCGAGAAGTTGAAAGCGTTCGCATCCTCGATGGAACTGTCATTAAGGGTGATGACAGTTTCGACGGCTTCGAAGACAGTGGGCGTGGTTCATTTCCAGGTGACAATGATCCTTTGCAAACCATCCGCCCATACTCTGCCAAAGTCCCATTAGCCGAGCCATCCAAGAGTGCCAGCCCATCAAAGCGTCGCCAGTCCAAGATCCAGTCGACTTCGACTCTTCAAAATGTTCCGATCCTGTCACAGACTCCCCACGCCTCCAATGAGACGGCCTCGCCCAGCCGTCTTATACAAAGAGAACTCTGTTGAGGATTACTCAGATTTGATCATGGCTAACGAGGATGTCCTCGACCGCAGCTCGGAGTATTTCACGTTCGTCTTAGACACACATAAAGCTAGTCTTCCGTTCGCTAACATCTGTATGTAGGAATTGGACGATGACCCTGACTCTCCGACACACGACAAAGACTGGCATTTCGAGGATGAACTGGCTGGCCATCATCCGCAACTACGAAAACAGTTGTCAGTGAAACGTGACCGATCAGCTATCGAGATCCAGAGATTTGCAGAGAACGAGAGCGATAAAGACTCTCCGACATCCTTGGAGCTGATCAAGAGGTTCTCGACAAGCCAGAGAGTGACGACGGTTCCGATCAGAGTACTCTCATGCCGAACTCCAAACTGTCGAACAATTCTTGGCCGGGCGATCAGGATGACGACGATGACCCCTTCGCACAGCTAGAAGAAGGCTTGATGAGATGGATCTGAAGCCAATATCGCCCGTGACAAGTATGCCCGTCTACGCAATCAGGTCGAAGATCTGGTCGGCTCTCTGAAAACGTCTCAAGATGAGGATGTTCTCGCGGAGATCTCCGAACAGCTTCTCACCGTGTTCTGCGATCTTCCGGAAACGAAGAATATCATTATCAGGCACACGGCATGCTACCCATTCTTGAATTTCTCGATACATCACGTCGACGTGACACTGTGTACTACCTTCTCAGAGTGGTGAATGCTATCATCTACAATGACTACGAGATTCAAGAAAATCCCTGCTTCGTCGGTGGTATTCCCATCGTGAACGAGTTTGCATCGAAGAAATATCCACGGGAGATCCGTCCTTGAAGCCGCTGCATTTGTGCAGCAAATGTTCCAGACGTCCACTCTCACACTCCAGATGTTCATCAGCGCAGGCGGTCTCAACGTCTTGGTGGAGTTCCTCGAGGATGACTATGAAGACGAACGTGATCTAGTCCTGATCGGAGTGAATGGCATCTGTAGAGTGTGTTTGAGTTGCAGGTACTTCGCCCCTCTGCTCCGATGAGTTTTGTTCTGTGGCGCTACTACTAATTACCTGGTGTACAGGGATCTACGCCGTAAAACGATTTTTGCAAGAATATTGTCCCGTAACTCTGTTCTTGATCCGCTCTCTCTTGTGCTGAGTCGAGTCTTAGATGAAGATGGAGAATTGGCCGAGGTCATTGAGGGCCGCATTGCAAACACTTTTTTCATCTTTTCGCAGGCCGAAAACCACGTTAAAGAGATGGTTGCGGAGCGCACAGTATGCACCGTAAGCCCATCGTCCTGTGATCCAAACTTCGAACAAGAGCGGTCCACTGACAGTTCTTGCAGGTGTTCTCAAGGAATTGCGGCGGATGTCTCCCGTGCATCAGGTCACGATGCTGAAGTTTATTCAAAACTTGTCAATGCTATCCACAACGCTGGACGCCCTCCAGAATTCCAACGCCATCGACGTACTTACTGAGCTTCTTCAGTCTACCATGGGCCGCAGTCACTTCCGCGAAGTGTCTAACCAGATCCTCAACACCATCTACAACATGTCGTTTGAACAAGACTCGACAGGAAGACGCAGCATCGAATAGGACACAGCCGCTGCTTCAGAAGATTGTCAAGACGGAGCGTCCTCTTAAAGAATTTGCTCTACCAACCTTTTGATATGGCTCAGTCTGGCAAAGTCGGTCGCCGAGAGCTGGCGCAACAAAGGACTTGCATTCTACATTTCACTACTGGCAGATCCTTACTGGCAAGTCACGGCGTTGGATGCCATTTTCACGTGGTGTCTTCCCTCGAACTCCTGCGAATTCTTGGGGTTTCCGCGGTTTTAACCATTCTGTGTAGGCTTCAAGAGGAAAACAGCAAAAGTCGAAGAGCATTTACTGGACAATCGCCATGACAAGATTTCATTCGCAGATGCTATTGTTCGATGTCTGACGCTCTCCAAAGCAAATGCCTCGAAAACCTGCTCGAGCCACTTCAGAAGCTTTGCGTCTCAGTCCACCAGTAGCCTCCACTCTGGCACGGACTGATCTTTTCACACGCCTTGGACAGAAGCTTCCATCACAACAAAGCGGTTGTCCGGCTGAACTTGCTCCGCATTATCTCTAGCATTTGCGACTCAGCCGAACAACAAGGTGGCTTGCTTGCAACCTATGGCCTGCTAGATGCGATTCGAGAACTTGAAAAACGACCCCAAGGATCTTGGTCCGAGACATGGCAGGAAAATTGGTTCAAGCCAGTGAGCGTGAGCAGCAACACTCTTGGTCTCATGCGCAGACCTACGAGTCGGCGAAAGAGCACTTCCACATCCAGTCCGAACCCATTCTCCAGCTCTACACCCCTCCACCCCGTCCAGCAATCGCACAAGCCAATCTCGAGTATTCCTCGAAGGCCGCGAAACTCCCCGTCATTCCCGACCTGCCCTCACTGGATCATCTTTTGCGCTTCGACCAGGAAGCCGTGACGGCACTACCTCATCCTTGGGCTCGGCTCTCAACGGCAACGCAGCTTCACCCGGTCCCGAATGCCCCGAGGCATGTCTAACCGGCTGTCTCAGGTCGAATACCTTCAAGATGATGATAAAGCTCTAAACTCTTTGAATCGGCGCGGCTCTGTCATGCCACGCCGGCGTCCCCCTACAGCGGTGGATTCCGAATGGATATGACAGGCCTCATTGCACTTGCCCTATGCAAGATGCTCTGCGTGTGCATCAATTTCTTTTTTCGAGGCTCGTTCACCTGGGGCCAATTGCTTCGAATGAGCAATATCTGCCAAGGTATAAGATAGGGACCCGAGTTGTTACCAAACCGAGTTGTTACTAAGCATCTGTTCCTTTATTCCTAGTCGAGTTGTTGGGAGTGGTCGATATCCATGTTTCAGTATTACGCAAACTATCATTGCATAAACGGTGTTCAACGATGGGATTTTTTTTGGTTCAAGCTTGGCTTCTCGCATACTACTCTGATCTTCAAAAAGTACAACAATTGTAGCACATTTTTTTGGTAGACTCCCTGAAGTCGATCTTTTGCCCTTTGTCGCCACACGGCCGTAGCGCTCGAAAGACCCTAAACGGAATCGATCGGTGGCGATGACGTCGATTGGATCACTTACAGCATTCCATCACGTGAAGTGCCCCTGCGGCCCGAGACCGGGCTAAGCGTCCACCGATTGGTGGCAATGCCGCTTTAGAAAAATCTCCCGATCAACACGAGCTGCTTTATTCTTGTACAAACCATGAAGTGAAAAGCTGGCGCCTCTTCTTTGCTTGGTTTTCACTGTGTTGTCGTTGCTTGTGCCGTCCTTGTTGGAATGAAGGCTGCCCTTCGCGCACCGCTGCGGGCTTGTGCCAGTCCCGCGACGGTTATAGGGCAATCATGCAAAGCCTCGGTTGCCGCCTTCGCTAGTTCGTCGTACTCTACGCACTCGATCTTGCCTGTACATGTTTCGCGAACATGGTTGAGTCTGGAATATTGCGTCGAGCCACATGGTCTTCTCGCCCAGCTTTGAACCAATCTAGTGCACGATCGCTCTCAACGAGCGCCCCGTTCCTTTCCGTCGCGGAGTCTAGATCACCACAGACGATACCTCGTACAAGCCAGACTCCGGCATAACGAAAGTACTTGAAGTACCTGGTTGTTCTGGGCTCACTTGGTACAGGTGGACTTTGTACTGGACGATGTGAAACATGTATATAACGCCACGAGGAGAAGTGGCCGTGTGCTTGGTACCCTTGCCGTTTGCATCAATGAGTAGGTGAACTCGATAGTAAAGCGATGAATGATAAGCTAACGAGCGATGTCTTTCCAGTTACCGTGTCACGTTGAAGCAAGCCGATCTCGCCTCGCCCGAGGATTATGACGCGCTCATTCGCGCATGCCATCAGCGCTGTGCGAATCGAACACTTCGTGTATTGGAACAAAATGGCTCGATCTTCATCAAACTGGGGACAACATCTGAGTAGCATGGGCTACTTGCTGCCTATCGAGTGGACATCGACGTTTATACCCCCTGCAAGACAAATGTCCCGTCTCGTCTATCGAATCAGTCGAAGAAATGTTCGTCAAAGACACTGGCCAGCGCATTGACGAGCTGTTCAGCTCGTTCGATCCGTACCCATCGGAGCAGCATCGCTTGTGCAGGTCCACCTCGCTACCTTGAAGGAAACCGGCCAGAAGGTTGCCGTCAAGGTGCAACACCCTGCCTTGGCTGAGTGGGTGCCGCTCGATCTTTCTTTGACCCGATTTACATTTTCGACACTGAAGCGCTTTTTCCCGGAGTATGATCTTGAGTGGTTATCGCGAGAGATGGACCAATCTTTGCCTGTGGAGTTGGACTTTCGAATGGAGGCTCAAAATGCCATGACTACCAGCGAATACTTCAAGAAACACTCTGATGCGCCCTTAGTCATTCCTAATGGTATGATATGATCCTTAAGACTGTCGTTATCGGGATAGTGTGCCTAACTTTCTTTATCAGTGATGTGGTCGCAAAAGCGGATCCTTGTCATGGAATGTATTTCCGGAGGCCGACCCGATGATCTCGACTTCCTCGCCGCCAACAACATTGATCGGGACGAAGTGTCCGCTGCTTTTGCTCATATCTTCAACGAAATGATCTTCGGCGACGGTGCCCCGCTTCACTGTGACCCGCACGGCGGCAACATCGCCATTCGACCAAATCCCAACCGCAGCCATCCCAACTTCGATATCATTTTATACGATCACGGTCTCTACCGAACGATTGACAAGGATCTCCGCCGAAACTACGCCAAACTGTGGCTCGCCGTTCTTGATGCTGATGTTCCGCGCATGCGCGAGTTCGCCTACAAGGTCGCAGGGGTCACAGATGAACACTTCCCTCTCTTCGCTAGTGCTATTACCGGGTCGGGATTTACTGTCCTGACGCAGAAGAACGTTGCGTCTGCCCGACGGCCGATGAAAAGAAGGAAATTACTGGAGCTTTGGGCGAAGGCATGTTGCAGCAGCTGGTAGTCCTACTGGGCCGAGTCCCGCGCATTATCCTCTTGATTCTCAAGACCAACGACCTCAGTAAGGAAGCCCTCATACTCGCGTCACCATTCATTTCTTGTTGAACGTGCCGGCGTCCTTCCTAGTGTATTCTTTCCCGCCAACCCCACGCTAACCTGACCCTCCAACCCCTCCAGCTCGAAGTCTTGACGAAAACCTTCACACCCGCCAAGGACCCATGCGAGCATTCCTGATCCTTGCACGATACGCCACCCGCACCGTATTTGAGGAACAAATGGAGCTGATTCGCAACTCGGGCGGCATCTTCCTCAACTCTTCCAGTATCTCGCCGCCCTGGGCTGGTTATCTTCGTGTTGAAACAAGGCTATCCGTCTACGAGACCCTACTCTCCGTGAAGAGTCGGCTCGGATTGCAGACTGCCTTGTAGATTATTGGATATGCAGTGCTTGGGCGACATGAAAACTAGATCTTGTAATTGATGACACGATTATGTACATATATAGCAGCGCTGCGGCTCTTGTCCTCGAGGTGCTTCTCTCTTCTGACCCGGGCGAATTCCAAGTCTCGGAAGGGCTGTACTACATCTTCTTGGACAGAGCCGATTGTGTGTCAGCGACGGCGTTAGATGGTTAGCGAAAAAAGTTGCTAGACTTGGGTTCGCATTATTTGGTTATCCCTTCTCCATTGTTTTCTTTTCGCTTGAATGGCTCGATCGATGAATGTCCGTTCGTTTCAGATCTAGCCCTGCAGAACCATATGAATTTCATCAGGCATATTTAGTTGACCTCAGAATATTACGTTGCTTTCAATAAGTCGTACCTAAGGTGATGACCGTAGCACTCTGCAGACACTAGCCGAGCTTCGTCTGTCTACCTGGGTACGCATCAATTGATCTAGCGGAAAGACGGAAGAGTGAATCCATTACGGAAGGTATGAATGTTTTCATTAAATTCATTCTAGGTACCAAGAACCCACGCTTTTCAAAAGTAAAAATAAAGAGTGGTCGATCGAGGATTGGATTGAGATGCCAAAAGCGCCAGACAGACATAACGTGGTATGGGGGCGAAAAAAAAGAAACGAACAAAGGCAAAACGGCAAAGGCATAAGACTGTACAGCAAACAAATCTGCCAATTTGTTTGGAAGGCCCCATTCATTCAAGACCAGGCCGGCATTATCATCAAGATAGATGATCGGAACCGTTGGTCGAGATGACTGGTGAAGCTTGTGATGAAGCACCAAATCAAGGTTGCATATCATAAATATATGAAGGCATCCTCGATCAAACGGTTGTGCCCATAGATAAAAAGATTCAAGGAAGAAAGAATGAGCGGAGGGGAGGGGAGCTCGAGCTCTTCAAGGGAGAAATGATGGGAGAACTCGTGACAATATCCGTTTTACATGGAAGCAGCAGCGCCGCCAGTAGGAGTCTGCTCAATTTCCACCTTCACATTGGCCATGGAGGCACCTGTCCCGGAGAGATCGGTAGTCTTGGCCTTGGGGTTCTTCGTGTAGTAGTCGGAAATGGCTGACTTGATGGCATCCTCGGCAAGCATTGAGCAATGCACTGTCATTAAGTCAAACTTTGTTAGCCAGAATATCTCTAGCAGCACAAGGGGTGGAAGAGGAGCAACAAGTAATTCCTCTTGTGAGGGGTAACTCACGCTTGACTGGGGGCAGGCAAAGCTCCTTCGCCACATCGGTATTCTTGATCTTGCCGGCCTCATCCAACGTCATGCCTCGCACAAGCTCGGTCAAGTAAGATGAAGAAGCAATAGCACTACCACATCCAAAGGTCTTGAAGACCACATCATCAATGCGACCAGAGTCCTTGTTCACCCGGATCTGAAGCTTCATGACATCGCCACAGGCGGGTGCACCGACCAGACCAGTGCCGACATCTTGTTCGTTCTTGAAAGATCCAACGTTGCGAGGGTTGTTGTAGTGGTCGAGAACCTTTTCATGATAGCTCCGGCGCTGGGTAGGGGCAGAGGTCTGACGCTGGATGGGCTGGACGGACTGCACACCAGCGAGGGGAGCGAAAGCACGGGGCGCAACAACGCCGACGCGGGGAGCAACGGTCACCAGACGCTTGAACATGGTGAATGGTTGTCTTAAGGAAGGGTGGTAGCGATCTTAGTTCAACAGGTTGTGTGGTTTCTGTTGGTTTGATGGTGGTTGTGATGCAGTGTGTTGAGATATTGACAATGGCAAAAAAGCAGATCTGATATGGGGAAGAGAGGAGGTGATGAATTCATTGCTAACTAATCTGATTCTTACATAATCCCGCTGCGACCTCGGATTCGTCACGGGTGGCCGCGACCATCGGAGCTGACTCAGCTCTCACCGGGTAGAATGATGCATGCCGCATCCAGCGGATTGCATCACTCTGCAGCCTCGACCTTCAAGTCGTTTACAGATCAAATTGCCATAACCAATCTCTCAAGTCACCAGATGAGCTTCGCTGATTCACATGAATCAATCCCTGCTCGCTTTCCATTAAGAAGATTCATGGTCCCCCTTTCAGAACATATGGATCGGATTCAGCCACAAGTGAATGGGACTTTTCCGCGGGCATCGGCAATACTGCAGCAAACAGTCTCCGAGGTCCAATCAAATGCCTGTGATATGACGAGGATGGAGACCCCATACGTTGATCTCTCCGATAAGAGTCGAAGCCGAATCACTACTATCGCCAGATCCGCTGCAGAGTTGATTACTGCCCAGTCCAGTCACTATCATGGAATATGGAGTCATTAAGTGCTCAATGCTCGCAGCTTGAGGTTATACGCTACTTCAACCCACTTTGTCTAAACTTGGTATTTAAACCTTTATTTCGTTTCATGAGTCTGATTAGTACCGACCTGGCCTGTAGATAGAGAGCTTCCGAATCTCAAATCCCCTTCAGGCCCGGGACCGATCTAAGTCTGTCCGATGTCCGACATCTAACTTACCAGAAAAGCTCTCGTTCCGTGACGTTCGGGGATAAGAAGCGAGCATCGGCGAGGTGAATATACTCATCCCGACGTAATGCGTCCGGTAGACAGGATTGCGGCCGCTCTCTTCAAGAACGATCAAGGCGCATTAATATCACTTATTGTCTGTGAAAAAGCAACATTCACTCGTTGCCCGAAGTACGAAAGAGAGATGAGCGAAACTGACCCTCAGTATTTCTCAATTCTCAACGCTTAACCGTAAACATGGTAGGTCTGACTCATAGTAGGATCAAGTCGCTTTAATTAAAATCAACTAGCCTATTACCTTGGCGGGAACCTCCAAGTCCATAAGTCACTGTCCATCCCCGCGAAGCCCGCCGGGAGATCTTGGGGGGAGTATTACAAGCCTCAGGCACCTATTTTTCACCTATGGCGGATACATCAGGCCATCGCCACCATCCCTCCAGCGTTGAGGCGACCGTCCTTGTGATCATACTCATGAAGTGCTGAGGTGGCCAGTGTTGAAGAAGCACGCTGCGCTTGGCGAGTCTCATGTTTTAGGTGAAGTGAGAAGTTTTGACGTCCGACCGAGATCAGGGTCACGTTCTCGAAGCCCTCCTGCATCTGTTTGATGAGCAGCTTATTTCCAGGTTCGCCCTCATGACAGCCACGGCACTGTGAGTCCCCAACTAATTTTGAGCAGCAGAGTGACTAAATCCCCTCTGATAACCATATCACTCTGCACGTAATGTCTTCCAAACCTCCCACGAATTCGAAAACACTGGGCAAAGCAAGAGGCGTACGTTCACCGTCTATTATGGTTCGAGTTCAATGTCGAGCTCAGAAAACCAATCCGACATTTGATCTCTGCAGTTTTGACAGATGTTAACAAAGTTCCGCATGTCCTTCAGTCAGTCAATGCACCTATAGCGGCATTCACAATGGCAGTCATTCTGTGCTCCTACTGCTTCAGCTCCATTCGCACTGCGCGACGCGAGGCGCAGGATTCCCCCGGGTTGCCCAGTTCGCAGCAACGGGTATCTGGACGAACAGAACGAGACTCATCGTGGATGAAGGATGCTCTCGAACAGAGTCGCGAGGGAAAATCGGGCTAACACGTCACGGCTTGCATTCTTCTGGGGATACCTGATTATGAAGTACTGTGGACGCTGTCAGGGCTCTTGAGGCGAGTTGATACCCCGGGTACTTGTGCTAGTGGACACTTCAGACGGGAAAACCATCCTGCTTACTCATTTGGACGGAAAATGAACGATGATTTGGTTGTAAAGAAAGGCATTGATTGTTCTATTGAGTCACTCACTCAAAATAAGACATGTTTAGTATGACCAGAGCAACTCTTTGCTTTCCACATTCGATCAGAATTTTCAGTGTATGAATGATCACGCCCGGGAGTTCAAGTGTTTAACAACCCGGTTCAATCAATAGAAAAGATCATCATATGAATGTTGCGAAGGAAAGAAGTCACTCTGGTTTCATGCTCGGAAATGTCAGAGTGAGAGACTGATCAATCAAATTATTGAGCTTGTACAGATCGCTTCGTTTGTCTCTTCAGACTGCAAGATCGAATCGTTAGTGAAGAAAGACTCTTGGCCTGTCGCTTCCTTGTAAAGTCTGCATTTAGACTTGATCGTGTCAGGAGAAGTCCCCAAAGGATATCCGGCCATCGACCAGGCTGTCTCTAGGACAATTCATCGAGCCTCATGGAACATTGAGAAGTTGGCATAGATTGTCGAAAAGGAAGGGAAGCGTGAGGGAAGAAAATTGTAAATGAGGTGTGTATCACATGACTTGGGCCTGGTTCAAGTGGAGCCCGCTCAAGCAGGCGAGGCCCGTTCGGCACTAGTGTTTGACTAGCCAGTTGGCGATAGTAGTACAGGCTGAGTGATGTATTCACTGTTCAGTCGGTAATAGATCAAGCATTGGTGGCCCTACAGTGTTCACGACCTGAGCCGTTCAGTTCACCATGCTGTCGGTGACTCAGGTAGAATCGAGAGGCGTGAACTCACTCTACGAGTCAATCATATGACTCTGGCCAAATCCCAGGCGTTGAGAAGAATAAGACAATATCCATATTTCCCGAATCAAAGTATGCAAAACACGACCAGTGCCGCCTATTCTGGGAATGTATGTACAGTAAGAGAGCAGACGTCGGTCATGCAAAAAGAAATCAATTTTTCGAGGGTAAGAGTGGCACGCTGGAAAGAAGAAGTGGGAATCAATCTTGTCATCCCAAAAGTCTGGTAGGAGCGCTATAGTTATTGCTCGCAAGGTGTGAAAATGCTAGCAGTATATTGCAAGACGGAAAAGCCAACGAGGAAGGCAGCCTGCGGACTTCCATGCAAAATTAAACTGCTTCAGTGAATCCAAGCATGACGGTATGGATCAAATCAAGCACTCGGTCGACCGTCGGGTAGATCATTGCATACGCAGCCGGCCGAGGAGGCTGCGTGCGAGTCAGTGCAGAGAGAAGATGTTGTGGGGATGTAGACGGTGAAGAGACGGAGACGGCGACCGAGGTTGATATGGTATCTGATCGAGTTGGCTAAAATATGTGAATGCCAGAAATACGTCTCGCTTGGAAATGTTGATGATTTTTGAACAAGGTCAGAATTAGATGGAATTGCCCTCAGAATGGATCTCTGCCTCCTTGAGCTTCAGTTCGCCCTCATGTCGGTAATCATGGATGAGCTTCGTCAAATACTCATAGGTCAACATTGTTGTCATCGCTGCTGGAATCGCTCGGAACAGATTGGTACCAATGCCAGAATAGAATGCGTGCCAGCCTTCTTCGCGAAGTATGGTCTGGAATGTACGAACTGCTCCATGGTATCGGGGACGATTGGGCATTCCGTCGGAAGACGAGACGCTAGGAGGTCGGCCACGATCATGAGGATGTTTCAGCCCCCCACGGAAAGAGACCTCATCGGACGATGGAGCGGGCGCCGTGCGCTGCTGGGTCTGAAGACGAGTTCGAAGGACCTCGTGGGGGTAGGTGATGGTGCTTGCGCAGATCTTACTCAGGAAAGTCGCAAAGGAAATCCCGACCCAATGGGTGCTACCATTGTCAGGATGCTCCCCAATGCCAAATCCTGTGATGGCAGTCTTCAAATACTCGTAGAGGGGAAACTGGATCGCGACATGAGTCAGGCCCAAAAGAGCCGGGGTCAGGCCTGAATAGAAAGATCGAATGCCTTCGAGCCGATACATCTTGCGGGCAGCATCTAAGGTACCCGAGTATTGCCATGGTGCCCGAGCGCCTTCGTTGTTTTGCTTCAAGCTCTGCGACATGAGTCGGGTCTTGATGACCCAAATGGGATTGGTGACAATTGTGGAGCAAGCACCGGCTGTAATCGAAGCGTAGGCGCGGGACAATAACCAGCTGTCTGAATTGAGCGTCAGTCACATCGTAAGCTGCATAAAAGAGTCTCTGGGTGATTCCGATAGTCCACGTACCAGTGGTATGCTCATGGAAATATTCGCGCGAGCGGTCGTATACCGCAAGATAAACCGCCCAAGTGGGCAGATATCCGAGCAGCATGGGGCCGAGACCTTGATACAGACCCCGGATACCATCCTCATGAAATATTCTTTTCCCGGTCCCCAGCATTCCCCGATACAGTATGTGAGTCTCTCTCGTCTGGCCTCCTCGACGTGCAAAGCCACCCTGGGCTTGCAGCTTGGTCTTGATCACATCGAGTGGGCAAGTGACGATTCCGGAGGCGACGCCTGCGCTCGCGCCACAGAACGGTGCAATGTAAGCTTTGGGGATTCGCGTTGCGAGTATCTGAAGACGGGTTGTGAAATCGGAAGCCGGCAACGCATCGGCAGCCGAGGATTGCCCGAGGGACTGGGCCGCATTGAGGTGCAAGTTTTGAGGATTCTCGATGGCGGTACTGGCAGCCTCGGAGCTGCCAATCTCAGTTGAGCGCATCGTGATATTGGCAGATGCGGAAGCCCGTCTGTCCGTTGTGATCACCGAGGGCTCCGGGATGCGAGCATATCGTGTGCTCGATCCGGGACCCAGCAACCCCGTGTGAATGCAAGATTAAAGGTGGAAGTGTTTCAATCTAAGTCTTTACCTCCGTAGTGAATGATAGAAATCGAAGTTTAGGAAAAGACAGAGGGATCGTTTGGCGGAGCCGATTGTTGCCGAGTCCGATGGGCCTGACACAGTGGGAACAGTCAACTCGTCTCGTGCAGCACGGACTGCGGGCGGAGTGGGGGATCGGTCTTGGTAGAGCCCAGCTCCGCGGTCAGCGACACCACAAATTTTTCAAGGGCGCGTAAGGAGGGGACGCACTTCTCGGGGTTGGCGATTCACCCAGACTGCAGACTTCAGGGCCTATTAGTAATTGGGAGATATGTCGACAGTGGTGCGAGATGGGCTCGGCGATTGTCGTTCCTCTCATCGGCTTGCTGAAACGGGCATCCGAGCCGCTCAGTCACGTGTGACGTGAGGAGGTTTGGGAGCCTCAGGCGTGCGGCTGGCAAACCTCTGCCGGTTTGGGGCTAGCGCCACAAGCTCCGTTTTGCACAACCTCGAAACATCGGGTCATCTCGTGTTAAGCCGGACCGCCCTTTCCTTCCCACTCCGACGAGATCATTCTCCTGTCAATTGGACATTCGGAAAACGCCAACATGTCTGCTCCTTCGCTCACCAACTATATCGTCAAGCGCCCCTGGCTCAAGCGCTGGATGACCCCCATCGCTCAGTGGTACACCGATGCCGCTGGTTACAGACGTCTCGGACTCAAGTAATTCTCGCCCTTCCCTCTCCGCCTCCAATCCATCTTCATCACGAGCGAGTATCGAGTGGCGTGAAGTACGGCCGGTGCGCAATATCTACTGCGATATCTCACGAGAATATTCATCCGATTGATTGCCCCCGAAGCCATCGTCCACCGCCGCAGCTATCTGGAATACCGTTCGCAGTCTATACCACCTTTGCGAATACCGTAACTAACCCGGTCGCTCATAGGTTCGATGACCTGATCCCCGAGGAGAGTGAGACCGTCCAAAAGGCCATCAAGCGTCTGTCTTCCAAGGAGGCTTATGACCGTGTCTTCCGTATCCGCCGTGCTGTCCAGGTTCGAACTATCCCGGTTCCACCCCTCATCGAAATCTCTGGCTGTGCAATCCTGACATTTCTTCGAAATACAGTGCTCCATCTCTCACACTCTTCTTCCTCCCCATGAGCAGACCAAGCCCGAGGAGGTTAGTATCTCTCAAATTTCTATGCGGTTATCCCCGCGATCCCGCTTCGGCCAATCCCGTTGCGAGGATTTGTCACTTGGCACGGGGCATATCTATACCCGAGATTATAGACTTGCAACTAACCTCAATCCCTCACCTAGGACGTCGAGTACCTGAGCCCCATCATTCGCGAGATTGAGAAGGAGGCCAAGGAGCGTGAGGACCTCGACAACCTTGTGATCCGCAAGTAAATAATTACTCGTATGGCTTTCTATTCGAGCATGCAAAACGACGAGATTTCCAAGGCGAATGGATGGCCGGCATGAAATAGATATCTGATTTCTTTTGGCGATGGACCAAGGCCCGCATTCGGGGACCTTCTTTCCAACACGCGCGTGTGTACTGATACTGTACAAATCGATTCTTCTTTGTTCCACTTATATTACACTGATGTCGCCTCTCTTCAATGCTTTTCACTCAAGCCAGCACTAACATGTGGTCTCCGGGGCACCATT
Source organism: Penicillium diatomitis (assembly GCF_028827545.1). NCBI lineage: Eukaryota > Fungi > Ascomycota > Eurotiomycetes > Eurotiales > Aspergillaceae > Penicillium > Penicillium diatomitis. The sequence goes on from NW_026623184.1 coordinate 18,530, forward strand.
ATGAGAGGAACATTCGGCAATGCAGCGTGAATGATGCAAATTGCTTTTCTTGGATTCTACTCGTGTCTGGCAGTCGGCTCTGGGCGATGTAGGCAGCTGTCGGCGACATGGGCATTCGAATGACTCCATCATTGTGTCTGCCTCATTCCACGAATGAACTAGGCCCGCCATCGTGGCATCTGATATAGCAAATTAGGCTCACTGAGAGGTGATAACTCGAGACTTCGATTGATCATCGTATCACTCTATGTGTATGTTCAGGTGTGTTTACGGGTACATTCTCTCTTCAACAAGGATTCTCTCCTGCTTCTGTTCACACTGAAAGAACTGCCACATCCACGTCGCTGACTCGCCACATGTACCACATGAAAAGACTCCTGTTGAGAATTTGAATACTTGGTTAGCTTACTTCGGCTGATGTCGTCCGATAATCCCACTTGGAAAGCAACATACCTGTAAGGTGCGAACTTGGCGGCCAGTTCCAACATGTCCTTTTCCGACATATACTTCCATTTGCCGCCCCCTTTACCCTTCAACCTGCTGACGTCGCGTCCCGCAAATACCGCACATCCCCGTCTAGATTCATCAATGGATCAGCCGAGTTCGTCCTTCGACTCATCACAACCTTTCATTCAGATCAAAGCACAGAGGAGAACTCACTGCACACCCAGATCCCCCGTGGAAAAGACATCGATTCGCTTGAGGGCAAAACAGGCAAACATCTCCACAGACCATCGTCCCAGACCACGCACTGCCGTCAGCTTCTCCACCAACTCTTCATCACTTGCCCGTGCCAGCATGGCGGCACTCAATTCGCCGTTGGCGAATTTCTCCGCCAGCCCTTGAATATATTCTGCCTTTCTCTGCGACAAGCCCGCCGAGCGCAAAGATGGTATATCGCATTGTGCGACTTGCTGTGGCGTCGGAAATCTTGACCTCGGTACCGGTTCGCCCTCGACGTCCCCCGAGATATTGAACAAAGCCAAGAATTTGTTTCGGATCGACTTGGCAGCGGCGCCGGAGACTTGTTGGCCTATGATACTACTCACCAGGCTATTGAACGGATCAATCTGCTCGGCGAGTCGCTCTGGTGTGAACAGTGGGCAAGGATGTTGTTCGATCATAGGTTGCAGACGCGGATCTGTTGCGATCAAGTGCGCGACCGCTTGCTCGATTAGTGTCCCCGTTGTCGCGGTCGGGGGAGGCAATCCTGTCTTGGATGGCGACGTATCTTCTGCGTTGGTTGGGTAGGCATTGACGGTAGAGCCGTACGGGGTGAGGAGAGTCACGTTTGTTCGATGAGGGTCAACAGGACGGTCGAGCGGGGGAGGAGTGAGGGTTCTGCCATTCAGAGTGGGTGTGTGCTTCTGATCTGTATTCTGTACGGGTGTCGTGATTGTCGCTGAAGGCGCAGAGGGCTCTGGAGACCAATATGAAGGCACGGACTTGGGGGCGATGGTGACAGGGGTCGCCTTCTTGGCTTTGGAAGCCTTTCGTGATTTAGAGACTCCAGTGTGTTGGACCTTGGGAACACTTGATGCTGGTGTTGAAGTAGTTGGCGGGCGTGCGCTCAATCGCGCAGATCGTCGTATTGACATGGTCGTTCTGAATAAAGATCTGTTCATGCGAAGCCGTACAAATCCCAAAGAAATGAGGCTGAAGCTGAAACCTTCGTCCAAATCTGAACTTGCGCAGGCCTGGCCATTACGCCATGCGGAGTCAACTTATTCGGCTGCTCTGCGGAGTAAAGTGGGTCCCGAAAGCGCCTGCGCTTGCTTACCAGCAGGCAGCCTGAGCCTGGAGCAAGTCAACCTGTGAGGCCACGATCGAAGGATTCCAACACTGACAGCAGACGGGGATTCAATGAGGCACTGATGGTTCTTGAAGATTTCGCACCGTAAGCGTGGTCGGTCTACCTAGTGTCACGAAACGTTCAATTCCGGGATGATGACCTATGTCAAGTCATATGGTGAAGGAGGTGACGTCGCCATCCAGTAAGGCAGCATTCCCCAGCTGAGTATGGCATACATAAACATCATGTAGCCTCGAATTATACTGTGTCAGCATTTATGGCGATCTCGTCAATCTCCTGGCGCGGTTCCTGCAGGGTCGGATCCAGAGACAACAGCCCAGCGTATGATCACTAGACTCTCACCTACCGCCTCTACATATAGGCTTCTTCAGAGGCTTGCAAAGACTCGACTCCGGAGCAGGCCAAATATTGTGTTGTCTTCTCGCTAGCACTGATTTGAATGACTCGACTCCAGAACTTCGCTTGATCCTCAGACTGCGGCTCCTCGCCATTTGGTGGCCATATGCTGAGCATCTGTGCACCCGTTGCTGTGATAGCAACTACCTACAAGGGTGAGAGATGAGAGAAGTCAGGTTATACAATGTTTAGATGACCTGTCTCCGGATATGTGTGATCCGAACCGTTGCATACATCGCGAGCTTCAGACCAGTCTCGGCGAACGGAATATCAAATATGTTGGTGCATGAGCCCTCGGCGGAATGGCAGAAGCCACGATAACCTTAGGCGTATCTTCGATAATGCCAAGTTCAAGAGGTGCACATCCCATTCTAGCCCGCTCTACTTGAAAAGATTGCTCAATCTGTGTCCTGGAAGGACGGACAGTGGTTCCCAACGGAAGTCAATGATCATGACACTAGAGTTAAATTGGGCATGAAGTAAGTATTCCGCGGCAAGGCAGCCGCTAGCCGGGGAGCGCGAATCGATCACCTGCAGTAGGAGGATTTACAATTAACGAAAATCCTCATCGATCCAATGGCCTGGAAAGCCGAAAACACTCGAAGGATGACAGAAAAATCAGTGTGGAACACATCTACAGCATCCTGACCCTGTAGCCCAGAAATGTTTGATGGGGATTTTGTTCTAGGGTACGTATTGGACTCCTACACGAATGTGTAAAGACACAATGCCTTTGTATTACTGTATGTGTTTTCCGATCGCATTCCATGATCCCATGGTTGACCTCGACCTCCACTGGTTCTTGAACCAGGAACAAGGAACAACATCATCCTACCGAAGATTCTTCTCAATCGTTGTGATTCAGTTCGATCCAAAACTTCACGAGCCAGATTTAAACGGTTACAATCGCAATTGGTTGGCATAGACAAGTCACAGCTCCGCTCTTACACTAAACCAAGGTTCGGATACTGTTGCGAGATGGAAATTTTCATGCTTCTGTGTTTGTCTGCAGGGCTTTCTATTTTTCGGTCAGCGTCGGGTCTCGCTGCGAGAAGAAGGCATTGTGCAACATATCCCCTACATGGTTACTACACGCCGACACGGTGCATTGGCTGGTGGTTGATGCAAATTGCAGATCAGCCGTCATCCACTCCATCGTCAAGAGGTGGAAAGTGCGTAAGCACCTGCAGAGGCGACCGTAATAACCGGATCGGCTTGGCAACAGGGAACTTCTACAAGACAGGCCCGATCGAAACAAGACATGATCATTTGAGAGTTCGACGTGCGATCATCTGTCCAAATTTTGGGAATCCATGAGAATGAATGCATTGCCAACCTACTTAAAAACTCCCAATTGCAAGTACAGACAGCTGGTCATCAGGGGAGAAAGTAAAGGTCCGCGAAAGTGCGATCGACTTTACTCGAGCATACACTCACACCACAGCGGCTCATTCGAAATGGAAACTTGCTTCATCAAGTCAGTCATTACCGAATCCTCATTAGAGAATAGGAGCAGTGAGACACGATAATAGGCCTTTTACTTTGTATTCCCGATTGGCGGCCTGAACGGACCTTGACGTGAAGGTCTGAAACATTTGCAACACTGCCCAGTTCTTTGTACAAGACGTCTTGTGCGTGCCTTGCCTTCTTGCAGGCTCGAATTCTCAGGCGCTTTGATCAAAAAGAATGCGCCAAGCCCTACTAATTCCACGGTTACAGGGGGGGGGGATTGATGTCGCGAGTTGTAAAACTAAATACTAGACAGTAGACACATTCCTGCGATCGAAGGTATCCAGTAAAGAATGCTAAATAACGTAATCGAGGAATGACTTGTCACCAGCCGATGCTCCTTCATCTAAGCAGTTGGCACACTGTGACAATTAAGACCGAAACAGCGGATGCCCATGGGATCAGCCAGCAAGATCAGCACGATCGAGACTCCATTTAGGTGAAGCGTGGAGAGCATAAAGCTGACACAGTGTACACGACCACAGCCACTACAGTAGTTGTACACACCGGCCGTCCAATGCCCGTGATGGCCATGTTCGGTCCGAGAATCCTCGGCTATCGATGCTCGCTTTCGCATTGCCAGTCACCCTGGGAGGGCATAAAGAATGTCGGAACGGTACCTAGAAGAACAGGTAAAAACCACATCAAAACTAAGAATGCTTGCAATGTCTCAAACTCTGTACTCGACGAGAGCACCTTGGGTGACTACGAAGCTAAGGATGGCAAAGTCGCTACCCTGATCGCTCCAGACCATCTAAATGAGAGTGGAGAAAGATGGGCAGGCCCGAGACCATCTAGCGGCGCAGGTCGGGCCCATTTAGCGACCTTGAAACAAGTTTACCATCGCACGAGGAACAGGATTTCCGATTACGAGGATGGTCTGTAATGTATTGTAAATATGTTACGAGTTTTACTGTATTGCCGTAATTCAAGTAGGTCTTTACACAATAGACAATACATATTACACAGCAGTCACACAACTATAAGTGCACCTCATGCCATACCCAGAGAAGCTTGCTCTTACTTGAAGGCTTCAATGTGGAACTTATGGATAACTGCCGCGACAATGACACCTGAAAGATGACAGCTAGGTCTAGGCTCTCTTATACTTCCATCCACAGGATTCTCCTCAGTACGCTGAAACAAAGTCGTCGGAGCTAATACACTTATGTCTTAATCCGATCGCTTGGGACAAGCCATGAGGTCGCTCTACCGAGCTTGGCACGGCATGAGAGAATAACTTGCCAAAGCATAGCTTTATATGTACAAACAGCAAGGCTCCACCTGCATGTCCATAAAGAATCACAATGGCGAAGGTTGGTTTTGCATAAGCCCATTCCTGCGGCCTACGCTGGCCAAGTAGTCCAGCATCGAAGTATCAGGATTTGTTCGAACTCTGGTACCTTTATTGGGCTGCCCGCACATTAAACATCTAGCAAGTGGCTGTGCTTATATTTGACAGAATATAAACTGAAATGAAGATCTGTGCGGTCATCCTACCTTATATGGTACTTTCAATATCCATCCTAATGTATGTGAGCGCACCGAAGTTCACGTACCGCTCGCCCATCTAGCTATTCTTCCATAAGTAGCAAGACTCTGCGCTCTATATATTAACAGCTTTCATGTCTCTATATTAAAGAGCGTCTCATATAACTGGAAGCGGTATAATGCCTCGATTGGAAAATTTGGCAGACACATATACCTCACTAGGTATAGATTAGCCTAGCCCGCTCGAGAAATTGAAAGGTTTTCTGATTCAATCCTTTGACATATGGATCAAGCACAAGAGATCAACATGAAGTAGTTACGAGTCATGACTTATTTTAGTGCATGGAGTGATATTATGAATTTGGTGGCTGTCGAGTTACGAGAATGATAATCTAATATTCGCTCAAGTTAACACGCCCCTGACTTTCTTCATCTTCAAAGATACAAGGAGCAAATATAGATACGATGCGGGGATACTGGACCGTGAATACAAGGTGAGTGGTGAGTCACCAAAGTCAGGGATCAAGCCATAAGGAAGACATAGTGTGAGTCCGTTTCGTCGTACACAGATTGAGACGTATTAAATTTTCATTATTATCTATTCAGACTTCAGTATCTAGTCGGATATTCTTAAGATATTGCAAGTCCCATTTAGAAAAGGAACACGGTAAATGAGGAATCACGGATAAGATATCCACAGATGAAAGATGAAGCATGATAGTATGGGTGATTGACCTGTATTTCTATGCAAAGCTGACATCACGACTGGGTAATATATCTCTCATGGATAAAGTGATCGGCACTTGGTAATTTCAAGCCAGGCTCGTCTCCTACTATGCAAGTGTACATAAACGTCTTATCTCACGAATGTCTTGTTGTATGGATCTTCATAGGACATGGACTCATGGAGTATGCCCGACCACTGGACGAATACCAATAAAAGAAGTTCGGAACCTAATTTGGCTGTGGACCTAATGATTAGACTCAAGCTCCTCAGAGGTCGCCGGACTTCCCAGAATAATCAGTCTCTATTTCAATATACTTTACAGTTATTTAGCCCCTAGAACAACAGTACAAAGTCCGGCACTCACAGTCAGCACCCCTGAACTAGTCCATCTGAACAGTCGATCTGAAAGCTACAAAAATTCAAGCCTTCCTCTGGACCCGCACCGTCTCCAACGCTAGCATGGTCATGTCCCGTGAATATGATTGTCGGTAGCTGATTGGCTCGTTAAGGCGAAGCTCCCTAGAAGTGTAGCACAGAAATAATGCTGTATGACATTGATGTTGTGTTTTGGTATGTAATTGAGTAATATTTCGAAACGGATGGTTGATCACTCATCATTTCTCTTGATGATATATCTAAGAAACCTTCAGAGCATTCGAATTCTCATCGGTAAGAGGGACACTTCCTGATTACATACCTGCGATAATATGGATATAATGTTCCGGTCGGTCAATGATGAGCGGATCTTGACGTTGTGCACCGACGCAGACTCGTGGAGTCTCCTAAGCAGCATGCAACGCTACGACGCGTTTAAGCTAGCCCGATAAAGGTTAGAGCAGCCATCAAAGCAACGGGAAATACAGGATGGAAAAATGCGATCGTCACGAAGGAAATGACGGGTCGAAGCTTTTCAGCTACAAGCTTGTTATTGTGGAGCGGACGCCGGAGAGCGTGTGCGTTTTCTATTCTGTAGGCTAGGTGTTGAGTATCCAACTCAGAGTTTTCGACAACGGATGGGGTGTGAATAAAATTTAAGACTCAAGACTCGAGAATCAGCAATTTACACTCTTGATTATTTTTAAATCGTTGATCGTGCATTTCAAGATACCAACACCTAACTACAGAGACTTAGTAGTAGCCAAAACCAGCTACCTAGAGCGTTAAAGTTACTGGAGTGATCACCTGAATGCATAAGGTTGATCCTTTCACGTGCCAATCTAAGGTCTACAAAGTTTCAATTTCTAGTCAGTTCTCAATACAAAACTCATAATCACATCATATAAGAGACCGACACATTGACTTCTTCATTCGAGATGCCTACAGTCTACCCTCGCAAACTGCCGGGCAGAGAGGGCAATACCGAAGAACAAGGATCACCATGAAAATTATCCTCGCAATAATGCCCGTGGACCTTTATCGCCCGGGTTGCAGACGACTATCAGCGCTCCATAGTGCATTACTGCAATAATGCATATATAGCTTGCTTAGAATTCTAGACTTTCAGTTGCAGGATGAGTGGTCCGATCAATGACGAGAAGTCCTCCACCTTGAGTAACGCCAGCCTTCGACCAAGAGTCATCATCTGAATATCGAGAACGATGCCCAGCCAATAAAGAACACGCCATATCTTCCCACAGAACGGTCGCCGCAGGACAAGCACGTGTGGAGAAGGACCTCAGCCACCCACTCAGATTCACTATCGAAGCGAATCCGAGTGTGTCGAACACCACCATATTTGATACCAGGTGAGGAGCAATGCTCCACTTGCCCAAGAGCATTGGAAGACTTTACCCTTTATTACAAGTGGAGAAAAGGGGTGGCTCCCTAGACCAGGTGGCTATTGGGTGTAGTGCGGCGGAAGCAACACTGTTACCCACTTGCAGGTGAGAGTGGCCAGGGCAAAAGCAGGAATTCAACAGGCACCAGGACCAAGTTTTTCATACAGTAAGAATAAGGTAGGAAGGTACAGGAGGGTTGTCATTACATGGAAGACGATACTACATTACAAACTTAACCATACGCCTCTGCCTATCCGGGCGATATAATAATACGATCTAGCAGAACACCGTTGGAAAATTTGTGAGGCCATAGCCTTCCCGCACCCAGACTTTATCATGACAAGGACTATGCAGAACTAGAGTCAGTGATTCCCGTCCTTGTCTATCAAATTTGTTTCGAGAGCCTCGAGACTTCAAGTGTCATCACTGACTTGCAGTAAATATCGGTACTGTTTACTGTCCAGTGTCTATTGTGTCTAATGTTCCATATCCATGTGATTGTGCCATTGTGGTGTATTCACGGACTGTCGCGATGTAGGTATGTGTCTGGCAGAAAACTTATTATAATACATGTACTGTAATATCTTGACAGCAACTGTATGTACTATACGGATCAGGAAACTTAAAAGGCCCATGAAAAGTGGAAGTCCTCCACGACATGGACATTGTTTCTCTATCATTGCAGTGGTCAAATCAGAGCACAAGCAGAAAACACTCTACTAAGTGTCGGCATGTCTTTGAGCTAGCTCAAGGGTATCGCAGAATGAGCCTCAGGGGATGAACAGGAAGTCTGTGTCTGGGACAGTCCTCATCGTGTCCGTGATCAACCTGGACAGCGAACCACTCGGCGTATTGGTAATAGATTACAGTGACTCCCGGCCAGGCCGAGTGGCGGAGAGTGGTCCATTAGCCTGATCTTACGATCGTAATGCCAAAAATACACCCCGATTGTAACCCAAAAATAACTTGCCGAGGGGACCTGAAAAGCCAAAAGGGGCCCGCGTGGAATATGTAAATAACCAAACAGCCCAAAACACGACGGGAAGTCCCCACAGGCATACGCCTCCTTTCCTTACAGGCTAACAAGTCACAACCGCTTTCCCTATCCCTCGCCCCCTCCCCCAACTTCTTATTCTCTCTCTTCTCTCCCCCAAACCTGTCCACTCGTTCTTTCCTCGTGAGCTGCCTACCTTTTCAACCTACCTCCCCTTCGCTGAGGAGACCTTTTTAATCTTCCATACACTCGTTCTCTTTCTTCCCAACCCTTGATCCTTCCCATCCTTCATTCAATTGGTACGTAAACATTCCATCGCCTGTGTTCAGCTCGACGCGTCCGAGTCTTGAAAAACCTCGCCGCTGGTCTTATCTTTCCCCTGAAGAAGCTTTCTCCATCCTCACCGAGTCCTGTGTGACCCAAAGCCACCCATTGACGATTTCTTCCGACCAGCAGAGGATACCTACGAAAAAACCTTCTCCTAAAGCCAACATTTACACACGCTATGCCTTTCGTCAAGTACATCCTGCCTGCCCTGGCTGCCAGCCAGCTCGCATTCGCTTCTTCTGACCCATGTAAGTGTGACGATCAATCAACCTTCCGACTTGACCTAACCGCAGTCGAAAACTAACGCGGTGCCTCCCAGGTGGTGACGCCAAGGTTCAGAACCAGGGTGATGCCGATGCTCTCGCGAGTTGCGGTACCATCAAGGGTGATATCACCATCGCCAAGAGCTACACTGGTACCCTTTCGTTCAGCGGTTTTGAGAACGTTACTGGTTCCATCACTTGTGATGGTGGTGAGAACATCACCGACATCACCGCCGACAAGATCATCAAGATTGGCAAGGAATTCAACCTCAACGGCCTGACCCGCCTGACCACCCTCGCCTTCGGCAACCTGAACAACGTTGGTTCCATCTCGTGGAACGCTCTTCCCAAGCTCCAGTCTTTGAACTTCAACGCTGGAGTCACCCAGGCCGGTGATGTTATGATCCAGAACACTGGCCTGACCTCCCTGGACGGTATCTCCCTGAAGCAGGTTGGCATGTTCCAGATTCAGAACAACCGTGATTTGATGAAGATCAACATCAACAACCTGATGAACGCGTCCGACCTGATCAACTTCTCTGGCAACTACGACCAGCTCATGATCGATCTCCCCAACCTCGGTACCGGTACCAACATGACCTTCCGCAACATCTCCAGCATCTCTCTGCCCTCCCTGGAGAAGCTGACCGGTCAGCTCGGCTTCTGGGGCACTGAATTCAAGACCTTCTCCGCCCCTAACCTCACCACCGTTGGGGACGTTGTCTTCATGGACAACTCCAAGTTGACAAACATCACTATGCCCGTTCTGACCACGGTCAACGGTGGTTTCAACATTGCCCGTAACGACAAGCTCTCCAGCATCAACTTGCCCAAGCTGAACAGGGTCACTGGTGCCATTGACTTCTCCGGCAAGTTCAACACGTGAGTCTTCCCATCTCTTTGCGACCCGTCTGATTCTAGCCTTCTGTCCTCCTCTCCACCACATTCCCTTCTGAGAGACGTCCACGTACTAATTTTAATCTCACAGTGTCGACTTGAATGGCCTGAACGATGTTGAGGGTGGCTTCAACCTGCAGAGCACTGACGGCAACTTCAGCTGCAACCACTTCGACAACCTCCGCAAGAACGTCATTAAGGGAAAATACAAGTGTGATGCCAAGACTAACAAGCCCACCACCTCCAACGGTAACTCTGGTACCGCTTCCAGCTCCGGCTCCAGCAGCTCCGGCTCCTCCAGTGCTACCAGCTCTGGTGCCGCTGTCGCCAACGGTGCCAGCGTTGCTGTTACTGGTGTTGCCGCCTTCTTCTACGCTGTTGCCCAGCTTCTGTAAGAAGCCCGTGTATGCTTCTAGGGCCCAGAGGGGTGTGTTTTTGAATTTTTTGCGTGTTGCGAAGATTGTAGATGTCAAAGTTCGACCAAGCAAACGGTTTCATATTCTTGCCTTACACTGCTGATCCTCATGATAATAATCCCGTCGCCTTATGAGGACATGTTCTTTTGCCAAAACCAAAATGCAACTTTGATCCTCGAGCTGGCAGCCTTGTCCCCGTCACATCGGAAAGGAGTTTTTTTTTTTTCCTCTTTTACTTCCCTCTTATCACTTCCTCGTCTTTTGTTACTCCCCCATACGCGCTTTTTCTTTTGCTTGTCTCGATATGTGTTTTGACACATGGGCGTATGCAGCATGCAAATTGTATCTGATTCTACCAGTGCCCAGTATGCTCCCCACCATGCCCATGTAGTTTGAGTGTAATGCTGAAGTGTCGTCGCCTTCGAACATTCCGTCTAAAGTAGAGCGGAACTGACAAGGGGTCTCACCTACGCTATTCTTGGTCAGGGTACACATAGATGGATACGTGACTATCCTTTCTCAACGTGGGACAAAGCCATCATGAATGTTGGTAGTCACCAGATAGTAGATTCTAGTCATTCTACAATGTACATTGCCACACGGAGGCTGTCAAAGTCCCTTTGAACATACGTACTATATGGCCAGTCAGTACCTTTGTAGACCCCGAAGACTGTAGCCCGAATCTCCAATGGTCACACCGATAGCCTGATAGTGCAAAAGTAGACCCCGAACCCGACAGGCGGGTACAAACACCAGCCCCGAAAGTTTAATAGTGGTGGGGGTTACCGCGAGGAGTTGATACTTACTCCCAGTACCTAGTACCTACTACCTACTACTTAGTGAATTAGAACCTAGAAGCGATCAGTCCGCTGGAGGGGACGAAGTGCGGATACTCGATAGCTTCAAGCGGGGTTCAAGGTTCATTGCTTTGACTCGAGGGGATCCTTGAAGATCCAGAGCGCACGCCCTGCGTAATCCGTACGGAGTGCAGATGAGATGAAAAAAGAAGAAAAAGCAAAATTCGACTATCATCACAGACAGTGATGGCAACGGTTTAGTGTACGTTGGGCAACCGCCCGTTAGACTAAAATTTGCCTCCGAGAATGATTCAGGGATCGAGGATGTAAGGAAGGTGTCTATGTGCCAGCACGGAGGAGGCGATGCGAACCAAGAGCGTCTCACGTGCATTCAGGCAAAGACGGGAACCTGCGCCACTATGGTTCTGGACATGATTGAGGCAAAGACCGTGGCTTGCAGAAAGAACGAGCTTGCATGGAGGGCAGAGGATTGACAGGGAAGATCCCACTAGAGGTTTCGCTAATGGTGGCGCACATCACGTAAAAGATTGTATCTTGTCCATGCTCTTCCCCTCTCAGCAGAAATCGCGTTAGCGCCACGGCTAGATGGGGATCTATGTAGTACATCGCGCGTAGTACTTTGTCAATACTAACGCACTACAGTTCAGTACATCATATTCTGAAGCAAGCGAACCCGGAAAGATCTACAGTTCGAGAATCGATCGTCCCCTCGCAAGGCTGGTGTGTGTGCGTCGGAAAAGCAGAGCCGACGCTAACACTCGTCCAGCTCTCGAAACTCAGAGTGTGTTTGTTTCGAGCCATGTGCGTCTCGGATGATTGATCGTGGGGGAGCGACAGATCGTACAAAGTGAAACTCGGATTTGAAATACAGATCGAACGAATAGAAGCACCCTTCTGGGATGAGGCCGAGGACGTGGTCGTCATGTCGTCGATCCGGGACTTTTGAGATTGATGGGCTGGCGGATGTGTCAATTTGATTGAATTTGAGTTTTGAATCTGATGTCAATCTAGATGGGCTGGACTTTTAAGTGGGAAAACCAAGAGGGGTTCGTCATAGAATCAAAGGATCAAGTCAGGGGGGAAGCTGCTCCCCATGGGATCTGGATGGCAGAGTTACGGATATCATTTCGATATGGGTTCCCACGGTGCTTGATGTGTGAAGGTGATCTTGTAGTACCTCCAGATCGATTTAATTCCCCACACAGCCAACCTTGGGGTAACTACGGGTGCCATTTCATACCTCACAGGGTGGTCGATGAGCCTTGAGGCGGACGAGGCTGGTGGGGATCGTGATGTGGCTTGTACATGACAGGACCTGCTGAAGCCGATGTACTTGGCCAATATACTTCTGACTTTCTCTGGGGAAAAGCATCGGGTGCTGCATTCAGACGGGATGATTGGCAAGCACGGCAGCCAACGGAGCACAAAGTTGTCGTACTTTTTGCCAGGTCCTTCATCTGCGGACTCTCCAGCTATTACCCCCGTGTCGACGAGTCTCGAACGACACAGCAACACTCTCATCTCCTGCTCCGAACACGATTTTCTTTCAGACTACTACTAGTCTACTACTACTACTACTACGACTATGGCGCATCTGCTTGAGAAAAGACCCCCTAGAACCCCCCGGTCAATGACGATGTCAGTTTAAGAATAAGAAAGCAGGCCTTCCGTTCGCCAAATGATCTTATCTTGCATACAGCAGGTGCGAAAATCAGGAACACGCGACAAAATCAAGGAACAGAGACGGAGGTGCAGGAAGGATGAACGGTGATAGCCTCGAGCACGAGGGTCTCAGATGACAACACAGACACGTACCTCGTCCGATCCAGACAGGGTGCCACGCGCGGCCACGACTGACTCTGCCATGTGAACTGTCACTAGAGTGGGTCTTGGCATCGTGGGCCTAGATGGAGGGACTGTCCGTGGGTTGAATCGACTGGGCCCCGTGATTGCGACGCGGAAACGGAGGGCAGTTTCAAACTCAGTTTTCGACGGGCTTTACCTGACACCTTGATCCATGACTGCGGAAGTCATCTTGATCGGAAGATTCGTCTTGTTCTTGGGAGAGGGGAAAGGATGAGAGGGTGTGTATGTGCTTCCGCGGGCCCAGAGCCCCATTCCAGGAGAATCCGGCGCATGGGCCGCGCTCTCGCGGTAGACTTCCTGCACGCGAGTCAAGGGTATACCCAGGGACCAGAACCTGAGTCAAACTTTGCGCGACACATCGAATCTGCACTTCTCCCAATCTGACAATCAACAGTGCTTTTGGGCTCCTCCCGTGGCCCTCCTCCACGGTCGGACCCATCTGGACACGAACTTGTCAAACCTAGCGTTGCAGAGAAAAACGGACAAGTTCCAGAGACATTCAGTGAATGACGACAGAGACAGTCATTCTTGGAAACAGTGACATTGAATTTGGCAGCCAGAATGCAAGATGTCAGAGATGTCGCAAAAAAGCATATCTGCAACATGCGGTCGTATCGAAGATCCGATATGCTGACGTTCGAACGCAGAGCATATTCGATTCCAGATCCGAGCTTCCCCCCCCCCCCGCTCTTTCGAAGCCAGATTGAGCTGTGATCGGACACCTTTCTACCTTCTAGGCAGGTCCATCGACCCGTTCACCACGACTCAAGTCAACCCATCTTGTCCTCGCCATGTTCGATCGCCACGTAGGTCATTGGCGAGCTCTCACGTCGCAGGGGAATGATGATTGTCTGAAGTCGGTAGCGATAGCCAAGGTGACAACCATGGTTCGCAGTCCAGGTAGAGTTGTCAAAGGCCATTGATAGGCTCGTCATAGCAGGGGATATGTGTTTAGTGCTGTTTCTGACGTAAAAATCTGCCGAGATCAATCGTGAAGAAAACAGGGTCATGCCTTTGATCATTGGCGGTCATTGTTCCCGCCCGCTCCATGGCCGATTGACAGATTGTACGAATGTCGGGAACTATGGTTCGTGTTGATGTGCTGGTGAAGTTTATTGAGAGCGCAGGTATCGGGAACGCACGACAAGGGAAGCGTTCCTGGTGCCCTGGCCTCGTGGTCTATGCCTTAGCGCTCGAGAGTCATGCTCTCAGTTCCTGCGCGATTTTGCAAAGATCCACAGACTCGGATCAACGAACTTGATCAAAGATGCGAGAAGCTGAGGTAGACTGACTGCCCAACGACGTTGAATATTGACCTATTTGTGAAAGCTTTCTCCTCGCAGGGACAAAAACGAGGTGAGCCACTGCTACTGCTATTGTAGACAGCAAGCTTGATCTAGCCCATGGACGATCATGTACCTTACTTCCAAGACAATCAAAGATTTTTGACAGTCTGGAAATGGGCGATTTCTTCTAGCTACATCAATGCAGCAGGTATCAACAATCTTTCGAGGAGATATACACTTACGGGAGATCAACACTTCGTCCGATAGAAGCTCGAGCTATACACAAGAAATCTACTAGACTCCATAATGTAGGAAGCCTCAAATTTCATGTAGAGATTATGGTGGGTGCCACCAACTCGAACGCTGTACGACCTTTTCAGCCTCGAGTCTGCGGAGTGGCTTGCATCCATGTACTTACTGTACGGTACCTTTGCAAGAGCGTCAAAGAGACGTGTCAGATGCGGCAAATTTGAGTTTGCAGATACGGGTGCGTCGTCCTTACGCATGCATTTACGAACTCTTGCGGGCTGGGCGACTGCTAGATCTGAATTGAATGTGTGGTCCTTGCAGGACGGAGTTGATAGCGTTGGTCAGTCGGGGAATTAAGTTTGTTTGAGATCTAGCTCGTCGATGCTCTTTGTGGGAGATCTTTGGAAGCATGCTCATCAGTTTCTCGATGTGCGTATCAACAATGCTGCTGTTGATTTGTTGAGAGCGATCCAGGTGCAACGAAATAGGCGACCCCACTCTGAAGGGTCTCGCGAGATAGCAGTCCTGCTTATTCTCCATTGATAAAATACCATTTTCCGCCCAGGAACGGTCCGAGTGTAGTTCGGCTGGAATGGGCACTCATTTCTTCACAAATTGCGTTTTCTCTTTGTGTGTTCTGCATGGCTAGCTGGATCACTTGGGGTATATCATTTACTAGATTTGAGTAGATACCCAGAGGTACTAGGCAGTATCTCGCGGCATTCGAGGCCGGTGAACGTGTGTTGAACAAAATGTATACCAAGTTACCAACTAGATCTATATACTGCAGCTCAGCATTCCTGTCATGTACCGGGCATGAATTGAAGGTGTCGTTCCCACCGAATCATGCATCTGGTCTGATCTCGAGGCTCCAAAGCAAATCGTGCTTTCAGCAGATTGCCACCACGAGACTGCACTGTGCATGCTGTTCTCTGCGACCCTCAATTCGTGCTGGATCAGGCTCCCCGGCTTTTGGTCTCTAGTCATAGTTATACACTGGTAGTGACAGGACCGTGGCTCAGTACATTCGTATTTCGCGAAGGTGCACGGGACGATCAGTGCACAGTGCACACACTTGCGTAAGTCTGCAAGTCCTGCAATTTTATTGAATTTGAGAGGCGAAAAGGACTTGGAATGACTCCGCTTGAAGCGAGGGCCTTTGTCTGCTCATCGAATGCGTATGAACGTTGCGGCAAATTGCCATTGCGGATCAGCTCCGAGTTCAAATCCTCACCCAAAATCGACAATGCAACTTTCAGCCGTCCGGACAATGATGAATGAAACAACTACATGAACATGACACCGTAGATGAATTACTGAGAATTTCTGAAACGTTAAGCTGGACACTGAATTCATTTGTGGATATACAACTCCAGATGCAAGCAAGGTGGATCCAATCTTCGTCAGTACTCAGTACTACTAAAAGAAGTACGAAAGTAATCAGAATCTACAGTACCGCCGGGGGGATCATACTCATTGCTCAAAGTTAACACACCACAATTTCAACAATATCCAAACCCACGTCGGGGCATCGCTAAGGTTGTTATTCTCTCTCACACTTGAATGAAATGCAACACCTGCATGACTGAATTTAATATACTCTTCAATTTCCCACTAATAATGGAACTCAAATATCCATCTAATACCCTTCAGGCAACCACAGACTGATATAACGCAGACATATGTCATTTTAGGGCTTGCTCAAAAGAAAGCTATTATTGGGAGCAGAGCGATGGTCACTGCGCGAATCGTATCGCATCTCGTCCCTTACTCTATCCATTGGAAGCGGGAAATTCTTTCCTTTCCGAGGGCCCTGGTAAGGTAAGAGTCGTTGACCCCGTGGATGCGAGCTCGCTGTGTGAGCCGAACCCTTGCACCTGGAGACGCACAGCGCATGGGTCGAGGCGCACGCCATGCAGATTCCGATGCATTGAGCACAAAGTAAACAAAGCCCGTTGATAGTAGTTGGAGATCACCGTCCAAATCAGAAACTTGGCAGATGGAAGATTTCCCAAGTAAATACAATTTTCCTGACTTTTTCTCGTCTGGGGTAAAGCGCGCCCTATGATTGAAGCCGCGGACAGAGCGTGTAACCAGCACACTGAACTATCTGCACTTGTTCCTGCTATGATACTGTTGCTGCCCCAAGCAAAGTATAGCTGACCCAGAACTTATGGCTTGGCACCGAGATAGGCATAATACGGCCGTCACATCCTTGGGCAATTCGCTCCATGGAACCCACTCCATAGTCCTTACAACTCTCTGGTCGTGGGGGTGTAGGTACGCGGTTCAAACACCGATGGTCACTGAACCTTATTTGCCCAACATGAGCATGCCGATTCGCGCTTCACAGCCGCTATAGACAGTAGCGCGCCAAGAGAGAGATGAATATATACAAATAATGTACAGGACTTAGTTTGGAACGGAAGGGGGTCGAATCATATCCATACATACGACACGACTCGGTATATCCCCAGGATTGCAAGGGACCGGATCAGCCACCAAAGGTACGAAAGAAGGAAAAAAAATTAGGTTCGACAAGAAACCGATAAGCGATAAGAGAGAAACTAGTCTGAATCTGTCTACGACGAAAGGGTGCTGCTTGCGTGGTCTGTACTGTATCGCATGGCGTGGCGTATGGTCTATAGACTTGCTTCATTTGAGGCGGCATCCGCACTTGAGATTCTAGGCAATCCTTACCATATTTCCTGATTGAGAAGTGATGGTGCAAATGAGAAGCAATCAGACAGCGTTAGATCTGAGTATCATGTCATGTTTCATCGGCTTTTCGATCTAATCACTTCTTGTTGGATGATTCCACACAACTACGGGATGATTTGTCTCGGCCTGCGTGACAGTGTCAACGACTCAACACCGTTAGGACATTTGACTACGCAATCAATACTCGAGGATCATTAGAGCCTTCTTCTGTACTTGATACAAATTGAACGTGGGGGGTCAAGAGGCCAGATTGTTGAGGAGTATCTCGCCTCTCGAGAACTTCTCAGCTTAGCTGAAAGAGTGGAGACGTGACAGCTCATATCTTCGGTGCTGTTCGCTCATTGCAGTTATTTTCGGCGAATTTATCGAACGAATTGCGTGAGGGAAGAATAAATGATCCGTATGACGGTGAAAAATGGTAATTTCAATACTTCAATCGGTTAAAGAATACTCTACTATCGTATGTCAATTTTCGACACTGATTGACCGTTCGGAAACGTTCAAAAGTGAGCGTCGACCTCGTTAGTTTACTATGGAGTATACACCAGACCCATGACTCGTCTAAACTGTCTAGGCCAACGATAAGCCGACGTCCGTGTGTTAAAATACATTCTAAGATTCCAAATCATCCCGCCTTCTCTGATACGATCGCTGACAGTCAACGGAACCTGGTCGCTGGATCTTAGGGCGTCCCAGATGGCCGGTTTTCTCGGGCGACGATCTACACGGCCCGGAATTTCTTGCCTAACCAACGACAAGCACAATAGCGGATTGCATTTGTTCTAGCTCGTTTCAACACACTTCGCCCCGCGTTCTTGTCGTCGAGTGGCGATTGTTCGAACTATGCACTTGTGAGCCAGGTGGCACTTCTCGCCGCCGTGAGAGATTCGATCTCGGGAGAATCCGAGCGCAGAGCGAACCCTCGCTATTTATTTCCTATTGGAATGAATTTGACTGGGGTATGCAACGAGAGCTCTACTTGAGGGCCCTCATTTATTGCAGGGGCTCCGTTTGTCCGCGCCACGCCTTTGTTGACTTGCTCAAAACGGAATAAGCCCAGAAGCCACAGGCCGTCCAGTTCAATGAAATGCACCACTGCTTAATGCTTCCTTTCCAGTCAATAGATGCGACCTATGAATGTCATAGTTTCTTTTGAATGGCGTCTCTGAATCTTACTTGAGATGACCATCATGGAGAACTTCCTTGCTTTACTCGCAGTCATTTGACACATCAGGATTGTTGCACTGGTCATTCATGTCATTCCCACAACATGTTCAATATCATCCATTCCTATCTTGTTGAATTTTACATCTCAAATTGATAATCTAACCCTTTTGTCTAGAATGAGGTCGATGTCCCAAAGACGTCTATGCACGCGATCAAGTCCTTAGCCCGTTGTCGTCCAGCTTGTTCGAAGTACATGCGAGAATAAGCACGAACCCCTCGTGTCATAGATGTTTGAAACTGGTACCTGACCTATCAAGTCGGATCAACGCCATGCAGTACCACTGCTTAATTCGCCATCTGCGCTGAATCTCCTTCCCTTTCATTTTATTCGAGATGCATGTTATCTCCTCGAGCGTTTTAGAAATTCCCTCTCTACTGCTTCTTCGATTTTCTGTTTGGTTAACGGGGGGGGGGGGGGGGGGGGGGGGGGGCGATTTAGTATTGGAAACGTAGATCGGGAAGAGCTCGAAGCTAGGTTTGTAGCCTCTAGACATTTACTGGAACAATCGACGTGTGAGAATATCGACGAATATGATTCCTCTGTGGGACTTGTCTTCGCTAATATTTGCATGAATCATCCGGTACAGCACTTCTACCCCGGGTTAAATTACGTTCGTGTTACAAGAGGTCCATCAATCGTGCTCGCGAAGCAACAAGCCTAACTCACGTGGCACATCGAACGAGAAGGCGAGGATCATTCGAAAGATCGGATGCGTGGAAAATGCAGAGGGTTCAAATTGCTCTATTTTGAGCCGTGGCCATTGACATGTGTCCCGTGCTTCTTTATTTCCACAGAACTCTCACGAGCTCACTATCAGTCCGATAAGCAGTCTTGCTATCATTTCTTCATACTTCCTAGTTTGTCTCTATCAAGTAGCTGACCTCCATTGTCTCGACTGGCTCTTGTTTGGTTGTCAAACACCATCCGCTGAACTCATTCAATTCTCATGTCCCTGGCTCGTCTGTCCTCGTTCGGTGATCGAGAATACTGCCATTTGCGAGTAAGCTCTTTGCACTATTGATGCAAGGGCAAGTTTAGAGTCATAGAGTCATAGAGTCGTAATGGAACCTTCGGTTGACTTCCACTTTCCCTGTCAGACATAGGTACTGATGTCCCCATGAGGACCGTGTTCACCACAACAACATCATAGTCAATAAAAATAATCATGATTATTATGACTCTCTACTACTCGAGTCTGTACTCTCATAATGGCTCTGTACGGAGTCTACATCCGAGCGCCAGCAATGCGGGTGACAAATCACGAGCTGGGATCTTCGCCCCAGTAACCTTCTCCTCGCTGCACCATCCATCCATCGTGATCGCCTCATTCGTCGATCTCATCGGAGTCGAGGTACTTGCATTGTCCGTGCGAAATGTGACAGATACGCTTGCTTAAAACACTCTGGATCCGAAATAGAGGCACAGGCAATAATAGAATGCACTCTATTTCGATCGGCCATCTCGCGTCTCCTCTCGGCGAGCTCAGATCCTGTGCCTCCCCCGGGTGGTCCGCTAGGCTTCCCCGGCGTGATCGTGGGTCTGGCTACAGTCCACTATGCGCCATGCGCTCCACGCGATGCGCCGTGCAACATGCACAATATCGAACTGTATGACATCCCACTTTGTCGCGCTGGATGGTGGATGCGATGATCGGCCCTGATCGTTCCCCTGTCCTGGGCCCTGCCGACCATGGGTCCCGAGCTGGTCGTTCGCATGCTTTCTCCACGGCGTTTCGGGTGATGCGTGGCTTCTGAGATGAGCCAGAAGTACGCACTGCTCGAGCTCAATCCCCTTTCTCCATCCAGACTCCTCCCGTCATGGACATATAAACATCGTGTCCAGCCCCCGTGCCTTGATTTCGTTTCCTCGGAAATCATCCATCAATCGCCTTTCGTCATTCAACTAGCTACGACATCAAGGTCGGGATCTCTCTGTCTTGCATACTCGATTCATACATCGACCTCGATTTTCTGTCGGACCATTCTTTCATGCATGTACACCAGCATAATTGAAGCGTCACGAATCATCACTCCACTGAGAGAGCCTTTTTCCACTGGTCTTTACTGCACCAAGTCTCTGCTAGGTTTCGGCAGCGCATCTCTGGGTATCACGGCAACCCGCCTCCCACGATATTCTCGCGGCTTGATCTGAGGATCCCATACTTCATTTGGACCCCCGAACACGTCAAATTTCAACTTGGAAATACGGCCTAAGATGTACGAAGGAATTCGTCCTATTGCTGATGACACCGAGCGGCGCTGCTCGCTTCCGTAAGTTGGCATTCAAGAATTGATCTTGACCGAAGATTCCCCTGTTAAACGGTCCACCAGCTCGATCAAAGCGTCAACGTCGACTATGAACAACACCGCCGGCAGCAACAGCAACAACACATTGGGAGAAGGTCGCCGCTTGCCTCCCCTCCCACGAATGGATCCTCTTCCCCGTGGTCCCTTTAACCCATTCAACAAGGATGCCCTTGGCCCACTTACTCCTGGGGCTCATGACTCGTTCCAGCTCAAGTCTCCTTGGTCGGGCAGTGAGCAGGTGAATGCACCTCCCTCACCTGCCAACTCCGCTGAGAGCTCCTGGCAGGAGTCCTTTGCAGCACAGCGAGCTGGATCCACTGAGTGGCCTGCCGATCTATCCCAGACTGAGATCATGGCCTTGGTGGCACCCCAAAATATCAACCGGAAGGCCCCTCTCCAACAGCTCTGTGGTCGTAAGCGTAAGGGCAGCCCTGTGTCGCCGGACCCTGAAGATCAGCGGGAGAAGCATCGTATTGCGGAGGGCAACCGCCGCAAGAATCTCAGCCAACTGCATCGAGAGCTTGACAGCCGCATTCATGACTTTTTCCTGGAGCGAGCTGGCTGGAATCCCTCCAAGAGCTTGCCACAATCCAAGGAACACATTGTGCAGGGCGCTGTGTATCTCATCGATTTTATGCTGGCCATCATCGTCCATCTCATCCGTCAAGAGCAGGTGTCCCCCCAGCTCTCTGAAAAACTGCAGCCGCAGGTCCGCTGCATGCAGCTGCAGCAACTAGTGAATTCCCTTCAGCAACAAAACCAGACCGCTCAGCAGCAACTACGAGCTGCAAAGGCAGAAAACGAGACGTTGGCCGATCGCAATAGAGCGCTTGAATTCCAACTCAAGTCCTATGAGCAAATGTTTCGCTCGCCCAAGCCTGAAAGTACGAGTCCATCAATGGCTAATGTTCCTGAGCATAAGCGCCTGAAAAGAGCCCTGCCAGGTATGCGAGCTTTCTGTGACGAGATCGGGGCCACCATGGGCTCTGAATCTACTTCAACGCAGCCTTCGCATTTCCATGACCCCCTCACCAGCGCTACATCTCAGTCTTTTGGTCCCTCATACCTTGGCTCAACACCCCCAGTCACCGGGCCCTCCTCCCCCGCATTTCCTCCATCCCACACATCCTCATTCAACTACTCAACGTCCCGCCATCAGTCCATACGAGGTTCTCCCTAGAGCAGTGCACTCCGATCAGCTCTAGTGACTCTCAACCTCAAACAACACCATGCCAACGCGCTGCATCATGATGCTTCTTCGGCCCGCAGATCATGCTTCCCCACCCCACATCCCTTGCATGTGGCGATGCGCACAGTCCTGCGGTCTCTGCTGCCATTAGCCTATCTGAGCATGTACTCCTATCATTGGCTACGCAACCTTCCAAAGCTTAATCGACTTCTCTCACCACATTATCTCGAGCAATGGGTCTTGCAGAGGTATGTGTTGCTCCCAGCCTCGCCTTGGCTGTGTATCATCACCGCTTTTTCCCTTTCATGTGGATACTTTGTTTATCATGGAGTTTGAGGCACAATCCTCTCGTCTCGCTATCATATTTCCCCTGTTGCCAGTGTTTCCGCTCGGTATCCCTGGCGCCACAAGTCGACATGGCCAAAATGGGTGGTTTGCATCTTGACTTTGTATCTGACTGATCTTCTGCGTGCATTCTGTTTCTCATCATCTCGTACCTTTCATATGTTCTCTCATGGCGTCATGATGATCCAGACTTAAGATTTTCTGGAAATGTCTTTTCTTTGTTCATTTTTTTGGGGACACTTCTTTTTCCTTTGTGGATATCTGAATCATAATACAAACGTTGACGAATCTACGAATCTGATGTATTCGCCGTCATGATGTTAGCACTAGTGGTAGAGCGAATTCGAAGACAAGTAGTTGTACTAGTGAACCTGGGAAAATATTACAGAATCAATCAATTTGATCCCTCTTTACCAGACAGCTGAAGATCGAAACAGAGGCTAGGATGGACTATGGCAAGCTGCATCATACAGCGAATAACGCAGACGTCCATACCCGTGCGACAAACGAAATCCAGAATGAATATACCAGAGTCTCCGTCGTCAGTGGAAGGACTCGACTTTGCTCGACTGAAATGCCCCCCGTGTACTAATCGCAATGGTCATACGGAGGATATCTTGCCCGGATATTATTTTTTTCAATTTGTTTAGTTCGACGCCTAGTAGCCAGCTGTTTCGCTGTTTCAAGGAGAGTCGAGTTTCTGTCCATCTTCGAAGTAATTTGCGCGGCGAATTCATTCGCAATTACAGTTCTGATCCGGGTTGTCAGAAGTCTTGCCGACTTAGCTCGACAAAATATATTCGAACGAACTCGTGGTCTGCACATGTAGTAGCATAGATTGTACCCTTCCACAATAATGCAGAAGCAGCGTTGGTTGAACAGTTTGCATCAAAATTGTAAGAGCTGGAACAGGTTGCTCGATGAGAAATTCCCTATTATTTGACGAGAATCGATTCTTTTGGAAGATGTCAAAAGGTAAATGTACAAACAGAGCCATGACCAATGGAGTCCACGCGATTACATCGCGTTACTTCGCTCTCAGGTCGATTGTCTATGACATCGTGAGTCAATCGCAGTCGCTATTCCTCTCTTTCAAATTGGATGGTCCAACTGCACAGGTGAACAAGCTGGTTTCGGCACTTGGAACAACTGTAGCCCTCAATGACGCATGGATTCTTTTGCTGCAGAAATTTTGGTATCCGCGGACATTAGCACATGCTGGTCAACCTGGCCATATCGAATTGGAAGACAGTGCCAAGATGCCAGGAAAGGTCAAGCCGAGCATGAGCGAGGCCAAAACACTTTGCACTCGAGCAAAGGTGAATGCAATCGGTCTGCAATTACCTTTGAACCAGCCTGAGATTAGTGCGCAATAGAAAAGTACCATCGTACGGTTATTGACGCGGTACACGTGACTCAGTCCATAGCCCGTCCACAAGCGTCCATAGTCTTAGAGAAGCCATCTATTTGTCTTCCTTCACTCGAGTGGAGTCTTCAGTATGTCCTTGGCAGTCGATATGGGCTTGATGCTAGTTGCAACCTCGAATGACACCTTGGTCTACGCAATAGAGCAAGGCAAGTCTCTGGTGGCGCGTGTGTTCCCTTTGACGATGTCAAAACTGCTGCCCATTGCTGCACATGATCATATTGCTCCGTCGCAACACAGGCGGTAAGAACGAGCGACCGAGTAGTCGTCCCCACGTATCAAGATGACTAGGTGATAAGCCTAACCATCATCTCGGTGGCTCTGAATCAGGGACTCCCAAAAGGAAGCGGATGCCAACGACTAAGCTCGAGGCTCAATTACTCCGGCGTCCTGTTCGGGTAAGGGGTGCTGATCGGAGTCCGGAATGTCCAATGATCCGGATGAGCTTATTGCTCAGAGGTCCACCATACTGACGTCATGAAGGCTGATCGCCACGTGGCATACCACGTGATATGGAACTCGAGGTCGAAGTTGCGGTTAGGGTTTCAACGTCAATCAACATCTCGCCCATGGTTGTTCCTTCGCGCAACGCCACCCGATCAAAATTGTAACATGCCGGAGAATACATCCTTCGAAAAATGGCTCTGCTGCCGTTGAGTAGGTCAACTTTGGTCGATGATCACTTCGATGAATCGGATAAAAGGGTCGTATGGCCTTCATGAAAAGGGGTGCTGGTCAGTCTCTCTGTCGAGTCTGTGAAGAAGTTTAATAATGCTGATTTAACTTGCAGAGAGATATCTTGGTCATTTATGATCGTTTTCAAAGCATTAATTGTGTCTTAATGGCTATTCGAAGACGATTGCCTTTCGAGGCTATAGCCTGGTTTTCTGAGAGAACGTCAGATTGCCTTGCTCTTAATCTGAACGCAGGGTCTTCTTACCAAAGTCTTGAATCTCCGACACCACTGAGGAGGGCTCTGAGATATCAAAATATCAGCTGTCAGAGTTGCTTTCTGTCGTGGAATCCCCAAGTCCAAATGGCAATGTGAGGGATTTCAGTGATGCCAATATCGGGAGCTTGGTCAACCTTCGATATCAAATTGCAACGTGCTAATTCTCGACCTGATTCAGCAGAGACAGGCTGCTGTCTCTCTGGTAAGCTGATTAGCGTGGAATCTTCACTGTGATAAGAAAGATGGCGTGGAGGAGATTCTGAAGCTCGGGCTTTCAATCAGAGTGAAATGGGGATCGAATTAGACCAAACGCAAGAGCAATATTGGTGCATGAGGTGTTCCTATCTCGTCTACTCGTTTTTCTGCCAGAATCACGCCAGCAATGGCACTCGTTGGCGCTCTCAATACGCAATTGCCTATCGTCTCCGCTAATCTGGCACCCGACACATGAGGGCATTGAAACCACGCCCCCTCATCTCTCACTTCTCCTTCTTCTCTCCTTCTCCTCCTCACCCCGTCCTCCTCCGTTCGTCTCCTCTCTCTGCGTTTGGCCTTCAAATCTGCGCCTCGCATCCTCTCTGTTTTTCTCTGGCCTCTTCTCTGGCCTCTTCTCTCTTCGAGTCGAGTTCTTCTCGTCTCACCCCCTCTCTCTTTGGGTCGTCTCGCCTCGCCTCGCCTCACGGCCTTCCATCATCACACGCACGGCCCACGGCATCCTCGCAGCACACGGACGATATCTTCACATCCATCTGAAGATATCATCACCTCTCGTCCGTCCGACTCTCACTTTCGTCTCTTCGTCGCCTCTTCTCCGCTTCGCTTCTCTCTCTACAGCAAGCCGAGACCGAAATGTCTTCCTCTCGCCGCCAAATGACTTCCAGTGATGTTGACCGCGTCCTCGGTCTCACTGTCAACAACCGCGCTCGCGATCAAGTTGTGAGTCTTCTTGACTCCTTGTTCAATGAGAACAACTTCTCATCGCTCAGCATCCCTTCGGAGCGAGTCCGTTTCCGCCAACTCCTCCGCGACACCATGAGCGCCGAAGTCCACGGCCAGTCGTCACGATTCCCCGAGAGCGTCTTGTCTGCCTTCAGACATGATGCTGACAAGTGCGTCGATGCACTTTACGTCCGGGCCCGACTGAACCGAAAGGCACGACAATGTCGGGAGACTCACCCTCCCCGCGGCACGATCGAGACCACTGCAGAGTCAGTTGCCTCCACCTCCAGGACACCTGCTACTTTGGTTCCTGGATCTTCCTCCCTCCAGCCCGCTGCTTCCCCTGCGGCTGCTCCTCTTCCCACGTCCGCCCAGCCTGTTCCTTCCTCCTTGACTGAGGCTTTCCCAATGCCCACCCCAGCCGCTGCTCCCTCTGCCGCTGGGGTCGTCCCTTCGCCAGCCCGTCGCGACGTTCGCTCTGCTTACGACGAGGCTACCTGGCCCATTCCAGGGGATGGTCCGTTTCGGGTTGACCCGAACTGCTTCCTCCGCTTCCAATATACGGATGCGAGCGGTAGGGCCTACCCCACCCTGGAGTGGAGTCTGGGCGGGATGCTTGGCCCCCCCTATGGCACCGAAGTGTGTCCATACTGGGCGCCGCCAGATGATCTTTGCCTTAGCGACATCTTCGCTATGGTCGGTGCCAAGTGGGGTCTGACTGATCAACAAGTCAGCAGACTCGATGGCATCGAGATGAGGATCATCCTGGGCGAAAGGCATTGGGACTATGCGGGATGGTTCCGGTTCTGCTGGGACTCATTCCTTGCATGGGCAACGGAACACCTGGGTGTACCGGGCTTACAGCCTTCCCGGGTGACGGAAACTCTGGAGACTCTTCTGGAAGACTGGTGGTGATCTTGCCTGTGGCATCACCAGGTGGAAAATGCCAATGCTGGGATGATACGAGGTCTTGTTCGTTGAGATGGCCGTGATGGACTATCACAGGTCCACCCCATCTCGAGGTCGGTTGTCCGGCGTTGAGGCGTCTCTTTTTCCTTCTCCTTCTTCGAGCCCGTTTGGTTCCTTTCTTTCTCGCGGGCCATCTGGCCCTCCTTCTCTCGGCCTGTTTGGCCCCCTTTCCAGGCATCTGTCCTGGCGGCTTTCTTTCTTTTGTTTTTCCTCTTTCTTGTTTGTTCGCCTCTTTTCTGGCGTTTGTCCTGGTTGGTTTCTGGTCTGTCTTCCTCGGTAGAGAAAATCCAGTTCCCAGGGTTTCTTCTTCCATCTGTGTCTTTCTTCATTTCAAACCTAAGAAGTAGGCCTAATGTGTATGCGTAGATAGGTAAGCGCTGCCT
Organism: Penicillium diatomitis; assembly: GCF_028827545.1. Lineage (NCBI taxonomy): Eukaryota > Fungi > Ascomycota > Eurotiomycetes > Eurotiales > Aspergillaceae > Penicillium > Penicillium diatomitis. Next base: position 45,818 of record NW_026623184.1, read on the forward strand.
GTACTGTAGATGTATCGCTAGTCCTTCTACTTAGCAGCTATGATCAAGTATGACTGAGTAGTAGATTTAGCGCCCGGCTCACCATGAATTTGGAGCTAACATCGAATGAGCCTTCGACTACATCTATCTAGCTGACGGGCTTCAAGTGCTATCCAATACAATAGGTCGAGCTCAACTTCCAAATCGAATAGGCCTAGATCACGAAATTCACTCCAGCTGTACCTCATGTGGTCAAACCTTCGGGTCGGAATAACACGGGCATTAGGGCTCGGTTGGTCTGGGGTAGACTTTCAAGCTTGGGGGAAACAGTTTCTCCTAGTGCTACTGGGAAAAGTACACCTGCAGGTCTATATTCGATAAGAAGTAGTCGCTGTGCCACGGTGCCAATGACTCAATGTCTTTATCGATATAGGATCTTTCTCATTACGAAATTTTGCGTATTGTATTGGTCAGTTCTTCAATAACTTGAGTTGACGATGTTATGATATACAGTATCTTGTAAGTGAGCTGCGAAGCGCTTGGTTCCATAGTACAGTCCGATAGTGCTTACCTCTTAGCCACTTATGACCAAAACCAATCCGGACAGTAATTTTCAATATCTTGTCAGCCGCAGGCCATAGTCTGATAGTATTATGTACGTGTGAGCCAGGTAACTAGCTATGTCAAGAATGAAATTACCTTGATAGTGGTGATTTGATTGAGAATAAAGACAGGTGATGGACGATGGCTATGATCTGGAGTGGCTTCTGGCACACAGATAGCACTGCCAGGCACACACTACTGAGTACATACACGCTACAAGTACACGGTGCACGACAGGTGAAAACCACACTGGTACTGACACTTACGGATGTTAGTTTTGACAACAGATGCAGTGCAATAGTGAATAATTTGATGTATGGATGCCTGAAATTCTGGGAATCCACTCCCGTCACATGAACTCATCCCGTCAACTGTCAAGGGGACTTGATGCTAGAGGTACAGGTAGTGGTACAAGTGCCCACTGCCCATAGGGAATCACTGTATGACAACGCGTAACTCTGTCGGTGAATTACGCAGTAATCTGGTGGAGCATTATCCATCGTGTGAGACTTTTACGTTCTGTAGGATAGATTTGTTCTCAATCGCGGAGAAGGTCTCAAGTGATCATACTTCTCATGAACCGTTATGGCTTGACCGTCTACCGGAACTGATGTTCTGGCCCGTTCTGCTCGTTCGAGCCTCTTTTTCCCGCTTGGTACTCCGGCCAATTTCCCCCCCCGACGATCCCGTTACACTTCTCTCCTCTTTTCTTTCTCGTGCGAGACCTCCCTCCGTCCTCCACTGACCCTTACCAAATCCTCAACGTTCGAAATTGCCAGTCTGCACTGATTTTGCATCCAAGAATACTGGCGGTGTGTGCGCAAGCTCTAAGGCCTCATTCGTTCGGTCGATAAGGGGCTCTTCGATGGGTGTGCCCTCTCCTTAGTGATCCCTCGAACAAAAACAACATTCCACTCCAGAAGACCATCTCAACAGCTCCCGATCACCCGATTACCTCCCGTCTCAGCGAGTCGCCTGTCGACGACCATCATTCCTTCAACACCATATATACCTGTCTTCCCCTCACCTCTCACCTTTCATCATGTTGTTGCCAAAAGGGGGAGTGAATTGGAAGTCCGCGAGGGCAGGCTTACCCCCATGGAGGGCTGTCCTCGTTCTCCTGACGCGAACTCGCTTTCTGGTCTCTATTGCCGTCACAGGTCTCATCATCCTGCTGTGGCGTGGGGTCAGCAAGTCTGCCTCTGAAATGCAAAAGTATGTCCTTTTTTTTGAATCATCAACCCACCCTCATCGCGCTGGTCGCTAGTCCCGATCACTAATTCTCCCCCTCACTCTCTCTGCTGGAATAGCTTCTACTGTTACGGATCCTCCAAGTCGCCCATGGAGATGTCCCTCAATGAGATGGTCGCGTGGAACGCCCACTCTCAGACACCTGTTCTATTCAATCACCACGAACCCCTCGAGGTCAACAGCACCTCCATCTCGGAAGTGGACCTGAACCCCATCAAGTCCACTAACAAAGCCTTCTTCAACCGCGAGCGCGTTCTCATTTTGACCCCTCTGCGTGACGCCGCTCCCTACCTCGAGCAATACTTCAACCTTCTCTACAAGTTGACCTATCCCCACGAATTAATTGATCTGGCCTTCCTCGTCGGCGATTCCAAAGATGAGACCCTTGCCACCCTGGCCGCTGAACTCGACCGCATCCAAAACCACGCCGATGAAAAAGTCCGCTTCCGCAGCGCAACGGTCATCAAGAAGGACTTTGGCGCCGAGATCGAGATGACTGTGGAGGAGCGACACTCCTTTGCCGCTCAAGGACCCCGTCGCAAAGCTATCGGTCGCGCTCGCAACTATCTCCTTTACTCCGCCTTGAAGCCCGATCACTCTTGGGTTTACTGGCGCGATGTGGACATCACCGATTGCCCCGAGCGCATTTTGGAAGATTTCATGGCCCACGACAAGGACATCCTGGTGCCCAGTATGTGAACCCCCATCATTTGGTGCGCCAAGAGGCAGCGGAACGAGCGCTAACGTGTGTTCTATAGATATCTGGTTCCACCGTTATCGTGATGGTCATGACATTGAGGGTCGCTGTAGGTTTTTATCCACTGGGATCATTGTCGCAGTCTCAAATTCTGTCTGGTGATCTCTCATGCTAATGCTTATGCCATCATCAGTCGACTACAACTCTTGGATCGAGTCCGACAAGGCCCGCCGCCTGCGCAAGACTCTCGACCCCGATACTATTCTCGCCGAGGGTTATAAGGAGTATGATACTGGCCGTACCTACTTGGTCAGTATGGGCGACTGGAGAAAGAACAAGGATGAGGAGGTTGAGCTGGACGGTATTGGTGGTGTCAACATTCTCGTTAAGGCCGATGTGCATCGTTCTGGTAAGCAACCCATTTCTCTGTGCGGTTCTGGACTACGAAAACGCGGTCTAATCTTCTGCGCCTAGGTATCAACTTCCCTGCGTACTCCTTTGAGAACCAGGCCGAAACGGAAGGGTTTGCCAAGATGGCCAAGCGTGCGGGTTACCAAGTCATTGGTCTCCCTAACTATGTGGTCTGGCACATCGATACCGATGAGAAGCCTGGCAACTTAGGAGACCGCAAGGCCTACTAAGCGTATTATTGAGCGTTTCGTTATAAAACATATCCATGCTTTACGCTCCGCAAGACAAAAGTTGATCTTTGTCTCGCGCGATATCTTCTCCGGATCATTTCGTGACCTTGGGTTTTTCAGTGGCTTCTTCCCGAGGAGGTGCCATGCCACTCGGGTTCTCGCCTCGCTTCGGTCATCATGTCCACAGTCTGAGTGCTTGGCTTTATATGATCTGATTCCGACATACACTGTTGCATGATGGGACCCCGGCCTTCGGTGTCATTGCAACTCTTTTCCCAAAGGGGGCAAACCCTTCTCTCTCATCTCTCCATGGAAGCCTAATGATCTTTCATAATTCCATTTTGTCGGTTTTTCCTTTGCTCGTGTGGTTGTTCACGAGATGGCATTGTTTTGTGTGTGTCTGAGTGTCTTTGTCGGAGACTCTACGCGTGGATGGATGAGTCTGTGGTACGTTGACGTGTAGGTCTGTATTATTCTTTGGCGCTATGGGAGAAAATGTTATTTGACCGGACAACAGAAGGGGTTTTAGAAAGCGTCGGCGCTACTCCGCAGACCTATTCATTACTTGATCATTGTTATTTCTTTTTTGCCCCAATCACTATTATCACATGCCACCGTGCGAGATCATTCCTCGGTGGGCATCTTCTCCATTCACAATGCCTCTTCATTCACCTTCCAATTACCAATTTTTCCATTCCCTGTCCTTCCCGTTGAAATAAGTGTCTGCTACTTCTCTCGTGTCCTCTCATGAACCGGTTCTCCCTACAGCTCTTACAGGCTGCGTAATAGCTTATGAAAGATTCAACTGAGAATTGATGAACATGATCCCGACTGCAATATAACGTGTTCTCTCAATGAGTTCCATCATGCAAGGCCACGCTCTCGACATTGACTTTCCATTTAGAAAACTTGATCTGCACCAACAACGAGGTCCTTATTTCTCAATATTCGCCCTTCTTTCTGACTGAACCGGTCAATGGTGCCTACCTGGTAGGTAGCTCGAGCAGACTTACTCTTTTGCTTTCGGATCATCCGTCTCGCGCTTCCCAGCCTTATGGGGGGTAGAGCAAATCCAGGCTGCCTACGCAGGGACAGTATCAACAGCGACCACTGACCCAGGATTCGCGAGTATCACAGTGCTCCAGAACAATATCTCGCATTGGACAAATTCATCGGTCTTTGAATCTATCTGGCTCCGTCGCATTTTCTCCATATTGACTCGGTGATTCGAGGTCCGGGCAGCCCATTGGTAATAGATACCACCCATGTAGATCATACATGATGCTGGTGTTCACCAGGTACCTAGTGGAGGTAGCAGGTATCTGTATTCTAGGTGACAGCGAAAGTTGGCATATACAGCACATGATCCAGCTCTCGGGGTATATCCTGCGATACATGTACAATATTGTCTCCCATCTCTTTAGGAAACTCACAGCTCCTTCCGCACAGCAGATTTGAACTATCCCATTCCAACACGAAGAACGTCAGCTTCATTCACCAGACCCCAACAGATCCACTTGCATCGCCACTCCAACCACTGCTCCCGAGGGGAAACTCAAAAAAAGCATTCACATACCGGAATAATCTGCGCATTCGCCAAGTCCCACACCCCCGAGCGTGTGTAGATATCATTTTCCAGCAACTTCCGCACGTCAGCTTCACTTTCGGCCACGGCAAGCATCATGCTGCCTTTGAATTTGAGAGGTTCACCCTCGGCTGGGTGCGACTCGAGCATGGCGCCTGCTCAGTACGGGGAATTGGTTAGCTTGGGTTAGTGGATGAGAGGGACAGGAGGTGAAGGTCGTACCTCCGGCGACGATTTCGCCTGATGACACGAGGGGTTTTACTCCTTCGAGATGTTCGCTGTATTCATCGAGTGAGTTGTATTAGCGAGATGGTTGACCCGGAAGGATTTTGGTGAGGGGGTTACGCCTGGTATCCCAGGCGCGTGCTGTCTATGCAAATCCACGCATGTCCTGCGTTCGGCCTGTCTGTCCGCCGTGTTCGAGGATCCTCTCCAAACAAGGAATGATGAAGTCACATGCTGCACGAGTAGAACTTACGGACGAACCGCCAACCTCTTCTCCTGGGCGCCCGGGAAATCCGGCAAAATGCACAGGAACTCCTTCTTCGCGGACGGAGCGGACGCCATGGTTCGGGTCTGAAGATCAGCGGGCTTTGCAAGTGGAAGCCGAGGCGGAGCTAGAGACGGTCTAGTGGATGAGAGTGCGCTCAAGCAATTGGGTGCAGGGCACGAAGACTTGTAGGTGAGCTTTGCGCTTGAAGCGGAAGAGAAATGGAGACGAGGAGAGAGGATGGATTTGGATGAGTGGCGGAGGGATATATGCCGAGTAATTGTAGTGTGGGGGGCATGAGAAGCGGGGAGGAATTGGTGGGGAAGTTTGAGGATAGTTTTCATGATGGGGGGGGGGGGGGGGGGGGTTGGAGGGATTGAGCGGAGAGTTTGCTGGTGAGAATTGAATGATTTTTAGGTGTCTGTCGCCGGTCTGTGAGTTTTTGAGAATGGGGGATGTCGTGTACAAAGGATCGAAGTTATGCTACTTGAACAAGGGGTTGTTGTTGTTGGGATATGGAGGTTTGGAGCCGAGGATGAGGGTTGAGTTGAGTTGGAGATTTGGGGGTACCTGAGTCAATGGCAGATGGGGTAAGAGTGGTCAACTGGTCAATTTGGGACTGCGGCTGGACGCGGAGAATGTCCGACGGATCGCAACGGAATGTTATGCTTGAATCAGACGAGCTATCCGGTTTGGAGACGAGATTCATGAGATTGATTCATATGGCGATCACGCTCTTGATTTTCGGTGGTGATCGAGGACATGGCGTGGAAGACCACAAATCATAAATGACATAGCAACTTCGTTGTTCGCGAAATAGACTGGAGCATACTCTGTAGTCTGTGCCTTGAACTGAGGAATGGAACTTCCTTATCCATTTATTTTACGTTTTTCCTCACGCTTGTATCCACTATCCGATGCATGCTGTACATATAGAATCGTGTATCGTTCGACCCTATCATGCATAGTTATGGTATTCGGTCAGTGATATGGTCAAATTCCGTGGGTGGTGCGGGCGGTAATATGACAAATTGCTTCCGTGGTAAATCAAACAGTAGTTTCATTTGCACTATGCTGACAGGTTGTGTGTCCTAAAAAGTGGACATTGCCTTGGCAGTGATTCATACATCATTGACATTGTGTGTTTTAATAGTCGTCTCCACGGCTGATGACTTCCTTCACATTAGGACGGAGTACAATGGTCTGTTCTACATTAGCAAGAATCCACACATGTATAGACTTCATCTGTGAGACAACTTACATGCTCATATTGGGCGGTATAAGAGCCCTTGATATCGCAAAGTGGAGGATAGTCTTGCACAATGCCAGAGGAGACCAGGTTGTTCAGCTGTAAGCGTAGTAAGTCAGCAAACACGCACGTGTCAAGGATGTGTTTCAGGAAGGATCCGCCATACTCCAAGCAAGTACTTCTCCTGACCCAAGCGATCGAGGTACCGGCGACAGAATGGTAATGTGCCAAAGTTCTTTTGGATCACATTCAACAGGCTCTTAGCGGAAGAAAGGCGAAGAGGCACATTGGGTGCATCTTGAGCGATAGCGTAGTGAGAGCATTCCATCTTTTCGACGGAATATGTCAGCATAGTTCTTCTAGATTTGACCACTCGAGCTCTCTTTTGAGACACTCACCTCTTCGCGAACGTATCCCTTGCCGGTACTACCGAAAGTCTCGATAGCAAAGACTTCACCTTCCTCCATCTTAGTCTGATCAGATCCCTTGACAATTGGCACACTCTTGCCTCCGTGGATGACATGCTGTTCGATGTTGTGTCCATTCAAGTTGCGAATACACTTGACTGGATGCATCGTTCCGTTGAGTTCGACCTCGTAGCTCTCCATGGCTTCTTGAATGGCGGCACCGATATCGCTCATACGGACGTCAATTCCGGCTTCCTATTTGAAATAAAGTCAGACTTTCAATCCTTCTCATCTCTTTCTGGCGCGCCTTTACGTACCCGAATTCCAGTATTGGTGGCATCCTTGACAGCCTCCAAAAGCGGATCATAGACGGGATCAAAGCTCATGGTGAACGCACTGTCGACAATGCGACCATTGATGTGAGCACCAAAGTCGACCTTCATGACGTCTCCTTGGTTCAAGACCATCTTGTTGCCCGCGTTAGGAGTGTAGTGAGCTGCGCAGTGGTTGATGCTCAGACCGCATGGGAAACCCATACCACCCTTGAGGTTATCGCCTTCCTCCAGACCCGAGTGACCGGTCAACGCACGTACAGAATCCTCAATGCCTTCGGCGATTTCCGTCAATGTCTGGCCAGGGCGAATGTTCTTCTGTGCGTACTGGCGAACCTGACGGTGGACCTCGGCACCTTGACGGTACTCCTGCAGGAAATCATTGTTCATTCGGTCCAAGTAGCGCTTCTCCTCATTGGTTGTGCGATATGAATTCTCGTTCTTGTACTCGACAATCTCACCCTCGGGGTATGTGTTGTTGGAGAATAATTGTGAGACGGGGACCCGGGGTGGCTCGCTTTGGACCTTGGCACCGCCCTTCTTCTTCTTCTTTGACTTGCGCTTCTTCTTTTTCTTGGCAGCTAAACAGTGCAGGTTCTTCGTTAGCTTCGACTCATCTCGTCTTGGTCTAGAAAGGGTCGGTGCGGGGTTAAGATGGTGGGGAGGGTAAACCGTGGGGTATGAGGATACGCAGTGGCTTCGAATGAAAACATACCTCCAGATGCTCCGGCGTCAGCAGCACCCTCGCCTTCGACCTGATCGTCGTCGTCGGAATCATCCTCGGCGTCACCAGAGACCGTCTGGCCAGCCGCGGGGGCGTCGGCCTGGGCGCCGTTCTGGCCGTTCACTGCAGAGATTTGATTAGTTTCGGCCGATGCCATTGAATCTTGTTTGCGCAGGAAAACTCACAATCGAGCTGCTCGAGCTTCTCGGTCGCCTGGGCAGCCATTGTGGGGGGGATGAAAGTGAGCAGAAAGAGGGAGAAGAAGACGAACCGGAGGTGGTTCCAGGTTTGGAGGCGTCGGGGAAAGATTTTCTCACGCGATAAGATCCGCCCGCCCCGCTTAATGACGGATCTCCATTTGCGGAACAGCCGTTGGATGATCTGCGAGAAGTAAACATCTGTGTCATGTGGCGAATACTTTGAACAGACTGATTTCGATTCCATGTTCTTATTGTTGCTCTCACTTTGTGCTTCGGTTACAGCCTCGGAATCTTGTGTAATCTTCTCATACCTGTTTGTCAATACTTCGAGACGGATCGGGTCTTGCCGAATTGGGTGGAGACGCAGGAGTAGGTTACCTGCAGATCATTCAACTCAATGCTCCAGCCCGTGATGTCTGCCTCGAACGTCGGTGCCACGATGGCCGACAGAAGATTTCGGGAACAATGGTCATATTTTGTCAAATATTCATTGGAGCGGTCCGGATATGAGAAGCTCACCGTATCCAGGAAGACCACCAAAAGGACCCGTCCGATAACTGGTTGCCAACTAAATAGTACATTCTATTATAATAACGATGCATCTAGGATGTTAGCTACAAGGATGACTTGGAATTTTCTAGGTTTCTATACCAGTAAATATATGTACGACAAGGTATTTCTTGGGTTCTTTTATCGGCCGCCGTGCACTTTCCGGTCCATGAGCACTTTGCTTGGCCTTAACAGTAGACAGTCAACAAGCTTTACCTCCGGTGTCGAATTTGCTTCCGTCACGACGATACTTAGGTTTCCGACTTCGCAGCTTTTCAGCAGTTTTATCTTTTATCTCGGGTGGACAATAGAATGGCAATTCTCGCCAAGATATTTCTGACGACGCACGAGAGAAGGTCGTCTTCATGACCAGCTTTTGTATGAACCCAGGATTACCCAGGGAAGATCCAAATCCGCTGGCTCGAGCCCGCAAACCACGCCAATTGAGACGCTTTTTTAAAGAAATTTATTTCATTACCTTGCAAGCACGACAGACGGACACTCATGACCACGGGTAGTCTGCTATACCGGCTAGTACACAGCCAAGTTGGAGATGCGCAGACTGCTTTCCCTTCGTCAGACGAGCCAGAACCCCCCACGACCTTCGTTCCACGTTTCTCTGATGAGGCTTAAGTGGATGTCGCGATGAGCTGCAGATGGCGCGGGGGCCATAAGAAAATCAGGCTCCGACTTCTCGTACGCTGAAAGCCCCTTGGTAACGAAAGCCTTGGATGGCCTGAAGACGAAGCCATTTGTTTGTATGGAGATCATGGCACACGATCTCCATCACTCGAGTACCGGAATAATTTCCTCGCAGAACCCCAGGGAATAGCTCTCCTTCGAGGGAACCCATTTACTCTGGCTGATGCTTTCGAACCAGAAGATTCTGGCCGTAATTGAGGTTTGCTACCAATTTTCAGGAAGAGCGAGAGGTGAAAAGATGTCTTATTGAATCTTGAGCCCATGGCCCACTAAAACCATCGAACTACTCATCACGAGGCCTCTTCCTAAAAGTCCTAACACCTAGGAACTGGGGGTCGATCGTATGAGTCCCTTGTCAGCATCTTTCTACATAATCGCCCAGTCTCTCACTCACATCAGACTACCCGTTGTGGTCATGACCGTCCAGTGCCATCTTCGTGGTACTCAAGTGGGTTGCACTCCATGCTTTGCATGGATTTTGCTCAAGTCTTGCAAGAAAAAAGAACCAGGCTCTCTGCGTCGTACTGCTAGGAATGCTTCTGGACAGATCCCGACATTTTATGTCGCGTCCACGACAGAACCTTGTGGACGGCTTCGATGCCGCTGCCGCTGCCCTCACCGGCAATCCGGTGCCATACGCCGGTTCCCACGGTCCTCAGGCCTTCGCTGATCCGGTCTACCAGCCTGATATCAATGAGAGGCAACGATTTCTGTCCATACTATCTCCCCGCCGGGCCATTCTCCAGCACTGGTCTCCAACAAAGAGTAGAGACGATGACCGTTTCCCTCATCCCCGCTCCGCCGGCGTTCGACGAAGATCTGACGTAACTTTTCCACATTCCAGCTAAGAGCCATCTTCACTAAATTTTTTCGCTGAGCTCGACGTATATCCATGTCGATGCTGTTTCATTTTACTCGAATAGCTGATGTGTGCTTCGAAGGACCAGCCTTTTTCTGAGGTCCTTAGATTTGAGACGGCTGGTTCGTTCTCGATTGCGGAAGCGAGGGTTCACCAGCGACGGGGTCGTACTTCTTCACAGTGTTCGTGACTGATAGCCTTCTGATAATACTAGAACGAGCCTCGTGCATGCAGAGTTTTATACTAAGAGAATTGGAGGACGAATATCACGGAGGGGGCACTTGATCATATGCTTCGGAAGCGAATGGCCACTGAAGGACACTGATAGGACCGATGGTGTCTCAGAGACGCTCTGGTAACATCCCGTACTTATTTTATTTCATGAGCTCTGTGTTCTTACCTGACACACTAAATGCAGTACCAGGACCTTGGTCCATTGAACTTGAAAAAAGGGTTTCATTCCTACACAATGGAACCTGACACTCTTTCTAACTGCCTTGGGATCTCCTCGTCCATGTTTCCCATGCCCCTAGTACCCTTCCAGCCTTTCGCTGATTCCACGGGTATTCATCTCATAATCCCCAGGGCCACAGGCGTCTTCTATATATTGAGCGACCTGCTCCAGCCCCGTGCTTCGCGGATCACTGCATCCCTTCTTTCCTCAGGTGACAAGGTCCAGGTAATCTCAACCCACGAAAAAGGTTGTTCTGCACAACGGTCAGGAACCGCCGCGTGCACTGTCAGACATATCGTCAGACCCCGAGAGAACGAGACAGGGAACTCAGTCTTGAAGTGGCATTCCATACCTTGCTTCAAAAAATCGTCAATTTCAAGCTCCTTGGTGCTCGCTGCAACGTCCTCGTTGCCCTGTGCCTCCATATCCTCAACGGCAGGTTGCTTTTCGAGGTCCATGACTCCGTTGAAGACGTTAACCAGAGACACCAGAATGGCAACGTTGATCACAAGGAGAAGAGTTACAATCAAGCCGATGCTGAGCCAGACGAGGTTGGCCTTGACGTAACTGTCATGCAAGCGATGGATAACGCTGAAGACAGTACCCGTGTAAGTGGCGTTGGAGTGCATATAAAGTGGAACGGGCCGAGCACGATGATATGGATGATGGATATTCGAAGGATGACTTTCCATCTGATAGCAAAAGAAAGGTGTCAAGAGCCGAGATGGTAATTTCTCTTGGGGGCATAGACGGTGACTATATAGTGGCATCTACGCTAGCGGCCGACGCTCAATGTGGACTTATACACCTGGAGCCACGGGAATCTGGCAATCACTGTAACAAGCTTCATCTGGGTGCCATGGAAAATCAAACGACTTTGCATGGCGATAGTCGTTGAACCAAGAACTGCTGAGGTTCCATTGCCTACTTCATTTTGCGTTTTAAGCCTTTTCGGGACATATAGTTCCCGGGGCACCAATGGTCGTCAACGAATCGACGCGCGCTTCACCCGAAAAAGCGGCGGTGACAGAATCTCCATCCCGGCAGTCTGACGTCAAGCTTCTGTTCCCTTCATATCTACTGCGGCCGACAAGAGCAGCCAGGAAGGTGCGTACCATGTATACTTTCTGGGCCATGACGCCCTGACTAGGTGTTATTGTATCATATTGATACTATGTTCATACAGTAGTCATGTTGTGGTCGGGTTGCTAACCAGATGACAAGATATGATTCCCCATCGACTCCCGTCAGCGACAGTGGAAAGGTCGTGCAAACACACACTTTCAGTATTGCAGGCAATGACCTGATTTTTCTAGAGCTGTATTTATGAGCTTGATAATCCACGAAAAAGTGTCCGGTCAGGAAGCTTAACTTTGAAGTACATAGCTCGGCTCGACTTCGCTCGAAATTAAACGGTCAATTATATTCGACACATGAAAGCTTGATATGGATTCCTTGGGCTATTTGGTGAGACATTATACAATGAGCTTTGAGAGAGGAACTTGGAGTCTACCTAAGGTACTCATACGTTTATAAGTAGTAAAGGTACTTAGTCAATCGAGTAAGCTTACCTAACACTCTGGGTTCCATGGTGACCTTTTCATTAAGCCCCCCTCTTCTTTGACTCGTCTGAATTTCTCTCCTTCCTTGAGTAGCTCTCACTTTTCGCTGGACTTACTTCTCATTGCGGATATTTATGTTGATCTTTGTACTGATTCATGAATGAAGAAGACCCAGCATGATGCAAGACCCGGTAGTCTCAAGGCGTCCCCTGAATGATATCAATATTTCATCATCAACGACGCTTCTGCACAGAGCTCCAAAAGAACATTGGTCGTACATACGTATACCGAGAGTCACGGTGGTCCCGCAAACTCAGTGCGGGTACGCTTTCTTTTCCCCGCCAGTACCATCGCTAGATACTCTTGTCTGTTAGCCGATAAGGAGTCTTCATCCCCTCGAGATTAGAAGATCTTGCCCATATCTAATCACGGCTCGACTAAAATTATCTCTCAACATTTACGGCAGCGTGATAGTGTCCGGTAAGATTTTGATAATTTGCGTTTGACTTCTCTAGGCTTGGATGATAGCCGCATTCTACTTTTCGCTGATTGAAACAATAGGTGCTTCATTTGTAGTGAGGTACTTGAGATCGCGCTCGGTGATATGGATAGCGAGAGAAGACTGAAGTTAGTGGTTGATGAATATGAATGAAGAGGACGGTGAAGCCGTGCTCAGGAAGAGGTGATTTTATATCCGTATCTCCACTCTCTCGATCGTTAAGTCGGCTATCTCAGTGGCTCTTTCACATGCTATTGCATCCTACGCTTTCACCGTGGGCTTGAGCGAAATCAATAGGACTATTGCTGGAAAGTGCTGCTTGTGCTTGCCAGACATAACCATCACTGCAAAAGTATCCCGGAAAAGTACGTATTCTTTGGGTTGATTTGAATCCTTCTGATTACTGTCTTCTTTATACCCACTAGACGACTGTTTATGAAACCTTTACGCATTCGCTGATCAAGAGCTTAAAAGGGTTCGTGTTCCTCGCCCATTTGGTGACGTCCCATGGTTATGCTGCAGACTTGACACTAGACACCGGTGTTCCGGAAGACTCACTGCACCTGATTGCAAACTTCGTTATGACTAAGCAGAGGTCTGGCCTTTCTCAAGCAAATACACCTAGCCTCGATAGTAGATACAACGTGTTGTAGAGCTGTTTTCCACGCCGGGCCAATGCTTCTCATCTTTCTTTTGTTTTTCTATTGCGAACCGGAGATGATGTCCTTCTATCTAATCTTATCATCTTACCCGGTGGTTGCTCGGATCACCTGCCTTTGTGGGAACTCCGCCATCGAGACAGACATGTACAAGGGCTGATCACATATATCATTGAAACCATAAAAACTATGGTTTCAGATGACAGATTTTTACTACGGATTCTGGGCTAAGCCTCAACAATCAAACTCGGAGATCATTCTTGGTGGAATTCCTTGTCTACAATGCTACGCAGCTTGCTTCGGCGAAAGACACAACCCTCGGACCCGTTACGGCATTATCCGCCGATGACGCATGACCGCCGATCGAGATCGATTGGCTCAAGCGGAAGTACGACTTCAACTCCGCAATCTCTCCCACACACTCTTTGAACCCGACCTTGCGTGCTGCTCTTTGCCGTCTCCCTTCGCCCTATCCCTGTCTCCATTCTGCTTGCCTTGTCAGATTGAGTGTGGGTTCAAGTCGCTAGATCATGGCTTCGCCTCGCACACATCTCCGAGCTCCGTCAATATCAAGGGGATTCCAATGTCCGCTCACAACCCACGTCAAATGCCATCGTGAACGCAGCCGGTGCAGGAGTACATGCACGCAAGCACGTCGACCCCCGTACTCTTTTAAACAGCAGTCGCCTTTTCTGCCATTCTTATACCCATTCACACGGCTTTCCACACCTTGCCATGCTTTCTCTACAAGCGCCAGACTTCAGCGAGAACAAAACTACTACGAGATCCTTGACCTCCCCGTGACAGCCTCGCCCGTCGAGATCAAAAAGTAATACTCCCCCTCATGACTTCCAAAAATTGGGCCAAGCACGCGCCATCTCTAGATCCAACCTGTCATAAGCCCTCCCTCACCCATGCCAACCCCCCCAATCTAACTGTCTTGACCATCCTATTTCTCACCTCAATCTCGTTTCTAGGAAATTCTACGCCCTCTCCCTCGCCCACCACCCAGACCGCAACCGCGACGACCCAACCGCCAGTCAGCGCTTCGCCAAAATCTCCTCCGCCTACTCCGTCCTCTCCAACACCCACAAGCGCGCAACCTACGACCGCGACAACGGCTTCCACCACGCGCACGGCCACGCCCACTCCCACAGCCGAACACACCCCCACGGCTCCCACAGCAGCCACTCCGCCAACGTCCACAAGGGAGGCGGCGGATACGCAGGCTCTCGACCCGCAAGCGGCCTGAGTAATCGCCGAGGAACATTCCGCGGTCCCCCGCCGAGTTTCTACGCGCAGGGCGGATACGGCGCCACGGGACGGACGTCGGAGGGCTACGCAGCTGGTAAAGCGGGCTTTGGCGCTGGCGCCGGCGCAGGGCCCAATCCCACGGGCACCACCAACAACGCCAAACCCAATGATCCGGACGACGATCCACTGGGGTTCATCGACCGCAATCCGCTCGGCCACTTTAATGCGCGCGGACACTTCCGGACGCAAAAGGCCGAAGACGAGCGACGGCGGCAACGGGTGACGAGGGCGCGGATGGCGGCGAGGGAAAAGGCCGATATGGATGTCTCTTCTGTGGCGGGCGGAGACTTTGGGCTGGTGAGATTTGTGGTGGTTTGTGGGATTTTGGTATGTGCTGGGGCGATGACGGGGTTTTGGTCGTGGGGTGGGAGTGGGACGGATGATGTGAAGGTGAGGAAGAAGGGTGTAAGTGTCAATGACGGGGTGGGTGTTTCATCTTGAGACGGACGTGTTTTCTGGACTCTGGAGTCCTTTCCATTTGATCGGCTTGGACTCGGTGAGAGAGGCTTGATCGTGTGATGTGTGTCAGGCGATTCATACCTGGTATACGATCTATGATTGACGATGTATTTTACAGCATACATGTACATACGCATTGAAATCCTTATAATGCTATGTTCTGGTAGTAGCTAGCGGGTTGATAGGGGATTCATTCCCTAGTACCGAGTACTAAGTAGTGAGTGCTGACTCGTGTGTACTAGGTCCCGTCCCACTAGGATCATCAAGTTACAGGTCCTTAAGTGTAAACACTAAACAGGACTGAAACTAGGTGTAGTTGTGTGCTGTGCAGAACGTTGACAGCGACTTCACACCTAGCTTGTTCTTCCATACTACGCTAGTATGCTGTGTTTGCTCTGAGGTGGAAATGTCTTAGTTCGAGGACTACCCTGTTTCACGTTTGTTCTGACTAAGATGTCAACGGCGTCCGCGGTTGACAAGCACAATCTTCGTAAGCCACAACTACAGATAATAGAGTAAAGAGTAAACAGCCGGTCTAACAAAGGAGAAAGTCTTTAGATTTGATATACAAAGCGCGCTCAACGTATATGTTTATACCACGCACAAAATTATCGGATACTGCAAGGCAAACACATCTTTACTCTCAAAACACCATTCACATCCGAGGACATGCGAAACGTGTCGCGCAAGATAAAAGACACGGCCCAGTTCTCCAGGGAAGAATAAGAACCCAGTGTCACATCTTAGTGACAAAGCTCATGAAGGGAGGGAGGGTAGAACACTTAAGCCTCGAAGGTGAAGCTGGCGCCAACCTTGTGGGCGGCCTGGTTCAGGTTCTGGGTATCGAAAGAGGCACCGAGGCCAAGGGTGACACCAGGGCGGAGGAGAACGTTGTAAGCCAGGGCGGCAATACCACGGTCGTTAATCTTGGCCTGTAAATACGAAGACACATGATTAGCAAGGCCATGGCGAGTTTCCTTACTGGCGATGACATGATAGAGTGTGTGAAACATACCTTGGCGAAGGAAGAGGGGTCCAGGCGGTACTTGCTGGCAACCTCAAGACCGACAGTGTTGCCGGAGGTGGAGTCCCAGGAAGCCTTGGCACCGGCCTCAACCTGAGCGTTGACACGGTGGTAGTAGGAGGCGGAGAAGAGGGACAGGTTGTTGCTGGCAGTGATGGCAGCAGAGTACTGGGGAACGGAGTAACCGACGGCAGCAGAGTACTTGGTGATAGCGGCCTTGTTAACGTCGTAACCACCCTCGGCACCGACGAGGAAGCCCTCGTGGCCGAGGACGGCGTCGAGGTTGGCGGTGGGGCCGTTCAGCAGGTCGAAGAAAGCACGGGCGTGCAGGTTGGGCTGCTTGAAGTACAGGTTGAGCTTGGCACCCTTGGACTGCTTAGCGGGCTGGTACTGAGTGAGGATCTCAGCCTTGAGGCCCTTGGCGATGTTGTTGTTGAGCTCGAGCTTGGTGTCGAGGGCGTTGGCGGTGGTCCAAGCCTGGGTCAGGGTAAGACCTGGGCAGGGTAGGAGCATTAGTTTGAGCGAATGTGAAGATGTGTTGGAACACATGAACAGGGCCACCCGACGCGATATAAAGTGGCCGCAAGACCAAAAAAGCGATATTGGCCGAACCTTAAACGCGTCGGGATCGGGAGGTTTCTGCAGAATGGGGCCCTTACCGGTGGGCGCATCAACGTACTTGGCCTCGAGCTAGATATTGCATTTCTCAGTTAGCTTCATGGTTCTACTCACATTTCTCGCAATATTCCTCAACATGTCGCGTCGGACATGCGAGACGACATTGCTTTCGCATTGAAAATGAAAAGAGTGGAGAGAAAACTAACCTGGCCAGCGATGGAACCCTCGTGGGAGGACTTGCCCTTGACGGTGAAGGTAACACCGTTGGGGGCCTTAGACTTAACCTCAAGGGACGCTAAAAGTCAATTAGCAACCATCGCACAAAAACCTGGAGAAGCTCGACATACCCGGGCTGGCGTGGTAGAAGTCCTTGTTCAGGAGCTGTCGCAAGCCGTCAGCTTGAGCGAATTCTCAATTTTCCAAAGTTATCAAAGCCGAGCAGCAGATCATTTAGCCCGCTTTAAGTTCAAAGAATACGCACGTCATTGGCCGCCTTAGAGATGTCGGAGAAAGCAGCAGGAGCAGACATTTTGAATGATTTGAGACTGGGGGGACTCGGTGTGATTGAGGAAAAGGGAATGAAGGGAAGGAGTGCGATGATGTTGGGGGGGAAAGAGGTGGGAAGGGCGCCCCAGTCCACGGGCTGGTTGTGACCGCCTAATTGGCCGTTGCTCGGTTGCCGGGAAAGCCCGCCGGGAGTCGACGATTCGGGAGGACAAATGGTGGAAAGAAAACAACTTAGGTAAGCAGTGACTGCCTTAGGCTACATATTCATGGCAGGAGGTCGAGGCTAAGTAGTAAGCAACTTCGAAGAACTCAGCGAGTCAACAGTGCAGGTACGCGGTACAATGTACATTATTATGGTCACCTTGTTCAGACAAGACAGGATCATGGGATGCATCACACGCTGCAATAACCAGCACAGTGGAGTCGTGGACAAGGTTTCGAAGAATTCAACTTGGGTATCTACTTTTTTTTTCGTATTTCCCCCATAACTTGGTTCTAAATACATGTCTATAGCAAGCCAGAAACAATCTAATCTCTGCCACCCTTGAAATATTTTGTGATGTCTCAAGATCGAACTCAAGCGGAATCGTACTTGGCGTTGTGAATGGCAATGGCACTAAAAAAGAAGATCAGCAACGATACGCATGACAAAACAGATAAACAAAGACTCTAGGCGGATCACATACCGGCCACTGGGATCAGACTGCTTGGACCATGTTGGGGTCCAGCGCTCGACGGTGCCGGCGCAAGTGGGAGGGAAGTGCTCATCGAACATGCAGCGGTACCAGTAACTATCAAGAGGGACAAGTGTTAGTTTCATCGGCTTTGCAGGTGGGCATGATCGAGGGCAAGAAGAGAGGGAGTCACGCACGCTTCCTTGGTATCGGGGATATCGCTACCCCATTCGGGCTTGGGGTTCTTCATTTGCTCGTCGGTGATGTGCTTCTCGGCATACTCCTTCAGACCATCAATCCAGCTGTAGCCGACACCATCGCTGAACTGCTCCTTCTGGCGCCACAGAATCTTATCGGGGAGGTAGGGGTTGGTCTCGGGCTCGTCGCTGGTGTCAAAGGCCTTGCGGATAATATATTTCTCAATGCGATCCTTGGTGATCATCTTCTCCTGAGGATCCACAGCCATGGAGACCTCGAGGAACTCCTTGTCCAAGAAGGGAACCCGCGCCTCGAGACCCCAGGCGGAAGTGGACTTGTTGGCACGCAGGCAGTCCGCCAAGTGCAAGTTCTTCACCCGGCGGACAGTCTCGGTGTGGAATTCCTCCTTGTTGGGAGCGGCGTGGAAATAGAGGTAGCCACCGAAGATCTCATCACTTCCTTCACCGCTAAGAACCATCTTGACTCCCATCGCCTTGATCTTGCGAGAGAGAAGGTACATGGGGGTGGAAGCACGAATGGTAGTGACATCATACGTCTCGAGGTGGAAGATAACATCTGACAGGGCGTTGAGACCGTCTTCGACGGTGAAGGTGAAGGCATAGTGCTTGGTGCCGAGGAACTTGGCGACCTCCTTAGCCGCCTCGGTATCGGGGGCACCGGGAAGACCAATGGAGAAGGAGTGAAGCTGCTGGAAAGTGGTCACAGTGGAGAGATCATTCTCCTCGTCGATGCCGACCAACTCGTTACCATCGGCACCGTTCTGAGCCGCAGTGCGGGCAGCTTCCTGCATGCGAAGGGTCTCGCGCTGAGCAATGGAAGCAACCAGACTGGAGTCCAGACCACCGGACAAGAGAACACCGTAGGGGACCTCGGCCATCAGACGCTTGCGCACAGACTTCTCCAGAGAGTGACGGAGCAACTTGTAGTCAACGGGGGTGGTAGGCACCTGCTTGGGGTCCCACCACTTGGGCTCGAAGTAGCGCGTAAGCTTATCAGTCTTGGAGTCGTACACGTGACCGGGAGGGAAGGCGATGATGTCGTCGCAGACCGGGTGCAGCGACTTAAGTTCTGAGGCAAAGTAGACGGCACCGGGAGTCTGAGAGGAGCGGCCAAGGTAGAAGCTAGTGATACCGATGGGGTCGCGAGCAGCAACGACCCGGTCCTGCTTCTTGTCCCAAAGGACCCAGGAGAACATGCCATCGAGGTGCTTGGGGGCGTCGAGGCCGTGCTCCATATACTACACAGCCGCCGGATTCATCAGTAACCAGATACCACCAGGAAGGTTTATTGTTTTTGTTATTTGGGCTATGTCGACCTACCAGAGGAATGATGACCTCACAATCGGAGTGGGTCTTGAAGTTGTAGCTGGTCTTGAGAGCCTTGCGCAGGATACGGTGGTTGTAGATTTCACCGTTGACGGCGAGAGCGAGAGACTCGTCATCGTTGACAAGGGGCTGAGCGCCGGAGTCTTGAAGTGTGTATTAGCATTGGCCGACGGTCTTGAGACCTTGTTCCCAGGTCGAATCAAGAGAGGGTACGTACCGACACCGACGATGCACAGACGCTCGTGCGTCAGGACTATAGTGGGATTGAGGTCAGTTTCAGAGCACACGACCATCGGGTAGGACTGGAATCTACTCACTCGTTGAGCCGCCAATGAAGTTGCCGCCTGCACAAGAGAAAATAAGACGTCGGTTAGCTCAATAGACCTTTGACTGTCGATGGAAAACTGTACGCGATTCCGATCCTGTGGTGTGACTCACTCCAATCGGGACCGCGATGGCGGATGCTAGACGGCAATGTTAGTGACTCGAGCACTCGATTGAAGAGAAGCCATTGCGCTTCCGTAAACAAGTATAAGACTTACGCCTTGGCCATGCGCAAAGCCGTTGGCTTGAACTTTTGCACATCGGGGTGACTATCGCGAAGGGATTCAGGTCAGTATCGAGTCCGTGATCCCTGGGCCGCAAATGGATGTTCCGTGTTGGCGGGAACAGATCTGCATAGCGGGGGTACAAGAGCGAAATAGCAGGTGCTGCATACTGGTGACACGCGAAGATTCCACACATGATGGGCGTGAGTCAATTGAGGAGATGGTCGGAGAGGAGAGACGCAATTGACGACAGTGTAGAAGGGAAAGGTGGTTTCACAGAGGAAGAAGAGTGTGGATGATCGCTGGTTCTGGACAGGAATTCTGGCTTTTTTTGTTGCGGCGGGGCGGGGGGCAATGTCGGGAGTCCGGAGGGTCATTGAGTCACCGATTTTGATAAGAGCGAAATCCACTTGGCCCGGCCTCGGGGCTGCCCCCGCCTTGCTGTAGTCATTCCCATTAGTCTTCTTTGGGTTCATTTTCTTCGGCACTTGGCTGGGCCAATCGAGGTCGGCCCTTGCCCTGGTTGCATGTTTAGCCAAGCAAAAGAGGCATATAACTAGTGCACGGCTACTCGTGAGAAGAGCCTTGTGGGTTTCCTGTACCTTCACGTGGCCTATCGAGGCGGAAATGTCGATTGCCTGAGGCCGGCGCGATCCAGCCGCCGAAAACGATCTCTTGATCTGAGGATGCGACTCGCAAACGGGCACTCGGACCCAAATATGAGGCTACATGACTTTGGTGATACGACCAGCCGCAACGAGACAGTATGGTCTTGACTATATTCCAAAAACGCCTTCCAATTTGAATCAACTAACGCCGCGCTCGTGATCGGTTGCACAGGAAGAAGCGACTGAAGCTCGCTCCGTGCAGAAGAGAGAGGTCATGCAATTATGAAAAAAAAAACAAGAAGAAATGGAAACGGAGGAAGATCACCACCCACGAGAGAAATTTCCATGAGAGAATTCAGGAAACGTGTCGCCGTGTTTCAGTCACGCCGAGCCTCACGGAGAAGTAGCGCACCCCCTCCCTTACATCTTTGGATTCTCCTTGACGACCTGCTTCACTCGTCGTTCGTACGCAGGTCGGTCCTTCTTATAAAGGTTGTATGCCTCGGCTTGGGCTGGCGACTCTGGGTTGGGGTCATTGAGTAGATCCTGGATGCCAAGGAGAATCTGCTTGATGGTGATGGCGGGTCTCCATGCCTCTTCCTCGTTCAGGATAGAAAGACAGACCGTTCCAGAAGGGTAGACATTGGGGTGGAAAAGCGGAGGTGTAAATTTGCCTGTAGAGTTCACGGCAGCGAGTCAGTCTTACGGTCAAAGGATACAACAGAAACACGCGAATTGGGGGCAACGTCTCGTGAGAAGTTGATTCCCGGATCAGATCCATAGGTCTTGCCGCGGTGGTCGTTCACGTACACTTGGGAGGTTTGGTGGGATATTCTAGAAGGCGCAACAACACATCAACCGTCAGTATACCAGCAATCACCTGCGAGAAGTGAGGTATGAAGAAAGCTCACCGTCAGGAAAAATCAACTCCAGCTTGAACAAGCCATCGGCCCAGAGGGTGCCCGTCTTTCCAGGAATGGCGCATTCCCATCGCTTAAGATCCAAGGTGGCCTGCTGTGTACGCATCGGCTTTGCGACGAAGCCGAAGGGGTGGTCACGCCGCCATTGTTTCCTATATATGAAGCTTAGTGCCAATGTACAATATTCTGGAAGCTCAAGACAGCTTTCGCTTCGTACCGTTCCTCCTGAAGCCGATTCAAGCAAAGAGACATCGCGGCGGTTCAACTGCTGCGGAGAGGCTCAATTCGGTTGGTAGATAGCGAAGCTATGATCGAGATAGGGAGACTTTCTTCCGTAGATTGATGGTTCTCTTTTGGTTACCCGGAGAGTCAGAGAGAAGAGTAAAGAGAGGTCACCAGATTGATCACCCTGCGCAATATGTCTAAACAAAGAATAATTCATCTCGCCGTCGCATCGAGCGATTTGAGAGATCCGCTTGGCGGGCCCCGCCAGCTAGCTTAGGTAAGCGTGCTGCGACAGCCCGGGGGTACTTTACTATGGATCCTGGAGGTGCCGGCTGCCTGCAGGCGGTCTGTCTTCTAGATCAAGCCGCTTCATCTTCGACAAAAATATACTCCTTGGGTCCGGTTGAAATATTGGAATTAGAGCGTCAGTCTGGGATCAGGTATCTAGGGAGTTCGTGTCCCGTCACTGAGTGCTGAGATACGAGGAAGTTCAGGACAATCCATCAGTGGAGATTTAGGAGATTTACCAAGGATCCGAGATTGGATTGAACGAACCAGGAGTACTTCAGCTGGCTGAATCTGAAACCAACAAACAGGATCCCTCCATGGCTCTTTCATTTGTTCACACTTCACACAGCCATGGAATGAGAAAAATGGAAGCTTGAGCTCAATCGGATCTCTAATTTTCATTGTGACCTTCGACACAGATCGACATCGTGTAAAATTAGCATCGTCCAGGGTGTGTCTAGTGTCTACATCTTCGAGGAAAATTGCAGTATAAATGAATGCCTCGCATCAGATCAGATCCACTGAATCCAGACCACAGACTCGAACCCCCCTGACAGACACAAATTCCACAATTTGACAATACCACGTTTTACAGAAACGATCTCAGTAACACAAGCGAGCATTGCAAGTCTTGAATCAAGCGATTCAAATAATCATTGGCCGGACACCGCGATGTGCTACCAAGTGACATGGACTTATATACTATGCGGCCACGAGAAACCCTCCAAAGCATCATCCATCCTATGTCCTCGATACTCATTTCAATTCAACGAGTGTGCATACCGGCACGAAAGAATTGTCTTTCCTTTATGTAGAAGGTGTCCAGACTGCAATTGCGAGAATAAGCTGCGGCGGAAGATGGAGAGAGAATCATGTGCCAATAGAATCGATGGGCTAGCAACTCGATCAGATGTGACTTTGGGGCAACGTTCGACGGCGCCTTGAAAGCACTAGGGAAGCACAGCGGCAAGAGGTAGTCGATGGTTAATGGTAGCGCCTCGAGAAAGCCTTGAATGCTTGCAGATTGGGGTCGTGCCGTCGAGTGCGTCCAGTGCAGTAGGCCCATACCTACGACACGCAAGCCGGTACATTGATCTCACTTATTCGCCGGGAGCTTGTTATTGGACCATGCTATCGGAACAAGTGTTCATGGTTTGCTTTCATTCGGAATCTGTGTTGAAGAGGTTGAACTCGGTCTGCCATGGAATATGTAGATATGCAGAGAACTTTGAAGCTCAGTCAACATATTCACCTTGTTCGAATTTCTCGGGGTCGAAAAAGCGAGCAGATATGGTGTTCCCATTGAAAGCACGTCCCTCGAGCGCGTTCACGGCCTGGAAATGCGAGCTGTTAGTCAAAGTTTGCCAGTGGCTAACAGATCCAAAGACGACGTCTTGATTACTTACCCGCAGAGCAGAAAGCTCGTTGGTGAATTTGATAAAAACAGGCATCGGTGGACCAACGTCACGAGCGATGTAGACTCGCTCCACACGGCCATACTAGACATTCCATCAGCAATTTTTTCTCGTGGGTCTTCGCAGCTCTCATGGCGACGTACCTTTTCATTACACTCCTCCCCAATCTCCTGCATCAAACCACCTCCCTCACGGTTCAATTCCTCGTCCAAGTCCATGCCATCTAGCATTCCACGAAGAATGACCACCGGACTCATTGCCCCAAACTTGCCGCCGTCCTCTTGCCCCTTCTTGCCTCCGATTATCTTCCCGCGTCCACCGGGTCCCACAAACCCGCCCCCCTCAGCATCTGGTCGTTTTTTCCTCTTTTCCACTTTCACTTGAAGCGGGTTGACGATGCCAGAACCTGTCGCACCAAGACCAGACCCCTTGGTCCAACCATATTTGGCGAGCTGGCGCTCAGCAAAGCCCTTTTGGCCAGGACGCTTAGATCGAGGCGCTTCCTCGCTGTCTTCGGTTTCGGGCGCTTCCTCGCCCGCAAGCATTTCCTCAAGCTCTGCTTGGGACGCAGGTATGTCTTCAGGTGGGGGTGGAAGGGTGTAGCGGACCGGTGCACGGGAGATGGTTGCGGAACTTGGTTGGAAAGCGTCCAGTGGTCTAGGAAGAGTGGGTGGAGGGACAGTATCGGAAGGCCGTTGGTCGGAAGGTTGCGGCACGGGATGATCAGCACCGGATGATAGATGAAGAGGGTCTTCCGAGGGATGTGATGGGGATGGAGGAGGAGTCCTTCGAGATGGAGCGCTGTTCACAGCTGAGCTCATGCGCGCGCGGCGTGCGAATGCGTCCTCTCCCGTCGGGTCATCGGGGGCATCAGACGGAGGTGGGAAAATAGTGAAATTGAGGTTGGAAGGCGGCGCGAAGCTCATTGGAGGAGCAAATGAACCTGATTTATCACCATTAGCATACTCTGACCACACCTTGTTTGATCTTGAGGCTTGCGTACGGTTCACGGGCCTGTCGTCATCGCTGTCTGAGTCGGGCGTTGGTGAGCGCTTCATACGGTGCGCATACAGGCGATCCTTCCATTCGCGGATTTCTAGAACCTTCTCATCGCTATGTCGATATTCCTCATAGCTGTTGGGTCGTGACGGGTCATAAATGTCGTCCCAGTTCTGCAGCATCATTTGCGGCTCCCGATTCTTCTTGCGCTTCTTCCTCCCACCGCGTTGGCGCTTTTCGCCCATTTGATAATCATAGTAATCATCTTCCTCCGTGGCCGCCCAGTCTTCCAGTTTTGTTTTGACCGGAGCTGCAGCTGGGCCACCCGCTTGGAGTAGATTAGACGGTAGCCCTGTCTTCGGCAATGTCGGTTTCGGTTTGGGTTTCTGGTTCAACTGCGGGCGTTTGGTGGGCTGGAATCGAAGAAAAGCTGTTCAACAGGGAATCACATGAGTCACTATTATGTCATGTCATAGGGAAACGTATAATATGCTAGAAAAGTACCAGGATTGAGCTGCTGCTTTTTCGCAGCGGACTCATCTGTTTCCGCATCCGCCTCGGCGCCATGCTTGAAGACAACGGGAGCGCGGGAGATGGTCCCTGGCGCCGATTCTGCAGAGGGATCAAGCAGGTTCGCATAGAGCGACAGCTTCCCCCCTTGGAAGGCGTAGGCTCCGAAGCCATACTATGGATCCGTTTGGGCTATTTGCTGTGCCAGACAATTTCGATTCGGAAGCTCGAGTGAGAGAAGGTAGATATGGTGATGATGTCCTGGGGTGATAAGATCAGCCTGTTTGATTTGTTTGCACGGCGGATCCACCGCAATCGGGAAAATTATTTATTGTAGATGACTAGATGTGCATTGTCTAGATTCCCGTCTCGGTCACTGTTAAGCTTAGTAGAGTCAGATTGACAATCTAAATGCCTTTATCTGAGTGTAGACTTCAAACTTCTCATCACGCTTTGATTATCCTTGTCTCATAAAAAGGATTGTCTAGAGTGCGGCTGTTTCGTCTGCTCACCTACCGTCGAATGTCAGAGCGCTATTATTGTCAGTCGCCAACACTCGTCCCACAGAATTTATGAGCTATCATAGTAGGTTCGAGGGGAACCTCGAGCCATATATGCAATAGCACATTAGTCGAGCATTCTCTACTGGATAGATATACAAAGTGCATAGAAGACAGGATTTGTGTATCGAGTCTTGAGGCAGATTCCAGGATTACACGATTAGTGCCAACGTTGCGGAGTCAGTTCTCATGCTCATCTCTTAAAGCAATTGTGACACGGTGTGATTAAAGATTTTTGAGCTTTGATGATATTGCTACGAGTCGCTACTAATTGATACCTCAAACTCTCGATTAGTTCATAGTCAATGCTCGTCTTGCCCCTACCAGTACTCTACTACTCACTACTAGTACTCGCAGGTCTTCAACCGTAGAATTAAGCATGCCGATGGGGTCGCCCCCTGGACCGTTCGACCCTCCAATGGTCCTGTCCCGTGTCGCCCCACGTGGAGAATGTCTCCCACCTTGTCCGCACCAGGCACGATTATTATTGTCTCCTTGGAGCTGATTCTTTTCTTCCATCACCACTCTCATTGACACTCATTCGTTTGGGTCGATTCTTTGTTCACAGGCCATGCCTTCGGTTGTTGAAACGCAGGCTCCGCATCTTCGGATGTCAGCCACAAAAGCAGAACCCTCGGCAGCTGCAGAAAAGACGTCGGCGAGAATCACGCCCCCGGAAACCTCCTCGGTCGACGATCACTTCTTCTGGACCTACACGGAAGAGCCTCATCGGTCAAGGCGGCAAGCCATCATCAAGGCACACCCAGAGGTAAGAGAATATCCAAAGCATTACAAGTGCTGTGGCTGCAGTCCAGAGCACAATTGGTGTCTCGTTAAACGACGGCTGCGGAGATAAACACCACGTTTCCTCGGTTCATTGCCATTCTTATCGGACCAACTGCTAACGACTCAACTTCCGGGTTTCCAGGTCACCAAGCTGTGCGGTCCTGAGCCATTGACCAAATGGACTGTTCTTCTTGTCGTCTCTATCCAGTTGACTTGTGCCTATCTTCTACGTAACACCTCGATCCTGGACTGGCGATTCCTCGCCACTGCGTACGTGGTGGGAGCCACGGCGAACCAGAACCTCTTCCTTGCCATCCATGAAATCTCTCACAATTTAGCATTCCGTTCACCAATGGCCAACCGTCTGCTCGCTATCTTTGCCAACCTGCCAATCGGACTACCTTACAGCGCCGCCTTCCGAGTGAGTACCCAGCGAGATCGCTGTCTTCCACGGCGAAGAATTGTAACAATTGAAAGCGATGCTAATACATGGCCCTTGCCTCTAGCCCTACCACCTCACCCACCACAAGTCCCTTGGAGTAAATGGTTTGGACACCGATCTTCCAACCGCCCTAGAGGCTTTCTTGCTCGACTCCGTCCTCGGCAAAACGTTCTTTTGCACGTTCCAGATCCTCTTCTACGCCGTCCGACCCATGTTCATCTACAGCCCTCCCTTCACCTCAATTCATTTGCTCAACCTGGTTGTCCAACTGTCATTCGACTACATCCTCACACAGTACACCAACTCCTTGCAGCCCTTCTACTACTTCATCGCCAGCTCCTTCCTAGCTGGCTCTCTCCACCCCTGCGCAGGCCACTTCATCGCCGAGCACTACTTCTTTTCGAACGTAGCCGCCGGTGGCACCGAATCCCTCGCCCAACTGAAACAAAAGCCCGGCGCAAAGGTGGACGCGTCTCACCCGCTCAGCTCTCTCGCTCCACCCGAGACATACTCCTACTACGGCCCACTGAACATTCTGACATATAACGTGGGCTTGCACAATGAGCACCACGATTTTCCAGCGATCCCCTGGACCAGACTGCACAAGTTGCACTCTATCGCGAAGGAGTTCTATGAGCCGCTGCCCTGCCACAGGAGCTGGGTCTGGGTGATCTGGACGTTTATCCTGGACAAGAATGTGGGACTCTGGTGTCGGGTGAAGCGTGCCGAGGGCGGGCGTGTCGTAGGTGGTGGTAGTGGCTCCTCTGGAAAGAAGACCCCCTGTGGACGCGCGGGTGAAGGTATATCTGCTGAGTCGGCGGGTCCGGCGGGCGAAGAGGGTGATGGATGGAAGGAGAGTGAGATTCAGTTGTAGATTGTGGAGTCTACTTTTTGTTTCGATTACGTTTGTTTTTCACAGCAAATCTTCAAATCCTTAGACTGGAATTGAGCAAATATGTGACCGCTGCCTTTTTGAGGTGCAGGATGCGACGTTTTCTTTTCGAGAGTGCGAGATATTCGAACCGGTCAACGTATTCCAAATTTTGGACACAGCACGTCTTGTGCCTTAACTAAGAGCACATTGCGAGAATAGATATGCCAAACTGACAGGTGATTGCTTTAGCGGTGAGGATGCCTTTTCATGAGGATCGAATGGATAAGATGCTTAGTCCGTTCATCATAACATATAAGTTAACAAATCAGAAAATTGTAGAGACTAGGGAATAAAGTGGGTGGGGGAGAATCGAATGGAACCAAGATGTTTCGAGGATATGGGGGAAAGAACTCAACACAAGGCCAGGTAATGGGAGATATTGGGAGTAAAAAACGGTAGGAGACACCGGAGAACCGGCAAAGCAAATGAGGGCCCGGGGTGGCCCGGTGAGAAGGAATAAATAATCCAACAGCAGGCTGATGCTAGAATCAAAACGACAGGCTCTTTGACAGGCAGGTGGAGGCTAGACATGAGTCGGCAATGGCAAAGCCGGAGATAGAGAAAACGTTGAGATCGTGAAAGGAGTTGACCGAGCCGCCCATCAGATCATTGGGGGGACCATGGTCCAGAGACTCGCAGCAGGTTCAGAAGAAGAAATAGGCAATCAGGAAGCTGAGAAGGCACAAGCCAGCCACCATTTGCACAGAGACTCCGGACTCGGCGCTGCCATGAGTCTGCTGCATTGTCGCAGGTGCAGCTGGAGCTTCGCCGCCGGTCTTGCGCTGTCGCAGTCCCTGGTCGGCAAGTCGGTCCTTGAGTCGCTGAATCTGTGCATTTGCATCGGCCAGCTGAGACTTCAGATCTTCGCCAGAGGGCAGCGCACTGGCAACGGCTTCCCGGGTGTTGGAAAAGGCAGTGTTGAATTCAGCAGGAGGCGAAGGTTCGTTCTTGATGGCCTTCTCAGAGAAGTCGGGGGCGGGAATGGGCGAGGACTGTTCGACGTGGCTTTTCTTCGCAAGACCAACTGCGGGGGTCTCGTAGTTGTTGACACCAGGAGAGTTGTAAGCGGGAGGCTCGTCGTCAAGCTGCTCGATTACATATGGTTAGCGAATGTGCCAAGCACAATCAAATGCGACTCCCTTCTGTGGGTGACTTACAGATTGGGGAGCCGCAGGCTGGGGGGAGGTCTGGCCCGCATCAGCTTGCAGCCAGTTCACTCGAATCTTGCGCTCGTTGATCGCGGACTTGGAAACCTTCTCGAACTGTGATTCCGCACATGATTAGTTGACGGCCCAAGTTGCGAGTCTTGATCTGAGAAGAATCACATACAACGGCAGTCACATTTGACTGATCAATGTCATCCCCGGGGACCGCAACAGATTGCACGAGGAACTTGTCCTTACACTTTTGCTCAAGTGGAGGCTCATCCTTCATAGCCTGCAGAAGAACTGTTTAACCCAGACAAGTCAGCTGGACATGGTCTATGCGCTTTGTATCGGGGATGAGATCCGAACCCTGAACATCAACTTGCTTGCCGGGTTCAATCCGGCCGGAGTTAGGGCGGACACAATAGCTAGCGCAAGTTAGACACGGGTTTCGTCAAGAGTAGTAATAGCGGCCTGGGTGATACGTACTGCTTCGGAGCAGTTGTTTTGACCTGGTGTAAAGAAACCGAGGTCCGTGTCAGCTGCATATCCCACATCTCTAGTAGATACGTAGCGTGGATAGTGAAAACGCACCTTGAATACCACCGGGACTGGGGTGGGATTTTGCAAATGAAGCACTTCGCATACTTCTTGAGTGAAAGGTCCTAGATTTCTGTCAGCGTCATGCGCGAACCCAGCTATTATATGGCACTCACGCTTGAAGCCGAGCTCCGGGGGATCCAGCTCCAGGGACATTCTGGCGATAGAGTATGCAAGTGATCCGGATGCAAGGTGATGGCTGAGAACGAAGCGCACTGCGAGGGTGCGGGGAAAAGCTGTCGATTTCGCTTAATCGAATTAAGTGCAGGAGTTGATTTGTGTTAGAAGGGAGCCTGTGCTTCAGGAGTTGATGATGATCCAATTCCCGCCCCGGCGCCTGCCCAGGGCGGGACCTTGATGAGTAAGCGGTCAGGTGATGTCATTGTACGCCTCTTTCGCAGTCCGACACGTGAAGCGAGGTACATGCGAGTAGTGTTGTGGAATACTTCATCCGACCTTGCGACGAGCAAGGTTTCGTCCACCTTGAGGCCCAGGCTTTGGTGACGCTACTTTGACAAATAATTGTCAAGTGTTTTATCATGGATGTCCATGCTGGAGATCCACGAGCCCCAAGAAATCAATGTGTGGAGTAAGAAACTGTGGGTCAACGATTCCTATTTCCATATCCAGCATCTTGTCGCATCGCGAGATAGGTACTGCAATTGAAGACAGCTTCGGCATTCATTACAGACTACACTGAGGTCCGTACCTGCTCCTGAGGATGGAAGTTAGGTGCCTCCTAGTATGTACCTGTCAATAGCTCCCTTCAGCTGTTCACGGTTGGCTTGTTCCTTGCTCCCTGATCGACAGTCGCTCCATGAGACAAGTTTGGCAGACATGGTAGGTATTCAATGCTAATATTACTCCGTTGTGTCTCTTGGTCAAATCCAAGGTCCAATCTCGTAGTTTGTCATGTATAACAATTATATTGGTGAGTAGTAACTTACAATGTAGGCTTTGAAGGCCAAGTCAGTAATGTCAATCAAAAACTGAGTCTCTCCTCTGAAGCGCTACGAGACGAGACAAATTGAAATCCCGAGTGAAACAGCTCAAGTCAGACAGCACGCGCTGTCTCGATTCCCATGTTTTAAGTTCATTTCAGCACAGTAGCTCGAGCACATGTGGACCACTGGACACTGGACAGACCCTCAGTGAGTACTGACAGAGTTGCATCCTCCGAAACAGTTGAGTGAAAAAGACACGTTGAATTCTCCGACAGGACCCGAAACAAATCGTTGAGAGCAGATCATCGTGAGCTATTTCTTGCCTGTCTTCAATTCTCCGACTCTCGCTCCCTCTCCCTCTATCTCGACGAACGAACAGCAAGGCTTGGTAACTTCAATTGAGGTGTCGATCAGGTGCTTTGTATACGAGTGGAGCTCCCCGCTGAAGAACAGATCGCGCTTATCGCTCGCCGCCTTTACGATACGTCACTTGCGAAGACCCCCGCCAGTTCTGATTACACTTTCAGTTCATACTCCAAACGTTGATCATCTTGCTTCCCCTCACACTTGCAGACTTGAATCTTACATCCAGTCTCAATCACTCCCCATCGACGGACACGTCACTTTCTAGCCTTTGATCTTCCTTCACTTGGTCTGAGTGTTTCACTGAAAGTCAGGAACATGGCCTCTGATCTGGAGCAGCTCATCGAAATGGGCTTTGAGAAGGAGAGGGCGGAATTGGCTGTCAAGAAGACAGGAAACTGTGTGTGCTCAAGATCTATACATGCGATATTTCCTTGCTGACGAATTGGACAGTGCAGGGGGCGCTTGAATGGCTCGAGGTCAACCAGGACAAAAGTCTAGAAGAAATTAAAGCGTCACAGGCCGAAGAAGCCGACAACGAGGAGGGGCCCGCACTTCAACCTGGCGAAGAAGCACGCAGTCTTGTCTGCAACGAATGTGGCAAGAAGTTCCGAAGCCAGGCACAGGCCGAGTTCCACGCCTCTAAGACTGAACACACCGATTTTTCGGAATCTACGGAGGAGCTCGCCCCTTTGACCGAGGAGCAAAAGAAAGAACGTCTTCAAGAGTTGAGGGAAAAGCTGGCTGCCAAGCGGGCTGCGCAGGCAGAGCAGGATAAGATTGAACAGAGGAAGAATGAGGTAGGTACGGTCGGGGTTCTGGTATTGAAATAGTCCTGACGAGCGACTGTAGGAAATCCGCCGGAAAAACACGCAGGAGAATCAGGACGCAAAGGAGGCTTTGGAGAGGAAGCAGAGACAGAAGGAAGAGGCAAAGAAGCGACAAGAAAAGATGGACGATAAAGCTCATCTTGCACGCGTCAAAGCACAAATCCAGGCTGATAAAGAGGAACGCCGTCGGAAGGCCGAGCGCGAGCGCGCCGAGCGTGCTGGAACAGCAATTCCCCAAGCTGCCGCCGAACCCGTTCCTGCGCCGACTACAACTGGCCCTGTCGTATCCAAACCTGCCTCGGCGTACACCGAGACCCGTCTGCGCTTTCAAACGTCTCAAGGCAACATCATGAAGACCTTGCCAGTCACACTTACCCTGTTCGAGGTCGCCGAGGCCCTTCGGCAAGAGGACGGTGTAAATGTTCAAAGCTTCACTCAAACTTTCCCCAAGAAGATCTTTGATAAAGAATTATTCGGAGAGTCACTGAAGGACCTTGGCCTTGTCCCCAGCGCCAGCCTTATCGCTCAATAATCAGGCTGCCTCCGCCGATTGGCTATCTGCCCGGAATGATTTGGATTATTAAGCTTATGCACACCAAATAATGACCAAGTCTAGCAATCTCATCATGGGCTTTTATGAGAAGGAACGTATTTCCTGTACAATATCTCCTTCTGGTACATGAAGGCTGCAGAACACGACAAATAAATCGCTTCTAGTTACATACTCGCACCTGTGTTCCTGTTTCAGAGGCTGGGCCGGGCGGCTGCGGAAAGACAGCTTATCTTGCTTTATCAGCACGTGACTTCGTGATGTGTCGCGTCGAAAGTTAGACGCGCCCGACCAGTTGATACAATCAAACTAAGTGCATCGGATCAGCCGCACATTATGCCAGCGTAAGGACGTGTCTTTTGACTTGGTGCCCACCCGAAATTACCATAAATCTCATCTAATCCTCTCTGCTAGTGTCGGTGATCAACATCGCGGCGGACCAGCAGCTATCAGAATGCCGAACGGACCAGGTCCAGTCAACACGAATCCTTTTGAGGAACCGGAACGTCGAATGAGCGAGTACACCGCGATGCAGATAGCGACTTTGCAGGCTCGCCTGGACCGGAAGCTAGGCCCCGAATACATTTCATCGCGACCCGGTGCTGCGGGGCAAAAGGTGCACTACCTCTCGGCAGACAAATGTATCAATCTCGCGAATGAAGTGTTCGGGTTCAATGGCTGGTCCAGCTCGATTCAGAGAGTGGATATTGATTATGTGAGTATGGATTTCAAGGCTTCAGATGGCGAATTCTGACAGGATTGTTTTGATTAGGTTGACGAGAATGAGAATACGGGCAAGGTCAGCCTTGGATTATCAGTAATTGTGCGGGTCACCTTGAAGGATGGGTCATTTCACGAGGTAAGGCAAAGCTTCACACTATAGCTTCAAGCTTGTGTGCAATGCAAACTCACATATTTTATAGGATATTGGTTACGGACACATCGAGAACTGCAAAGGCAAGGCGGCTGCCTTCGAAAAATCAAAGAAGGAGGGAACCACAGATGCTTTGAAACGTGCGCTGCGAAACTTCGGAAATGTACTGGGCAACTGTGTCTATGACAAGGACTACCTGTCGAAAGTGACGAAGATCAAGACCGCTCCTGTGAGTGTTCATCTCGGTCTCTAGGCCCATAATACCCTTGCTTACTTTTGTTATAGGCTCGATGGGACGTCAACGAGCTTCATCGTCATCCAGACTTTGCGCCTTTAAAGAAAGAAATCGTGCCAAAGAGCAGGCTATCAGAAGATGATGATTTACCTTTGCCACGTCCGAGCGAACCAGCACGAAGTGCCATTCCAAGTCATACTGCTTTTGATGGCGACGGCGAGTTTGGCAGTGAGCTCCAACCATCTCTCCGTTCATTGCAATTCCGAGCTAACATCCAAGCAGGCGATGTTTTTGATGAAGCCGATTTCGTTGTGACTCACACTGGGAATCCCGATGAAATTGTGATCGAGCCAGAACAACCGCAACAACCCCCCACGCCTTTAAATCGTTCATACCCTCAGGCCGTGCCCGCGCGAGGCCGATTCGATTTGAATGCCGTGACTCCGTCTAAGCCCGAGAGATGGAGCGGGGCGAACAATTCTGGTACAAGACAGATTTTACCTCCTCATCCACGACAGCAACCACACCCGCCTCCAGATCAGCAACGTGGGGTCCAAGCACAAGGTGCCCCTCGCATTGCTGCAAACGCCAACCCCAACGCCATTCCGCCGTCGATCAACAATCCAAATCCACCCCCTCCGATCAAACGAGAACCCATGTCTATACCAAACCAGGACTCTTCGAATCAACCACCACCAACAGTTGGGTTCTTCTCAGCAAGGGCTGCGGACCAGCTGCGGGACAATCCCAATGCTGCCGCCATACCCGGATCTCAATTTGACCCGCATGCTGAAAGCCCATCAATTCGAAAGACCGCTGGAATAGACCATACCAAGACTGTGGCGCTAGTGAGAAGTGGGAATGGTGTCTCTCCGGCGCCTGATAAGGGACGTTCTCGCGACGCCATCAATCCGGTAATCAATCTCAAATCCCGTGTCGACGGGGCCGCTGTGGCTCCTGCGGGAGGCTTCGGCAGTCCATTATCAAGAGGGCAATCAGTTTCGTCCTTTCGACCATTGACTCGTCCAAATATTGATTCTCGGAACGCGGCAAGTACAGCGCACGGCAATCGCGCGGGGAGCGTTCCTCCGCAAAATGTGAACGGAAAACGACCCCCGTTGAGCGACGTGACCAATGCCGATAGTGCCACGGGTCCAGGTTTCAACAATGCGCAACCTCTTCCTAGCTCGAACGAGACTAAACGGCCCCGAATGGCCGATGGTGTGCCTGATCAGCCACAGCAGAGAGCTCCTCACGCTCCAGAGTAATGATTGTCCATCCTCGATGTCGTGTTAGAATTTTATCGTGTTAGCTCTAGCCTCGTACATTTAGCGGGTGTTCTGACATATTTCGAACAATTCTGGGCATTGCCGTGCCTCTTGTTCTCACTGCGACCGTGCCCCCGGTCCTGTTATCTTTTCCTTAAATAGATATTTTGTCATTTGAAGAATGAAGACCCTCCAGCTGGCGAATTTGGCAATGATGGAAATTCTGATAATTTTTCAAGTTCATCACGATCACAAATTTTTCTCCTGAACAGGTCAGTCGAACTTTGCTTTGGTTCAGGATAGGAATACAGACAGACTTGTATCTGATGACTTGATCGAGTCAGTACTTCAAGACGGTTCGGTTGAGTCCAGCTGGAGGTAGAGATCAGATACTATCATTTTACTTTATTTTCCAACACTCCTTCTCTGCCTACGCCTTGGAATCTACTCTAGACGGCCTTTCTTCCATGGACACCTGGCGAATGATAGACACTGCATGAGTTGCATGTTAGAAGGACGGTATGACTGATACATCTCGCTCATCGGAAGTAGAGTTGTAGTGCAGCAGTCGAACATATCATGTGGGCAACGAGCATCAAAAGACATGTCGGATCGTAGCTCGTGTACCAGGAAACGGTGTCATGCCCGGAGGATTAGGCCAACTGCGTAGATACCTAGGTTCGCATAAGGACGGGGTGGCACCAAAGTGATAGACATTCCATCCTGCCCGCAAGCATTTGATGAATGCGATGGCAATATATCCGTTGGGCACTCTTGACTCGCTGCTAGGTGCTGGGTGGCGTTAGTCCATGACGACCTCAGCCGGCCGAAAGAGGGAAATATTGCACACTGTCCAAGTACCCTTAAACTGCAAGAGTACCCCGTAATGTGATATTCCAAGATTTGTATAAGAGTACTCCGCGACTTCTCCGGGATATGTCGGCGGAATTTTCATCTTCAAGTATCCTCCGCAAGCCGCTGTTCGACATCAACGGGATGTTGATAATGAAGCTGGATTGTAATTCGCAAAAACGCTTCCATTGCATAAATGCACCAAGTGGTCGAGCAGTAACTCGATCAACTCATCTTCCTTGGTCTAGTGGTCATGATTTCCGCTTGTCACTAAAACTGATAAGCGCGGGAGACCGGGGTTCGATTCCCCGAGGGAGAGTTTTTTTTTGCGTTTCTTTTCTGCTTCGGTCTATCTTATCACTGGACTTGGTTCCCTTCAATGTCCTGTTCGAA
This sequence comes from Penicillium diatomitis, assembly GCF_028827545.1. Lineage (NCBI taxonomy): Eukaryota > Fungi > Ascomycota > Eurotiomycetes > Eurotiales > Aspergillaceae > Penicillium > Penicillium diatomitis. The sequence continues at coordinate 81,689 of NW_026623184.1, forward strand.
GAAGGTCAATCGTGACGCGATTTCTCAACATCTGATGTTCATCTGTAATGCCTTTCAAGGGTGTGATCGATCCAAGCCAAAGGTTCAAGCTAAATGACGATAACCAAGCACAGCGGCAGTTTGTGGGTATTGCTCTCCACATATCCACTTGCAACGCAACTTAAATTAAGAAGTTAAACCAGATTAAAAGTAACAGTTTGTGGAGCCTGGACGTTACGCCATTCAAGCGCGAGCTACATGACGGAGAAGCCGACTCGTGTTCCTCCTAGCAGAAAATGCTCGAGTCACTCGACAGAGTCGACACACACTGCAAGACAAGATCCTCGTTAAACTCCCTCATTCAAGGCTCCAACCTGAGTCGTCCGACGTCTTGCCGATAAAGACTGCCTTTACTTCTTTTCTATGTCCTTTCCCCTCGTGTCCCCTCAACACGGTCGGGTTCTCTTGCCTCTCTCCCGAGCTGCCTCGCCTGACGCCCCAAGATCCTCCTAATAAGATATATGGCTTTCTAGGAACTATATTACCATCTGATTCTCGATAGCGATGCTCATTTATTTCTTAGTCCTCTACCGGGGCGAGATAGCAGAGAGGCACCACATATCAATGAGACGGAGACACCGTCCCTTCGAATTCCAATTCCCCGAGACAAAAAGAATTGTCACATCATCATGCGCTGGAGGCCCGTGGCACCAAAGGCCAAGCCCGAGCCATCTTTCTGCAGGAAACCCAGTTTGCGTAGCGCGAAGGCTTCTCCCCGTAAGGGCACAAGTCAAATGTCAGCAATTGTCTATATTCAGTACGTCAACGGTGTTGGAAGAGCGGAAAGGAGACATCGCAAGTATTAGCTCTCCACACACAAAAAATTACTGCAAGAGTCTACGAAACGCTTGATACCACCCTGCTCGCCCACGCGCTTGAGGTAAATATACCAACCTTCTCATGTCAAGTAAATAGGCCCGGCAATGATAGTAGTATTGTAGATTATGCGACAAGATGTTGTAGTTAGAAGACAGTGATTCACCTAGTACATAAATCCCAACAGCCGGGACGCTACAAAGCCACATATTATAGAGGGGAATGCTCAAGGCAGTCTGATCTCACCAAGTAGGTCGAGTCATAGAGGAAACAAACCACAACCACCAGCACGCACGTCCAGAGATCTCCCAGCCCGACCGTACAATACCTATCCGTAGGATGTCAAGAGGCACAAGTGAAGATCAAAAGAAGTGTGTCATTGCAATGCAAAAGAACCCGACTGTAAAGACTGTACTGAACTGAACTCTCAATTCCCTTCTCCGATGGGTCTCCCGGATCCCATGAAGTCGTTCAATCTCTTCGTTCCTTGATTCCTTGGTTGTCAAGTTGATTGACCCCCTCTCGTCATGTCCAAATAGCCTCTCCCGACTGTAAGGCCACCATCAGGCAGACTATCTGTTCTACGTACATGCAATCGGATTCCCTACTACAATATGTATGTGGGACTGGGCAGTGGTGATCAACGTGCACGAGAAAGGACGAGATTTATCTATTCCTGATTTTTCCGTTTCTTGATTTATGTTTCAGGGCAACTTGATCCAGCACCGTAAGTCTCTGAATCTGCATGGTACTTCTTTTCCATGCGGTGCCAACCGTTGCCAATCCGGGAATTGTAGAGAGGAAGTCGGGCCAGGTACGACTCGAATCGGACATTTTCTGGTCTGACACCCGCAGTCATTGCAACGAGCATCAAGTATCTTAGACATGGGAGGCCTGCCAGTGCAATTTTTGACTTTTTTTTTTTTTTTTCGTATTTGTTTCTTTCCTCTTTAAGCGCCTGCAGTGAGAGTGAGTTTGTCCCCTGGCAATCTTGATTAATCAAACTCTTCACCCAGAAAACCCCGAGGAGGGCGGACAGCCTCAAGGTGGGGGACCTTGAATCATCCAGTCAAGTGAGAAGAGGTCCTCGAGTCATGTACACAGCGACTAGTACCCCGGACCGCAATGATGAGACGATGGCCTTAGGAACCTTAAGAGAAAGAACTTTCTTCACTCATACCCGACCCCCCCGAGTCCGAGATCGTCTGACTTCAACCATGGGCCTTGTCACCGTACTTTGTGGCCACCCTAAGCTCCTTTTGCCTGCTCCTGGTTCCAGTCGAGATTGCTGTCCATGTATACCCCGGCAGTGTGGGCTAGCAGCGACCACTAATCTCCAGGAAAGCGAGGATCAGTGTTCTGAAGCGTGCAGCTGCTCACGGCGCTTGGACCTCGCCAAGTCGTGGAAGCTTGGAGTCCCCTTTCGAGTATGGTCCTGGCAAGAGAGAGCGATTCATACATTAATGCAAAATACTGATGGACTATGGCGAACCTGCCACCAATAAAACAGTACGAATCCAGTGTGTATCCAGTACGAATCCAGTGTGTATCCAGTACGAATCCAGTGTGTATCCAGTACGCATCCAGTGACACTTGTCGATACTTCAGACAAGGCACGCGTTCATGACCGCCTAAGTGTCTATCCACGACTGAAGACTCATTTCGACCTGGACGCAAAAAAAAAAAAAAAAAAAAAAAAAAGAAACAGTCCTGAAGGCGTTTGATAGCGAAGTGTCAGATAAGACCTGATTTAAAGGCCCCGTCGCTCCCAGAAATAGATTTTCCAATATCAAGTCTGTCTCTCATGACAACCTGTGTTTCTGAAACCAACAGAGGTGAACGCGATTACAATCTTGTATCAATGGACGGACTGATCAAAACCGTCCGTGACGTGTGCTCGAAGTTATTTCCATCGGGCACGGCGCGCAGTAACCATACCGTGAATATAATGGCCGAATCGGAGGTCGATACGCAGCCTCGGCCAGCAGGTGAATGCTACCTTACATACGCCTGATCACGAATCGTGGACCGGATGCTAAAATCTAAAAATTTCACAGGTTACGAGGCAGCTCGAAGCCCCCGCGATATTACTCCCCTAGGATGTGAACAGGGTCACCTTCGAAAGAGGAAACCTTATAGTCAAGAAAGTCAGATAACCTTATCACCTGGTGCTAATCCTGCCTCCACCCTATGCTGGTGTCGCTGTTTTCTTGGGGAGAAAAGCTCGCTAACGAATATCCTATATACTGCTAGGCGACTAAGTGGACGATGCGGATCGAACCTGCAGGCTATTGGACTGCTCAAGTCCATTGATCGTGAATGATGCAACCGGGGCAGGAATCCACACGAAAAAAATATATACATCGTGGGGCGATGAGAAAGGTCCTTCGAGGCTGAGTTCTTGGGGGGATGATTAGGATCACCCAGGTTTCAATTGACGGCTACGCTCGCTACGTCCAGGAAGAGATGCCTGCTTGAGCTTTGTAGGTCAACACGCAGTCAGGAACAGACCTGTTCAAACTCCAGCACTCCAGCTAGTTACCGGTTGATCTGACATGTGGGGCCGTTGATGGGTTAGTGCCGTGTGGAGAACTACATCGAGTGTTTGTACATTGTACAATGTATAATGCATTATACAATATGTATATTAGGGTTCGTACTTTTTCATTCAAGGAATTTGGAATTCTTTTCTAAATTGAATTGTGAATACCCCTGTGTTTCGACCGTAAGGTATAGTATTGCATAGACTTAAATACAAGTTGGCCAGCTCCAGTAATGCTCATGATGTTTGGACGATTCTGCCGACTCACCACCGAGGGACCCCCAAATCCACAACATTACTATTAGATTGATAGCCTCTCTTCCTTCCCTTTCCTTTCTACCAATCAAGTTGTGTTTCACCTTCCTCTTTTCCCTTCCGTAGATGGGTATCTACGAATACATAATGCTCATTTGAATATGGAATCAACCCTTAATGATTGAGTATCTAGAAGCCAGAAATCAGGCCCTCAAACGCACTTATACGATCAAGACCGTACATGCCATGATGCCACCAACATTGAGAGTAGCCGTGTGAGAAATCAAATGGTCGGTCAAAGCAGGAGGCTGCCACACCGCAAATAAACTAAGCGCCAAAATAGGCGGAGTCCGGCACGAAGCCCTAAAGAACTCAACCTCATCCATTCTAGGCTAGCCATCCTAGGACCAAAGGAGGTCCCGGGACTGAAAATGTGCCTCGTCAGAGGCCACAACAACATTCTGAATCCTATACACGGTGAATACCAAGCCAGATTTACACCAGCATTGTAGCCAGCATTGTAGCCAGATTCGCAGTCAGATTCGCAGCCAGCTCCGTCGCGCCTAGTCAGTCACAGGCTAGCATGGATGCCATAAAGCCAAGGCTACCTAGGATCCATAAGTCATATGATTTGTACTTTGCAGACCGCTATGGCAGAGCGCCTCTCCCCCTAGGGGAAAACAAGACAACTATTATACGGCCCACCCCCCTAAGCGTATATCCTATGTCCCAAACAAGTTAGTCTAAACTATTGTTGTTGCGTCCCTGACGAGACACAATTAGATGATCTCCGGCCTAGACGGACGCTCACCGTTAACGAGCAAGCATTTATTGAAGAGCTCAAAACATGACTAAGTTGAACCCAATGTCAGCGGAGACTCGAGAGGAGGGCCTTATCCGAAGTGCGAAATTATGAAAAGAGGCGGAAATTACTTATCTGCAGGGCTGTCGATCTCGGCTTGACAGGCGCAGTTTTAGCAAAAGGGAATGCAATGTCGGGAAACATGGGCCGCCCCTTTCGGATCGGCTTCGAGGTTGTTAATTGCCCGAGTCGTCGTCTAATCTGATAGACTGATACTACTAACATGGAAATGCATAGCATATGGCGAGCCCTGCTCTATCTGGCCAGCCTATTCGTATCTCCCATTCTGTCCCAGCTGTGCCAAATCCTCCACGTCTGAACGCAAAGTTTCACAATGGTAGGCTCATGAGCTTAGTGTCGCAGGTAACAACGACGATAGATCGCATACTACGTGCCATACTTTCGGCATTATCAGTGAGAATGTGATGGAGCTTCAGTGGAAATGAATCGCTAGCTGCATGATTTCATAACTAAACGGAGCACCAATTGGAGAGTTGGCTGGGCGTAGAAGGAACCCCATTGGGCCATGCACAGGGCATTTTTTTTGGCCGCGCTAGCGAACTGGATGTACGGTCAACTCAACCAGGCAGCACATTGTGCTATCGTGCAGATTCGTTGATTTGGCGCCTCTGCGCCACCATGAACCGCCGGAGCTACTGAGTCTTCCCCGTCTCATCGACCCCGATAGAAAGGGCCCAAGAATGGTACATTTGTCCTCTGAGTTCGAAATTGGGGAAAACCGTCCATGCTAGTGTGACATCGTCGATCAGTCAAATGGTAGGGGCTGATCACCTCGTGCACCTCGAAAGGGTCATAGCGCATGGTTCATTCACCGTGTTCGCTGAGAAGATAAAGGTGCGGATGTGAGAGCGAGGCAAAAAATGGATGGCACTATCAAAATCATTCTCCTTATTTGAGCCCACTCCCCTGGTGATGCCATACACATCTTAATCAAAAATTAGAAAAATCGAAGTGCAGAAGAGGCAAGTTGCCCACCTCACAGTAACGCGCGCACGTGACAACCTCCTTCCAAATCGTACCTCACCTCCGTCACCTTGCTCAATCCTCATCGAGCAGGGTCTCATAGCTCAGCTGCACACCTGAATTGGTTATTTGACCGTCGAAATTGATGCCCCATTAAATATTGTGCAAACCTGACGTGGCGTCTGCGGGGACCATTTTCCGGTTCCGTGTACTTTTGACTGATCATCACGTTCAGGATTGACAGAAGTGCGTACTTTTGCTTGAGCAGGAAGCGGAAACCCTGGGAGAGGAGCCACTTGTAGATTCACTAATAATCACAGGATGTAGGCAGCGAACACAGGCTTTCTGAGACTCGTGTCTATCGTGCATTAGCTGGGACGAGAAACTCTTTAAAAGCTTGGCGTTCTTTCTAGGAATGTGCTACGACATCAGTCTTAATTTCTCATACAAATCCACCTCATGCTTCACCCAACTCAGCTGACTACAATGAGCAAGCTAGTTCAGATGCTGTCCCGTGTGACATTTATGTCAAACCCTCTTCATTGATGCGAAATGACCCTGTCGAGTCAGAGTCCAACAAAATAGATGTGTTACTCTGTGAGCGTCGCACCGACAAGAATACTCGACCCACGTCAGCGAGTACCGAAATCAGTAATAGACTGGCAGAACTGTACATACAGTTCAGTGGCTTTATCAACTCACAGCCAGATAGAAGTTTCAACGGCTCGGATCTTGACTCTCTACAGACAATGCTGATAAGCTACAGCATTTTTCGCGGTACTGGTTTGACCTAAATTCTGCACTAACACTGTTTCATCGTTGTGTTTATAAGAAAAAATTAAAACAACAGCATCTATAAATGGCGAGAAATCACAGCCTATTTCCAAGCAAAATTAGGATACGAAATGGAATACATGAAGGACAGAGCCAAGACTGAGTTGAAAGAACGATCAGACGAGATACCACCTCACAAACTCTTCCAGCACATGACTTGGAGATTCGAGCGCTATACCAGAGGTATTTGCCCAAAAGTGATGACATGCGTGAATCGATGCATATTTCAGATTTAAGAGGCGAGAAATGTCCACAGGTAATACTCTTATAATGTAGCAACTCCCTGCAGCTTTGGTGCCATCGAACGAATTTTGTCGAGCACAGTGGGATCGCCGGTATTTGAAGGCAGCTTGCTCTGAACTGGCTCGTAATGAGTCTTGGTCTCTTCGAGTTGCCGTTGTCGGTGGATCGTGAAGGAAATCGTATTGTCATCATTACGATTACATCCTTTGAGGTAGCGAGCGCCGGAATAACTTAGGATGGGTTAGTCTTGGTCAAAACATTCACGGCCCTAGGATTCCCACTAACCTCCAATGTGCTAGGCCCATTGCTGTATCAAAGCAGCCTCTGATGAATGCGTCTGAAACGGCAGGTGACAGATTTTCACTGCTGGACGGCAACATCTCACTTGAGAGACGAAGCCCACTGGCTTCGCTGCGAAGGAAGTCGTAGCCTTTTTGCATTGCGACATTGCAATTGATATTGTAGTTGAGCATCAAGACTGGAATGAGATTTTCGTATTGATCGTCCATCTGGTTTCAATTAGCTTCTGTCTTGGGATCGTGATAGTAAACGGCTGTGTACCAGTTCTTTGCGGAAGGAGAACATGTCGTTGGATCTGTTGATTCGTCAGTAACACTGTCTTCAAACAAAGTAACACTATCATTGCTCTCACATATGCACAAATGATGAAGCGTGCCTCCACAATTCGTACATGACAGGGTTGTCATATACTGATTTGTCAACGTCAACTCCGTAGGCGAAACTGTAATGTTCATGAGCTAGGTGCACGAGAAACTAGAAAATGTAGCTGAAAACGTTCACTTACGGGATAGTGGCAATCACACAAAAAGCACCTGCAGTCGCTTCCCGCCTCTCCCAGTATTTCTTGATTGATGGAACCTCCTGGTCGTCTTTGAACAGGCTGTCCACGTTGGTCAGGCTTGAGATATATCGGAGCATCTCCGTACAAAGTAATTCCCGGGTTCCTTGTCATTGGCTTGAATCAGCACATGCCAAATTGTTTGATCTGCGTGTTGAGACTTACCTAGAGAACAAGCCTCTCTGATATGTTCTCCAATTTCATTCCACGAATGCAGCGCATTTTGAAGCTGGACATCAAACGAGGACAGGTCGGGCATGCTTCCTTGCCCGAGTAAGGTGAACCGGAAGTACTCCAAGCTTGCATCTCGATAGCGCTCAGCTCCGAGCTGATCATATTTCAGAGACCCACAGTCAAATACTGAGTCAAAGGATTTTAAGCATCAAGTTCAGAAATATAGCAGATGTATGGACATACTATCATCGAATAAGAAGTACTGCGCGAGGTCAGTCCGAATAAATGCGTGCAGTAATGCTATATGGAATTCACAAATTTACCCAAGCGAAATACTTCGATACCGAAGAGAGAATCTTGTATGATCGGTAATTTGGGACCAAAAGGGCAGCGAAACGACCGAAATCGGCCGCACAAAGAGATCGTGCCGTATCCTGGTTGACGGCCCATCTTTGCAGCGCATCAGCGAACACAAATCAGCGATCGTAGCAGGTAAGACAAACTCCATCACATTACCTCCGTATCCATGGGTTCAGAGATTCGTCCCGTGCGATCTCGTAGCCATTGTGGAGGTCCGGCTTCCATTCAGGTACCAATTTATAGATACTTGGAATCGTCACGTGTTGATTCTCAAAAGAGCTTCGGAAACTGGCAGAAATCACAGAATGTGTTTGTTCAGGCATCTTGCGGGCTGCGTACAGGATTGAATGATATGATGTGAAATATGATGCTTTGAGTATTGATTCGTTGACCACTCGACAACGGGTAGGTTATATATGAGGATTCAAATGTAAGGAAAGCTTTCAATGATGCCGACAAGATGAATGGTATGTCAGCGCATGTTCGCAATGTGGTATGCATTCGAATATCACGGTGCAGCCTGGATAAATGCCTTGATCACTGCAAGGGGCCGAGGGATGCGATTTAGGTCGATTCCCATTCATCATGAAACATAGAAACAGACTGCTAGTGGCAAAAGTTTCTACCCAAATACACAAGGGGGATGAGTGTCGCTTCAAGAATTGATGACATGATGCCTCGTGTTGACGAAGCCTATGAAACTGATGCTGCTACTGCTGCTGCTGTAAGAAGTTCATCTTGCTCTCGGCATTAGCTGATGTTCATTCTTTCTTCGAGTTCTCTGAATGTGCGAAAGCACACAACTCTGCAAGGACACGATCATTGTATCACAAGGGCCATTTTTTATATTAAAAGCTTCGTTCGAATTGGCTGCTCATAAGGTCTTGTGTTACTTTGCGGGTGAGCGCGAAAGCGGATATTCAGTCTGATAGGATCTGCAAGGGATTGGAGAGGATGCGGTATGCACAAGAGAGTCAGAAGAATCAAAATGACAGAGAAGGTGAGCTGCGCACAACCTTCGTTTATGATAGTTTTGATAACAGAAGCCGACGGCGACATGTTGTAACACTAGAGCTGTGTATAAAACAAGCGACTCCTCTTGAGTCATGTATCAATCAAACATTTCAATAACAGCAATAAAAACTGGGCGACATCATAGAGTCTTGAAAGTGAGCTTTAATTGAATACTGTTCTTGATAATCAATCTCCGAAATTCTCTCGTCCATTCCCAGCTATGGGCTTCGCAGCAGTATCTGTAGAACTTAGTAGCCGCGAACTCTTGGGATCGTTTCGGACATCTTCGGCTCCGGGAGATCTGCTGAACAAGTGGGTAGTAAATTCAAATCTAGCCGATGAAATAGCTTGACAGTCTCCAAACCGTTTCCGTATCACAACAGGATAGCATTGGGCTATCACGACCCTTTGCTCGAATCAGACAAGATGGTCGTATCAGAGCTAAGGAGTAGGTGCATGGTGATAGATATGGACGTGCATTAGCGAGGGCCTAGACCAGAAATGAAATGCCGTGGATGATTATTCCACTCTCTTCAGGTGAGCGCATCGTGCATGTGCCACCTCATCCCTAAAGGCCGGAACTGCGGTCAAGGTTTCCATCCAACTTACGGGAGGCTTGTCCCTATTTTTTATCTCGATCATTGGAATTTTTCATACAATCGCCCAGTTTTTCAGATCCCTCGCGTCAGCAGCTTCTCTAACGGATGGAATAGAATCACAATGAGCAAAGTGGCAGTGATAACTGGGGGCAGTAAGTACTCGACTTGGAAGCGAGATCAAAGTCGGGTTGCTGATAGAAAGTGCCCATTTCGTGTAGCCAGTGGAATTGGCTTAGATGTTGCAAAAGATTTAGCCGAGTCCGGCGACTGGCGAGTCAAGTTGATCGGCAGCAACTCTCAACGAGGCCAGGAAGCGGCAAGGTCAATCCAGAAAGCAGAATTTTGCCAGGCTGATGTGGCCAAGTACATAGACTTGGCAAAGGTGTTCGACAGTATATTCGCCGAATTTGGCCGCATCGATTTTGTCTTCGCAAATGCCGGAGTTGCTGAGCTCGAAGACTTCTTCGCTGCACAGCCTGACGCGGGCATCCCACCTGAACCACCTCTGGGATTGATGCAAATTAACCTGGACGGCGCCGTGAACACGGTCTATCTAGCCATGCATTACTTTCGTCGATCCTCAAAGCCCTTGTCCGGCATGAAAAATTTGATTCTGACGTCCAGCATTGGGGGCTTGTACCCGTGTGCTAGAACACCAGTGTACTCAGCAACGAAACGTAAGGGCCGATTGATTTCAGATCAACATGAGTTCCGCTGACATCTCGTAGATGGTATTGTCGGATTGACACGATCAATTGCAGACAAACTTTGGCAGGAAGGCGTGCGTGTGAATGCCATCTGCCCTGGGGTGGTCAAGCCAGCGCTCTTGACCGACGAGCTAGAAGCGCTGTCCCCCCAGGAAGTACAGATCCCGATCCAATACGTCACCGGTCTGGTACGAAAGTTGCTCGCTGGCGACGATCTGACGGATGGGAAAGGCTGTACTGTTCCTTCAAGCAAGCTGTTCTCCAAGACGCTGCATATTTCTCATGATGCCTTCTTTTTCATCGACCAGCCAGAATTCCACGACGAGTCGGGCCGTCTGACTTGGGAGGCCATGATGGAAAGATGGAAGACCGAGTCATCGTGATTTAGATTAGCATTGTAACATGAGCGTAAAGAGCATATGAAGGAAGGGAATATGAAAATTCCGTTCACTTGCTGTCGAAACGATCACCTGATCTACTGTGCAAGCTCCTCGGTGACACCTCATAGGAGCTAGCTTCCAATTTGATTCCATCTTTGCCAAAATGCCGTGTGAATTGCTTATTCAATGAGACAAGCGTTCCGTTCTCTCACTCTGGCCATTCCCTTTCTATCGTCGATTTTGGCGCATGCAATCGTGAGACTCATCGGCGATCTTCGGTGAGAAGCCCAATTCTTGCGCATCCTGGTACCTCGGTAATGCATTAAGGCCTTGCACGAGTCTCCTACCACCACGGCCGCTGTGATTTTTCCAATATCACCTGGTTCTTCCCTTTTGTAGTGGCCTGGAGCCGTTCGAAGGATCAACGGCGGGCATGGACCCGTCGCCAACACGAGGTAGCATTTGTCATGTATGAGGTCTCCGCGCGACTGCCGAGCCAGAATCTCAGTCAAAAACTACCTGCGACTAACTTGTGTGGAATCTCTAGTTACTGTTAGCCATACATTTTGACTTCCCAACGGTTTCGCTGGGTTTGGATCTGGAAAGCTGAACCGGTTTGGAAGGTGGATTAACTTCGGCAATCCTCCAACATCTTCGGAGAAATTTTTCAAAATGGCGGGGTGTACTTTCACGGCAGAGACCTCTGTCTGCAGGCGACTTTTGAAGCTTGAGAATGCCCGGGATGCCGAGGTGTGCAACTGTACCCTGTTTATTCACGGCGAGTTACGCCTGTGGTCGCGGAGAAATCGGGGGTTTCGAGGACAAACCTCGGACTTATTGCATTATCCCTCGTTGGCTGCAGTGACCCCCCCGACCAGCCACCATTCCCCATGGGCTTGCGGCAATGACCCCAGACTCCTGGGGATCGAGCCCAAAAAGAGGCGCTTTTAGGTTTCCCGGTCTTCCAACTAGGCTCGTCGAACAATCTTTGTGGAGAGAGCTTCCATGACTGAACCACCGAGGATGTGGCGACTAAAGGCCGGGGTCACAGACATGCTCGACGGCTTCTCCAGTCTTTTGACGACTATAAGAAGCCTTCAATCCAACCTCTTCTCAGTGCTTCGACAATTCGATTGAAAGTTTCAAGGCATTGCTTCAGCTGCTCATCATGAAGACGCATACATTTGCTACGGCGGTGGCACTCGGTGCTGGGGCTGCGCCTGGACTGAGCCAATCGCTCACTGTCGACCAAATCAATAGCATGGCCAACAACACTCTCTTCACGAGATGGAGGCCGACCTCTCATTTCCTTGCTCCGTCGGGATGGATGAACGTATGTCACTCGTTCGAATGATCTGGAAATTCTTGAGCTGTGAATAAGGATACATGCTGATCGCTCACCAGGATCCCTGTGGACCCATGTATGATCCCATCAACAAGATCTACCACTTACATTATCAATTCCACCCTAACCACGTCAATTGGGGTGAGTTCACTTTTACAGCACCCTTTCGTTAGTTTTCATTGTTTGTCTAACGACTTCTTAGGCAACATCTCCTGGGGACATGCCACCTCGGATGATCTCATCACCTGGAAGGATGTGGATAGCAACCCACAGGATGGGGTTGCCGCGTGGAAGAATCAACAGGCCCAATCAATCGGCACTACCAATTTGACCAGCGATCACCATACTCCAGCTCTTTATAATCACCTGGGAATCTTCTCCGGAACCGCCCAGCCAGTCAATCTGACCGGTGGATCTGATGGAACTCTCTTGGCCTTCTACACATCGGTATCCGAACTTCCCACATCCTGGAGCAAACCCTATTTCAAGGGTACCGAGAGTCAAAGTTTGGCCTACTCTACCGATGGTGGAGTGACATGGCAGCAGTATGAAAACAATCCTGTCATGTCCAACCCTCCCGAGGGTTGGAACGTCACAGGTTGGCGTGATCCTTTTTACCACGCTTGGCCTGAGATGGATGCCTTTTTGAACGCTTCTGAGCCTTACTACTATGCTGTCTTTGGTTCAGGCATTAAGGAGGTGGGCCCCCGTATGCCTCTCTACAAGGCCCCTGCGTCGGACTTGACCAACTGGACCTTCCTTGGTTCCTTGTTTGAGCCGAAGATGAATAGCTCGCTGGGTGCCTTGCCAGAGACCGGTTCGTATGGATTCAACTTTGAGGTGTCCAATTTCTTCTCAATCGGAGATCGCTACTTCGTCACGATGGGTGCTGAGGGCGGCGACACTGACTTCCACGCTCGCCGTTGGTCTCTCTGGAACGAGGGAACTCTGTCTGTCCGGGCGAATGGCAGTGTCGAGTTCACTCCTGTTGCCGGTGGTGCAGCTGATTGGGGTCTGCTTTATGCGGTAAGTTTGTTTTATCAAGGCAGGAAACAATCCGCCCCCCCCCCCCCCCCCCCGATCCTGCGTTGATGCCACATACTAAGTCTGAACTCAGATGACCACTTTCAACGACACCAAGAACAACCGCCGTATTCAATGGGGCTGGGCCTCCGAGGACATGAACAACTTTGGTATCACCCAACAAGGCTACCAGGGGTCTTTCGCTCTCCCCCGCGAGCTTTTCGTCAAAGACACTTACAACGTGATCCACAATATGTCCGATAGCTGCATGCCTGGCAACTCCCGCTTCTTCGCCCACTCCAATGGCACCTGGACCGCCAGCACCCTAGGCACCAAGCCCGTCCCAGACGTCGTCGAAGGTCTGCACCGCGGGGCCAAACACCACAAATTCCCCTGCCACGAGCAAAAGTGCGACACAGAGAAGATCAAACTGCCCACCAGCTTGTCCCACTCATACCAAATCAACCTGGAGCTCAAGAGTACCACCGGAATCGCCGGCCTGACCATTGCCGCTTCACCCAACCGCGAAGAATACACCAACATCTACTACAACCCATCCAACTACAGTATCGCCGTGGACCGCAGTCACTCAAGCCAGATCAATATGTTCGCGAACGACACGCACCAGGGCTACTTCAAGCCTTACACCGTCCACGACAGCGACTGCAACAAGAATACAACCGAGTCCATCCAGATGAGCATCTTCGTGGACGGATCCCTTCTCGAGGTCTACGTCAACGAGCGCTTCGCTCTGACTACTCGCATCTATCCCAGCCGTGAAGATAGCACCGGTATCGCATTCTACAAGGCTCCTTGCGCTGAAGTCGAGTATTCGAACATTGAGATCTGGGATGGTCTGTTGAATGTTTGGCCTGAGCGTCCTCGCAACAGCAGCTCCCTGCTTGTGTTTGATACTGCTGCTGAGACAAACAACTATACCTGGTGGGAAGGTAACTAGACTGTGCTCCATCCAATCTTTCCTCCCCAAAGAAAAAGAAGAACAAAAAAAACGAGCAGCTAGTCAGAATAGAATAGTTTGAAAGTCAATTTGAGTTTGCCTGAGTCTTCCTGTATGTTTCCCTGCCGAATTCTCCCTCAATTAGCCTCCAGTATAGGTAGTAGACTAGAGTCTCGCTCCCAGTCAATGAAGGGCACACAAATGCAAACAGGTAATATTTGTCTTCTACCATCCCAGCTCCTTCGCCCGTAATGTGATCACAAAAGGAACAAACCCAGCCAGCCATAGGACAATGACACACAACACAACTACCAAGTCTCAAATGTAACTCACTCCCTTGGCTCAATAAAAGAAACACCTTAACAACTGAGTGCACGCAAATTGGCTATCAGGGCAATATGTTCGCAGGTTTGCCTCATTGATGAATGGATCCACTGAAGCCCGTAGACCCGCAGCTCTCCTTTCCATACGACATCCACATGCCGAGGACATACATTAAGACATACTGTTGCGAGTGTTAATGAACGCATTTCATGGACTCTAGATAACGTCAGTCTTTAACTTCCAGACCCCACGTCCCAATCGCGACCTCGAATCTACAGAGGTTGGCGATGAGACGATTATAGGAATGCCTCTGTCTTTACAAGACCAAGAACAAGAAAGAAGGAACAACCTTCAAAATGATATTCAATCCATTATTGTCTTTCAAATTATAGTTACTCCAGGTCTACAAAAAAGACAAGAAAAGGTCCATAATCTCAGAGGAAAATATAAGCAAAGCAAACTGCTCAGTTTGGGTGAATGGGTCAATGGTCCCTGGGACGGAGCCGCACAGGAAGCCAAGCGTTGAGAAGAAAAATTCAACGGGGAGTAAGCAAACGAACAAAATTGTGCCATGCAGCATGAAAAGCAGGAAGAGCGACGCAGCAGTGATGAAGGAGAAGAACAAAAGGGAATATATGTCGTCAATTGACGCAGCCCTATCAGAACACCGTAGGTAAACCGGCAATATCTCCGTAGAATGATGACAACGCCCACAGGTAAGCAAAGAGAGATATATGAACTCCGTATCTGTCGATTCCAAATCCAAGAAGAAACACCCGTGCAATAACCATCGCAATGACCAGAGGGAAAAACAAAGTTGGAATGTGCTCGTAGAGAAGAAGAGGTTGGCAAGGTTGAGAGGAAGAGGAGAAACATAAGTGAAGGGAAACGGAAAGAAGAGAATAGAACAAGAACTTTGGTGTCGTATCCAAGTTGTGCCGATCTAGCCGCGTCTCCTCCTGAGTCCGAATTCTTCTTCTTGAAGCTCACGGATCAGTCGTAGACTCTCAGCGTCAGCATCTTCCTTTGTACGATTCTTGTTGTGTTTGGACTGACGCGGCGAGAGGGACGTCGTCGCGTGTCGATCAAAGTGCTTTTCAACCATGGGTGAACTCTTCTTGGCATGGGATGATGATGGGCGAGGAGATGATTTTCGAGCTGTGGAGGGGCCAGGAATGACCTGTGAAGCACCCGGGCGCGTAGCAGAATGCAAGGAGCGAGATGAGGGCATTTCTCCAACAAGGCGTTCCACATGGCGAGGTTGTCGAGACGAATGGCGTGAGCTCGAGTTAGGTGTGTGAAGCGCACCAAGAGCTTCGCTCTCTACCGATGTCACTGGCTCGCTATCCTGAACCGTGTCCATCTCGTCGACCAGCGACGTTGGTGGAGAGACAAGGGATGTAGAAGTGGGGTTTTCAGGGGCAGCCAAGGCACTTGTATCCTTTATGTCCATCGAATCAACGTGGGCAACAGGCGGGGATGCATAAAGAGCCTGACCGACGGTTACAACATCCGCGACCAGGCTTGATTGAACGTGGGAATGGCTCAGTACGTCGTAGGCGCTTTGCGCGTCGTGCAGAACCGCAGTAGCTTGATAATCTTCGTATTGCAAGGGATGAATGTTTGGGGACACGCTTTCCTGCTTGGCCTTCTTGGAAGGTGCCGATACGGCCTCATCTTCATTGGGTCGGGGTCGTTTCGACGCGGCTGTCCCACGGGGTTTCGACCTCTCTTGTGCTTTGATAGGATCGACACGACCAAATTCATCATGTATACATCGGCGCTGTAAGATTAGATCAGCTGTTGGTCTGGAATATCGAATGCCACGGAGCGCCAAATTGCTTACCTTGCTCTTTCGACAGTCGTCACAAGCTTTGCTTCGACCTTTCTTGCCGCCGTTTGCACCGTCCGGACTCAGCTCGCTAAGCCCGTTGGTCGCCACACCAGAGGCACCCAGTACCGTTGAATGAAATTTGCCAGGGCCGTCAAATTTATCGAACCCAACAACACCATTACTTTGAAAGCCAGCTTGGGAAGCAATGGCAGCCAATGAGTTAAGTGCCGACACAGCATCCTGTGCTAATGACGACGTATTGCTAAGACCTGACGCAAGACCCAGACCATTCATACCCACGTGAGCGCCTAAATTGCCGGAATCGCTCGGCTCATCCTTGTGTCGACAACGAATTCGACGTCGACGACATGCATCACATGCAACTCGCTTCGGACCTAGTCCGGAACCACGTTGAGCAGGTCGAGGCTTTGAGGGAAATTGAGGTTCTCGAACGATCACTTCCACGGCAGAAGCGGGAGCGGGAGCGGCAGCGGAAGCAGGGGCCGCAGGCGCTTCACTCTCATCGGTTGCCAGGACAGCAGCGTTGTTGATTTGAGGTGCAGGCATATCGGAAATATCGTCTGATGGCCGCTGAACTGCCTGTCTCTCAGCATAGGTGCGTTGGTTGTCAACATTGCGTTCCGATCGGCGGCTTGGGCGCCCGGCAGACTTTTTCTCGTTGAGTGGAACTTTGGGATTGGATTCAATGACACCTGGTCGTATCCATTGAGGCGCCTTCTCATTGCCGCGCTTCCATGCAACCCATATACCGAACGTTCGGATCATATCGACAGGATCGGCGATGCCTTTGGGAATAGACCGTCTAACCGCATTCCGACTTTCGACAGTCACTCCCTCAACATTGTACGAGCTAGCGATAAGTGCAGTTCGCAGGAGGTACTTGGTCAGCTCCGGCAAGCCCTCTAGTTCAGCCTGTGAATATAGTCGGGCATTGTAATAGGCAGTCCCTGGCTGTTCCCGGTGAACATGATCTCCAAATTCGTAATAGATCGGTTGCTGTCTGTGAAACCTGTAGTTCTCATCCTGCAAGAATGCATCCATCACGCTCTGAGGAACTGGATCTTGCTCCAGATAACGCAAGGCAGTGTACCACTGGATCTTCTGGAAGAACGGATAGCGGAATTTCATGGGCACCTTGGTCTCTTTTTCAATGTTGAGAACTTTGATTTGCATGCCATAGTTCAGCCGGGTCAAAAAATTGCCGCCGATTACCAGACTGTTTTCCGGCGTCCAGACCGCATGTATCCAGCCTGATGGGATCAACATGGTATCGCCCGCAGAGAGATCCACGCGATAGCACTCCTTTGTTTGATTACCTAGGAAGACCGAATCTTGTGCAGGAGACTTGCACCATTCTTCATACTTCTTGAGATGTTTGTCCTTGGGCGGAATGAAGAAGAAGGTCTTCTTGCCTTTGAGAATGTGGTAGTAGACGGAGGAACCTCCAAAGTCGATGTGAAAGTCGGTGTAACAGTCAGCCACAGACATCAGGCAGTAGAACTGGACTTTGGGGTAGTCGCCAATCGCTTTGAGCTCGTCTGGCCAGACTTCATCCTGCAAATCGAGGTCGCGTACGACTTTGGGCCGCCTGATCAGTCTGCCTAATTTGCTCTGCGAGACTTCCAAACTGATCACGTTCCTCACGGGCTTGTCGGGCTCATTACTCTCGTAATAATCGGCCCATTTCTGCATGTTCCACCGCTTGTCCTCACCTTGCTGTGACTTGACATCGATCACCTCGACCCTTTCTTCTGGGCCATAGAGCTCGGCGACGGCCCGGACTGTTAACCCTTGAGGAACAACCATATCCAGTTGATCTTGTCCGCAGTCGACAGTCTCCTCGACACTCGTTTGATGCTCGTCGATATGTTCAAGTAATTCATCAAACATTTCGCGGGTCGAGGCACTCTCCACTAGTGAAGCAAAGTCTTCGTCGAGCTCCGGTACGGCTTCTCGGTGATTCCAGACAGCAGGAATGACGACGGGTTCAGTCCAGCCGTTCCCGCGTTCAAAGTATTCGGCAGTGACAAGCTCCGGCCTCATACGGGGAAAAGACTCAGGAAGGAATCGGATCTTTCCTTGGCGGATGGGTTCAAGATAGTGGTGCTCCGCCGAGTCCGAAGCAGCTTTGACCAGTCCTTGATTGAGACCGGCGTAATCAATAGCAGTCCGAGCTCTGGATGATTTGCGAACAAACGTCGTTTGCCCGTGAGCGGCTCGACAGGCTCGACAAATGAACTTATCGACTGTGCGGACCTCCCGATCATTCTTGAACCCGGCGCAGACGATGTGGAACCAACGCTTGCACCCATCGCAGCCAATCCACGTATCTTCTTCTAGCGGCTCTTCCGAGTCGACTGGTATTCGGACCATGTAACATGCGGCACAGCTCGCTTGATTTGTGGTGTCGCCTCTCATATCTTCTTCAACCTTTGGACGGACTTTCGTTGAATTGTGATGATTGTTGTGATCAAACTCGCCATGTCTCTGATCGGCGTAGCTTACATAACGTGAGTCTTCCAACATTGCCGCATGTGCATCATCTTCTTCTTCTTCCCAAAGAACCGGCGGTAGCGCCCCAGTACTTGTCGTAGGTCGCACCCCGCGGATCATGGGACGGGACAGGAAGGTTGATCCATCGGATCGTGATCGCAATCGGGACGGAGGGATGTGGTTGTCGCTGTGATTGAATGAGGCTTTCCTATCCTCCGGCAGGAATGGTTGTGAAGCATGGGAGGATTCTAGTCGATCGTAGCGTACCATGTCGCTGCCCCAGCCATGGTTGTGGTTGTGGTTGTGGTTGTGATAGGATTCGTCAATGCTGACCCGTTTTGTATGATGTCCACTTGGCCAGAAATTGGATGGTCGAGCGAAGTTGAGAAGTAGCTCGGCATCAGTCTTCATACTGTCCAGAGCGGAGTGTTGTAAACTTCCGCTTGGTGGCGGCGGCGCGTGGGAAGAAGAGGGAGGCGATTGATACGGAGACGATTGCCGTTCCGACCGAGATCGCTTGAGAGGTCGCTCAGAGTCTTGCGACTCATTGGGAAAGAGAGGAAATGTCGATCGAAAGTCGGGAGAGGAGGGGGCGGGGGGAGGTGCGAAAGTAGGGCTTGTTGCGAGAGCTATCGTGGCAAGGGTGTCAATTGTCGAATTTGAGCGTCCATGACCTGACCGTTGATGGCGCCCAGGATCCGCAGGTATAGGTTGAACAGAATTTTGAGAATTTTGATCATTTTCGAGGACGGCTGTAGGCGGAGGGCCGCGTTCAGCCCAGGATGCTCGAAATTCGGCTGTCGACGGTGTGATCGGCTCCACGGCGCGTCGCGGAGGAGAAGGAGTGCGATAATACGACGGGCGCTCGCCCAGAGGCAACGAGAAGGATGCTGCGCTCATCATCTTCGGCGGAGAGCTCGTTGAGATCGGAGAGGGGAAGGAATCGAAGATGGTGGAATGGAGCTGCGACTGGATGCGACTTTGCGGCGAAGTGGGTGCAAAGCGGGGATGGGTAGATCACCACGGACTAGCGAGAAGCCGTCGCAGAGGGAGTGGGTGTCATTCCTGGAAGCCGAATGTATACGTGTGAGTCCTCCGGATAACCGATGATTCTCGAGAAGCGATTGACGATTGCGGAGGAGATAGCCGACGAAGAGGGGGGGGGGGGGGGTCCGCGAAAGTCAGTCGCGGCGGAGATGGTTGAGGGGGTTTGCGAGCGTTGTGGCGGCGGGTTGACCAAGGCGCGATATGAATCGCGCCGCAGCCCGCGGGCGAAAAGAAGAGCTGAAGGGTATACGAGTCCAGTCGGCAGGAATGAGATCCCGCAGACTGGGATTTGAGCGGCGAAGATTCGAATGGATGGAAGTGGTATGGGTGGGTGATCTGAAAGAGTGAGGAGGGGAGAACGGAGCGCGGCAGACGAGAGAGGGAGGAGGGCAGATCGCTCGGGGAGCCCGCTCGAAGAGTATGCGGCCTCTGGACGGCGGCAGCCGCTTGTGGACTTGGAGGTAATGGATGCGCTCCGAGCAGGGACTTTCTCCAGTTCTTAACCAGACCCAATTGTTGAGCTTGAGACTTGGAATGCCTTTGGCGAGGTAGAGTGCCTAGAAAGAAGAGACAAAGGGTTTCGCAGGCGGTTCCGAGCTTTCGACTTGCGACGAGAGCGTCTTCGCCGAGCTACCTGACGGCGCTGATACGGTATTGAGCGGTACCAGCTGTGACCGTCGATCCGGTCAACTGACCGCTTATAATATTGGCAGGATCGACGGCCGTCCGGTATCACTGGTCACGTACGGTTGTCAACAGAGGCACGCTTACCTCATCCGTCCGGCCTTAGACTGACGCTAGGCCCCAACGGGTAATGCCAAGGCGCCCTCGTGGTTCTCTCTGCGTGGCTCTCTGTCGACTCGTAATCGTTCTGCTCTTTGGAATCCTCACTTGACATTGATACCCTCGGTATCCTGCAACCCATCTGCACCATTCCAACCAACTGCACTAAGAGCTACTTTCAACATAAGAATGAGCCGGAAGCTCGCCCCCGAAGCAAATCGGTATGTCTTCGCGCTTTTCCTGCCCCTCCCGCCATTGGGCTCTACGCTCTCATGGGTCTCACACGACACTCGAGACCGGAGTGAAGCGTGGTCGCTCTGCCTTCAACAATATCTGTACTGACTCGTTTCCTTTCTCTTGCTTACAGGATTCTCTTCGTCAAGAACCTCAGGTACGCTTGCTTATACTTTGTCTTTTTCCGACCATCGGCGGATGCGCCTCCCTCTCTTTCGTTATCTCGAATCTCCGAGCGGCCAGCAAGTGACAAGCCCCGAAAAAAAATTACAAACTGACGGTATTTACGCCAGCTACAACGTAACAGCAGAGCAGCTTTTCGACCTGTTTGGGAAATTCGGTCCCATCCGGTAAGATCTCGGTGGTCTACAAACGATGTTCCGGTTCTCGGTGTTTGCTAATCCTGGGCGCTCGCTCTTTCGCAGACAAATTCGCCAGGGCATTGCCAACAACTCCAAGGGCACAGCATTCGTGGTCTACGAAGACGTACACGACGCCAAGCAGGCATGCGATAAGCTCAATGGCTTCAACTTCCAGAGCAGATACTTGGTCGGTATGTATTGGTTCCTTGCGCACAACTGCTCACGTGCCTTGGTTGTTTGTTGCGGAGATGGAAAGCTGACTGTTGTTTTTGAATGTAGTATTATACCACCAGCCAGAGAAAATGGTCCGCTCCAAGGAGGATATCCAAGAACGACAGGAGAATTTGGAAAGACTTAAACAGCAGCATGGGATAGAGTGATCGGAGTGAGCTGTGCGACGGATCCGCTATCACGTTGATTCTGGGAATGGGCTAGGTTCGCGGCGTTTCTTTTGTGCTTTTTCTTTGCTCTTGAATTCCTTCGGGATATTTTGTTCTTTATGACGACCCCGTGTACTCTGGATGGTGGTCCGGTCGAGTTCGTTTGAAGCATCTACGAGCTGCAGAATGTTATTTCCAGACGCCGATCGGTGGCTTTGCCATCCTTCTTCGTCTATGATTATGATTATCAACCGTTCTGCCTTGCCACGCGAGACATTCATACTCCACTTTCCAGTATTTTGCGAGTAGCAGGATCTCTTTTCGCTGGAGGGCTTCCTCGAGATCGCATAGATTGCTGGGTACGTTTGACGCCAGCGTCTACCTGATCAATTGGATTGTCAACGAACATAGGATCTCCATCTCGTAAAATGGAGATCTTACCTGACAGATGCGTACCCTGTACACATCTCACAAAAAGAACGAAAAACGATCTGGACATGATTTTCTCCCTCCGGGTGTAGCGCCCGCGTGACTCTGTTGGTCACGAGTGCACTATAGCAGTGAAGAGACAGACTCCTTGCGACCACAGAGAGGGAGTCAAGTTCTATTTGGAGCGACCTCTTAGAGCAGCACTTAGTCCCACTATATCTAAAATACTCCTCACGCTCAGTCTCCATCAATGATTACCCACCTGCCGCAGCAATGGAAGACGGCGGCAATCGAGGCAGCAAATGCGTCACAGAATGACCGCCCAGTCTCCACTTTACTGCAACACGGCGGGATCGCTCGCCTTGGCGATTCTTCACATTCGGCCGCGACTCTGACGATACATGAATTGCAAGGAGAGAATTCTACTCTAACATTCCAATAGACTCAGGCTTTGACTCTTTGGCTTTTAAGGCTTAAGTGTGTGTACCTCGTGGGTCATATAGATTGCATCGTATGGTGAAGGAGAGAATGAGCCATAGTACGGCAGTTCCAGCACTGTCAGACTGTTTGGGACATTTGCGGGGGCCCAGCCCTTTGGGACAACCCGCCACATGAACGACTCGCCGACTAAGCAAGCGGCAGCTGCTCCTCACTGGATGAGACTAAGTTAGTGCTAGTAAGTTACTTGGTCAGCCAGTTCCAACTTCCCAGCTTTGGGCGGTTCTTCGCTCCAAAATAAACCAGAGCTCGTGAACTTTCTCTTCTCCGTTCATCTTCATTCTCCTCCCACTTGGACCTCTTTTCATATTTGACACGATCAGCCACGTGCTGATCCGGTCTTGTCTCGGCTGCAAATAGGCCCGTTCGGCCCCCGCCCCCGGCGTCTGATCAGTCACCAAGAAACGACTACTACAACGCATTCACCGAAGCGCCGGCCGCTTCTTGCCTTCTCACGGATCAGGTCGAGACACAAAACTCAACCACCAAGCCTCTGGACTTCTTGAAAGTCTCATACTGCAACGATGGACGCAGCGACCACCGTTCTATCGCTCGTCGCATCGGCGGCCACCAACTTGGCTATCGCTACGCCGGCGCCCAGCTCATCACCTTACTTCGCCGCGTCTGTGTCGTCGTCACCAACTTCTACTATGCTCTACTCGTATAACGCGACGGCGTCGGGCGACGATTCAAATGGGGAAGACGACGGAGAGTGCAAACTGCTCGGGCCGTTCTCTTTGCTAGTGCAGGCTGCTCTTGGGGCTTTGGCACTGTCGTCACTGGTCTACAAGCGGTGGAGGGAACGTCCTCAGCGACCACTCAAAGTCTGGGCTTTTGATGCGTCCAAGCAAGTCTTTGGATCGGGGTTGCTCCACTTGGCGAATCTCTTGATGTCCATGTTCTCGGCGGGTGAAATGCAGGTCCGAAAGTCGTACAAACCCAACCCTTGTTCGATCTACCTGCTGAACTTGGGTATCGATGTGAGTGAGACTCTTTGAAGGCGATTTCTCCTCAAAACCGCGCTGATAACTGAATTTCTGACACACGATTAGACAACTCTCGGTATTCCAATCCTCATTCTCATTCTCCGACTACTCAACTACATCGCATTTTATACTCCACTGGCCAATCCGCCCGAATCCATCGAATCGGGCAACTATGGCCAGCCACCCCGGGCCATCTGGTGGCTGAAACAGTCCATGATCTACTTCGTCGGTCTTCTCGGCATGAAAGTCTGCGTCTTCTTCCTCATCTCACTCTTCCCATTTATCATCAAAGTCGGCGACTGGGCTCTAGGCTGGACCGAGGGCAACACCGCACTTCAAATCGCCTTTGTCATGCTGCTCTTCCCCGTCATCATGAACGCCCTCCAATACTACATCATCGATCACTTTATCAAGAAGCACGGCTCTCCCGACGCCTACACGGCTCCCAACATGCCAGATGACGAGGATGATGCTCAGCGCCGCGCAGCCCTGTTAGATGGCTATGACGATGCCTACTCCAGCGACTCCGAAACCGAAGAGTCGGGCTCGAAACCCACCGTAACGGTATCCGAGGCAAACCCCAAGACCAAGGCGAGCGAGCTTCCTGGCTCGGAGGAAATGCTAACGGAGGATTTTTCACCGGTGCCGCCTTATGAACCCCCAAGTTCGAGCAGTAGCCGCAGTGAGCGGAAGTGAGCGTGACGAGGAAGGAAGCGAGGGGCCGACAGTCTTTTGTATATGCACACGAGACAACATGTTACGATCGGTTTATGCGACACGAGTGTTTGTCACGAATCAAGGCGTCTGGGTTGCTTATTGAGTTATACGCTTCATTTCTGTTCTTCCATCTTTGTTTCTGGTTCTCAGTATGATGCGCCAGGGGCATGTGGTGCATATTCGTTTCGCTATCGATGTATATCTTGCGTTGGGAGCAATATCAAATTCTAAATACTGATGTTGTTGGAACTTGTGAGTCATGATGTATGATACTTGATGCGCAGCAGACAACAGCCCTGGTCGCCCGTCACCATTCGCAAAGATTGGATATACTTCATTTCCAAACACAGTCATACCGACTGGATCTCCCGGGTGTATACTTCTAAGTTCTTACCATCACACGCTGATCTGATCACGTCACGTCACTCGAAATTCCACACCCCAGCCGTATCTTCGAAACCACCCGCAAACATACATTATATATGACCCGCGGCAAAATGGGGTGCGCAGACCGGCTGCTGAGTGGCTAAGTGGATAGGTGCCTATACATACCACGAAGCTCGCCTTCGATCGGAAAGGACGAGGGATCTCGACGGCATTAAATGGAAGACAAATACATCAATGATGTCCAACGTGAAGTACGTGTCATACCGCCGACTTGGAAGTCGAAGTCCAATGGGAGTGTGATCGGTGAGTCTCAATCTCGGCACTTATGTCCTGAGTACGAGATTCCGTCCGCCTTGTTTCTGGCTTGACCCGACAATTTCAGCCTCCGAATTGACAGCTCCATAGAAAGAAAACTCTTTCCACATCCATCCATTCATACAGGGGAGTAGACGGGAAGGATCAGAGCATGCGACACTTTTTAAGAACCATCTACACCGCCCAGACACGTGCGAGCTTTCACAGATGGAACCTCCAGCTGCAAACATGAAGGACTCAAAAACCTCGACCTAGCTACCAAAGAATTGAAACACTATTCACCTCTACCGACAGATTGGAAGACTGTGAGCAAAAAGCAAGGCTCTACCCTAACTTGGTGTCGTGGATCCCTGCCAATTTGCGCCTGAATGACTTGATTCGTGCACGACTTAGGTTCAGGACAGCCTAGAATTCAAAGTATCCCGGTATTATAGAATACTTCATGCAGCACGTAATAAAATCTGCTATCCATTGACGAGCCTCCAATGGGTTTGTCGTTGCAAGGAAACCACTGTACGACGGCCTTTGGGGTTTTTTGCCCATTGCTCAGGTCAAATTGTACTCCCAAATCGTGGAAGCCCGAGGTAGATATGCATCCCGAATCGGTGGGGTATCTGAACGAGGGATCGGAATCCTACCTGCCTACCTACATAGGTTTAATGCTTGAGGACTCCCAAAACCGTCGGGTAGTATACAGATACTGCAACCTAGGTGGTCAACAGTGTCCAGCCTGGGTAGAAACAGTGAGATGGTGAGGAAATGAAGGTTATATTCATTGTCCGGGCATGGGGTTCAATTGGTATAGAGGCACTGCGAATGGCAACAGATCGGTTAAACACTAACTGCAGAACAGTCACCACTGAACAAGTTTATTCATCCATCCGGTACCTGAGGTCGGCGAGAATAGAAATTTAGAATGAAAGCAAGCGTTGGCTAGGATACATACCTCTACAGATTAGAAGGGGAAGGGGCTGCTCAGCCAAGACAAGACAATCAAAAAGTTCAAACAATAGTAAAGCCCTAACACCGATTCATTCCTCATTGACACATTAACTCCCGAACCCGCTATGTGCCCGAGGCCTGTAGGTCAAACACACACCAAATCAATCACACCGTTACAACCCCAAGACTACTGATCCCTTTCCGAAACAGAAGACCGCATAAACGTCTTCTGCACTGTAATCCTGCCCCCCTCAGACGCAATCACCCCCGGCGACTCAGGATTAATGAACGCCTCCTCGCTATTATTCAACATGATGAAATTCCTCGACGCCGGAATAGTCACCGCGCTACCCCCGGACATCCGGTGTCCATGTTCACTTGCAGTTCCGAATCTAGGCGTCGTTGAGCTCGGGGTGTCGCGCATTGCCTTCAGTCCATCTCGGTCCAGGGTGCCGAGGGGGTAATTGCTGTATCCAGGTGCGTTGCTGCGTGTTGCGCGGCCGCTGGAGAATTTCTCATCGAGGAGCCAGCGGAAAAGGGGGCGGAGGGTGAAGAGGCTGCTGGCTGTTATACCGAGGGCTGTTTCGATGACGGACCAGATGGCGATTTGAAATGTGGACCCTGCGTTGGTTTGGATTTGGGTATGAGTATTGGCGGGAGGGTATTGGGGAGATTCCATGCTTGAAGAAGCGATCTGGTGAAACATCTTTGTAAGGACTTACGGAGGAAACTCGTGTCGGCGTGAAAATGCAAATATGGAATCCGAACAATCACGGCAATACTTGCGCTGTTCAAAAATGCAGACCGTGTGAGCAAAGTACTTCTGACGAGCGATAAAACGAAAAGGGGGACAAGCAGACAGAGACTTGCAACCACAATCTAGAAGTATAGACTTACATTCCACCCATACTCAAAATCACCACAACGGCCACTTTCGTCCGGGGACTCATCTGCAATTTCCACACCAGGAAGATCGGCAGGATCGCCAGCGTCAAGTCAGAAACGATCGTGAAGCTGCTATACACATACACGACCTTGGCCAATTCATGCAAGGACATGCACTCCCCGGAGCTGTTGGGATCCGCAAAGTTCCAGAAAAACGAGACAGGTTGACAATTGAGAAGAAGGGTGATCCAGAACATGAGGCTCACGGCGACGGTGAAGCCCATGACGAGGAAGATGATGATGCGGTGAACTCGGTTGATGGTCAGACGGAGAAGCGCAACGGCGATGGATAGTTTGGCGAGGGCGGAGGACCAGGTATAGAAGATTTCGCAGAGCCACCAATACTGAGTTAGTGGCATTTGCAGGTTAGCTCGATGAGAACGGCATCGTGACTTGAGGGCAGGCAAATTCGTACGAGTAGTGAGACTCTGTAGTATGCGAAATTTGGGTATTCGCTTGCTGAACGACCGCCTCCATAGAGCGCGCCTACAAAGCTGCATGCGATGAATGCGACGAAAAAGGCCTGGTGTTGGAATAAGCAAGCTATATGTGGAATGAGGGTTTTTTTTTGCCATAGGACATACCAGGGCAAAGAGCATAAGCGTATCATCCCAGCCAAAGGCACGAACTACGTGAACCCGGACGAAGATCCGCAAGGAGACGGCAATGAGGGCAAGAATCAACATGACCAGCGAGACGACGAAAATCGCCAGACTCGGCCCAATCAAAGGTAATGTCGGAAGCATGGTGCAGCGATATGTGTTTTCGACCAGGGTGATATTGACATTGCCGTTGATCTTGGCTCTCTGATCTTGCCAGATGGATGTGGTCTTTTCGTGGCTGGCTAATACATTCGGAACGGCCTTCGAAGGGGTATACGCCGTCAAACGAGTGGACGAAGACAGTACAGTATTTTCTTGCTTGTCTTCTAGAGCACTGTGCCTGCAGCAGTGCACGTACAAGATGAATCAGAAGACAAAACCCGCCATCAATTAGACGATAGTCAAGTACTACCGGATCTCCCGCATGGGACTGAGAACCATCTACACGAAGCGGGGGACCATCCGACGAGCCTCACTCCAGGTTGGGCGCCACCATGGAATTAAGCTACCGAGGCCGATTTGGGCGTCACTAGACCCCAAGCCTCCAGCTTCGCGCATGCCTATATAGGAATCAAGCCCGTTGTGCCGTCGGCTCTGGTTGCAAATCGATCGTCCAGTCTTCTCCTCTGCACAAGATGTAGATCTGTAACACTAGTGCATCAATCTTTTCCAATCCACAGTGGCTTGCGTGTTTCTTCCAGCCACGCCCTCCCAGCTCCATGCATGATTGCCGAAAAAAAGGGCAGTAGACACGCGGCCACACTGGCGCACGCCTGTCTCCAGCTGCGGCTTGAGATGAGAAATGGCAGAGACTAGAGAGTAGAGACCCAACCTGGCACCCGATTGTCATCCGAGGTTCGACAAACGGCGCTAGAGACCACGCTAGGTTACAGAGGTCCTGACCCGCTGTGGGAGACCCCGACGATTGGCGGCTCTTAATCGGCAGTCCAGAATCGCTGGAAGGTTCCACTTTGACCGAGTTAGACTTTTTGTAGACGGGGTTGCGGTAGAATCTCGTTGACAGGCGTTGTGTGGCCATTCGGGTGGGAACTTGCTCGGAGTCAAAGTAACGACCGACAGTCACATTCAGAGAAGCTGGTGGGAGAGTAAGTAAGGTAGGAGACAACACCGTCCAGGACTAACAGACCAATACCGAGAACTTGATAGTTTGCGGTCCCTGTATGTGGACGCACTGTGGACTCCCGGAACTTGGAAGAGCTTGTGTGAGCAATTGAGCATAGACCAAAGCCCAATACCTGATCGAGTTTCCTGGCCACTCAGTTTCAGCACGAAGGCTTGGGATGATCTCAAATTCCGGCCGACTGAGAATCTCAGAATTGCTGAGACTGTCGCCCCGCTGCACATGGCCTTCGGTCGCAGGGTAACCAAGGAAGGGTCAGTACTCAGTAGTGCAAGGCCGGCGGCTTTACCCGATCGGTAAATCGCACGTGTTTCTGGGCCGCTAGCCCGCGCTCACCCACGGTTCAGCGTCTTGTCTTGTCTCTCCGACACCTCATGAAAAAGTATGATACCGAGCTCGTGTGCCTGATTGTGCTCTGCTAGAAATCGGCAGATCCGATCATCCTCGCGGATAAAGAGAAAAAGGCAACTGAGGCAATCGTGCCCACGCACGTCCTACCTTGCCATTCCAAGTACAAGTACACAAGTACTACTGGAACTGGACCTGCGGAAGGTCATTGCGCGCGTACTATCTTATTTTCGAATACGGCCCAGATTGTGATCCACAGCTTCCACAAACTTCAATATGTCTCAAATTGGAACTTTCTAGCCTGGACTACGCGGCTCATTGCCTTCCACATTCTCGTTGTTACTTTTGTACAAATACTTTCGAAACAAAGTTGATCAATACGGCATCGAGCCGTCAGATGTAAAGACTTGAGCGCTGATATTTCACCGGACTGCATATCGAGACTTGACGGGAATGAGCAGTTGTGTCACGTGTGTCTTCAAGTCTTGTGCCTGATTCATGTCGGTCACCTAAAAATACGGTTGATTCAAGGGCATATGTAAGCGCGCTTGAGTACATAGGGAAAAAAGGGCAAATGTTTCGAAAACATCAACATTCAAAGAGGATAATCTTGGATTGTATTACAACGTACAAACACTTTAATGAAAAGAGTGTAGGACACCGTAGGAAGGACATTAAATGAATGTCACCCTTTTACCCAACTTACTAGGACACAATTAATACTTGATACTTGAGATTTCTACCAAGAGTTTGGTTTTCCAGAGCAACCTTAATTTTGTTTGATGCTGACCACACCATGGGTTGCAGTTCCCAACACGCTGATTTGATGGCTTTCTTCGTCGAGTACCACATGGACCCTACCATCTATCGTCGACAATGGTCGACCGTGGCCGCATAGTTATACCGACAAGCAGCACGTGGACGGGAACTGATTAGACTTTTTGACTCCCACGCGACTGGAGATTAGGGTGCAGAGCCGGTGACTTCCTACCTAACCAACTGATGACGACATCCAAGAGAATTTCAAGATCCGAGAAATCAGAATTGATCGTGTTCGGGTACAAGCGACGCAAGGTACCTCGCGTGCCGTCCTTCCAAGAGGTGGTCCATGTTCTGATGTCCTCGGCACTTGATGCAAGCTCGGACCTTTCATATAGTTACATGGAACATGAACCAGGGGCAAAGACAAGAACTCAAAAAGAGGGATGCAAAATCCGGATACTGATGATTCGGTCCAGAGCTGTCATTTAATTGTCATTTGGAAGACACTTCCAGTATTGACGTCAGCTCTTCAGTATTCTCCAATTCCTTCTCGGCGAGGCCAGATCCTTTCTCTTGAGCGACATGTGTGAAACGTCCATCTGCACTTCGATCTCGAGTTTGAGTGTTGTATCAGACATGAGGCAGTCGACGCGATTCTTAGCCGTCTTTCCAAGTTTCTATGAAGGGCTGCAGGATAAAGACCTTTCAGGCTTCCTGAGGCTGAGTTGCAACTGGCACGAAAGGCATGATTTCACCCGGGGGTTCAAAGCATCAGAGCATATGCGTAAGAGTATCTCGCATGAGTCTAGACCAGGGCCATTCAAAGGTTCGGGCTAAAATGCGTATATAGTAGAGAAGAAAATCCCGTGCCTCAGGCCGTCAATCACTGCCTCGTCGGAAACGGGTAAACACTAAACAGCCCTGCAGGTGATGGTGAAGGATGCTACTGAGTAGCTAGAACCGCTCTACACACCGCCTCTTTCTGCCCGCATATACGCAAAAAAAAACCAACCCGAGAATTAATTCTGATCCCGCCGAAGCAAGCTTGGATCGCGAGTTGTTGCGATTGAAATTCTTCGGGTATCATTCATCAAGTCACACCTGGTCTGTCACAATTATGCCCAGCACAGGGCTCAAAACCAAGACCAAGCGGGTTTCCGCTCGGTCACCGTTCGAAAACACCGCCGCCGCGACCCATTCCGCGGACGAGGATATCGACATGGATGATGAAACGAGCTCCGACGAGGAAAGTGTTCCTGAAAAGGACGAGGATGAATTGAAGCTGGAAAAGATGCTTTTCGGTGACGACGATGGATTCATGGGTGCACTCAAGGCCCAGCAGCAACGGGAAAATGGAATGCGACTTGCCGTCCTGAGCGATGAGAGTGCCGACGAGGAGGGAGAGGACGAGGAAGTTGATCTGACTAACATGGCCGATGAGGATGTACGTATAATCGCTCGATGACCATTCTGTGCGAGGCTCTTGATCAGAAGCGACTAACGATGCATTGTGTTCTAGCTTTTCTTCCTCGACTCTGGCAATGTGCAGACCTCTACCGATCTTGACGAAATGGCGGAGACGCCCTCTGACGAGGAAGCGGATGAAGAAGATGATGATGATGTTGTGCCTGCGGTCTGGCACGACAGCGATGACGAGCGCATTGCGGTATCTCTTGCGAGCCAGTCCAAGCTGCGCAAGCTTCGCAATTTCGAATCAGAGGACATTATTAGCGGTACCGAATATACACGACGACTGCGCAGACAGTTTCAGCGCATGAACCCACTGCCGGAGTGGGCGGACCCTGAACTTGCCGCTAAGCGTCGCAGGGTCGACTCGGACGATTCGGACATGGAGAGAGACGAGGAAATGGATTCTGATGAGGATGAGTCATTGGCCGCCCAGCCGCTCGCCAAGCTCCTCCAGAATACCTCTGATCTGACTCGAATTGAGGATAACAAGCCTGGCAGTAAGCGCAGACTCCGACAGGAGGTGGTCAATATCCAGCGATTGAAAGACGTTGGCAAGGCGCAACCGGTAAGGCCGCACGCTACGACTCAAAAGACCGCAAATGGCAGATACTAATATATTCTTCAATCTTCACAGTCGTCCATCGACTCTCTCATGTTCCACCCACACTATCCCCTTCTTCTCTCCTCGGGACCCGCCTCTACGCTCTTCCTGCATCACATCTCCCCTTCTGCACCCTCGCCTAACCCCCTCCTTACATCCCTCCACATCAAGCGCACTCCTCTCCACACGTCGGCGTTTGCGCCTTCCGGCGGAAATCGAATCTTCGCCTCCGGCCGTCGCCGATATTTCCACATTTGGGATCTTGACACCGGCAAAGTCGACAAAGTCAACGGCTCCGCAGACCGCAAGGCAGAGCAAAAATCGATGGAACGTTTCAAGATCTCCCTGCGGACGCTACGTCGGCTTGGTCGGTACATCTCGCAAGGGTGGTGGTTTGATCAACGTCCTCGACTCGGGCACCGCACAATGGATTGCCCAAGTTCGCGTCGATGGTCGTGGCGGTGTAGCGGATTTCGCCTGGTGGTCGGACGGCGAGGGTATGACGGTGGCCAGCAAGAACGGCGAAGTGTCCGAATGGGACGGCCGCCAGCGGAGAATCATCGCCCGTTGGCTGGATGCCGGCGCAGTTGGCAACACGGTTATTGCACTGGGTGGTCGTAGCGGCCGGACTGAGCTCGGCGGAGATCGCTGGGTAGCTATCGGTAGCACCAGCGGCATCGTCAACATCTACGATCGTCGCGACTGGGCCGCCGCGGCCTCGTCTGCACAAGGCGATGACTCGACACAGGCGGGTGTGCCGCGAAGCCCGACACCTATCCGAGTATTCGATCAGCTCACCACACCCGTGAGCCATTTGGTATTCGCACCAGACGGCCAGATGATGGTCATGGCCAGCCGATGGAAAAAGGACGCTCTTCGTCTTGGTATGTACAAATCTTCCTCCATCTTCCCTTCTCCAGCCATTACTATACCACCTTAGGATCAGAAAATTTAAAAGCACAACCCCCAACTAACCTTTCCATTCATCAATGCCAGTGCATCTCCCCTCATGTACCGTCTACCGCAACTGGCCCACGTCGAGCACACCACTGGGCCGTATCTCATCCGTCGCCATTTCTCCCAATAACGAGCAATTGGCCGTGGCCAACGAGCAAGGCCGTATCCGTTTGTTTGAAATCAGGGGTTAGACGAGCAATGAGACGAACTGGAAATGTACATTGATTAGGTGATTCACACCAACAATACAGTACTGGGTATAGAGGTCAACGTCGAGAATTTTCGAAAGAAAAGTGCCGTAGGCGATGCTTGGCTGGTCCGTCCATGACAGCTAGGTGCCATTGTAATTTTAGATCAGCATGTGTCTGGCGGGCAGGGTCCCTAGATTTAAATAACTTGTGACTGACGCATATAATGTGAACATTAAGGCAGCCTCGTACCTCCCCTAGCGCACTACTCTACTCTACTCTACTCTACTCTGTACTTCCATCAATGGGCCGGGCATACCTCCATACCGGAGAGAACAAGATAATACCTAACCCCGTATATTTTCAAAATGCCACGGCAACCACTATTCTTCCCGGCCGTATTCATCCTCCAGGCCCCCATTATACCAGGGCCCAAGAGAACATGCACGTCACACCCGATACTCGAGAAAAAGTGGAGCTCATTCTTCGGGGCGTCGAGTCCAGCTGGAAACTCCATGGCATGTACTACCTACCTACTACCTACGACTTACCTCGGGAGGGATGAAGAACCTACCTTAAGTAGATCTCAGACGAGGCCGGGGTTTGGAAGTTGGACTGGGTGCAAACAGTCAAACACACATGTCATCTAGGTAGGTGTTTGATAGGAACTGTGAAGCGTAGATTGCGAGGTAATCTTTGTTTCGGTTTGGAAGGAACCTTGAAAGAGCTGTAGGTGTATCACCATCGAGTGACGAGGTTGGGGTTAGACCAGGATCGATATTCGAAGTTGTTCTTGCTCTTCTTGAGAATGATGCCATGCCTGTAGTATTTCTGTATTCTCGCTCGGAGATAAAACGGAAACTAGCCGACGAGAGAAAACAAGCCCGGGAAATGTCTTCGAAATATATGTAGATACCACTATACCGGCGCAAAGATGACAAAAATATTCAAGTTGAAGATATACTAGATCAGATAAGGTCATTTCAATACATTCACAGACAAAAAGTTGTTTTCTTTGTGGTTCATCAGCAAAGGATCGCGGGTCATATGTAAGTGGGTGTTGCGTTTTCATCATGGCGCCAGGCCAAAGTATGTCTTTTGAGGGTATAACGTGATAAGGATGTGGCAGGGAGCCTTAAGGATGATTCATGGACAAGTTGATGGGAGGAAGTAAAAAGAAAACAATGGGTATATCGCAAGGGTATACTTGGGAAACAAGGCAAAGGGGTAGTGACATGAGAGTGTAAGGCATGCGAGCATCAAAGATGGAGAGGGAAGTGGGGTGTGTCGAGATTCCAAAAAGACAAAGAGTCAGTCTGGACCAGTGTGCTGGGGATCGTCTCCGAGGCAGCTGTTATAGTGCATCAATCACCATCTCCAGTTCTTTTCCATTTCGGAGTTTTCTTCGGCTCATCGGCAAAGTCTCGAATCACACAGGTGGCCCGATCAGGACCCTGGCATACCTTGTTGCGATCAAGATGCTTGAATCTAGGACCTGTCGGTCCGTTAACCCAGTGATATTGACCAGCAAAGCGGTATTGCCGGGGATCATCCAGTGGGTAGAATTTATCACCCCAGCGGCCTCGGAAGTAGAACCACTCCGTTGGCGCTTCGGGGTTGGCGGTTGAGGAGCGGAGTTTGTCGTTGTCAACATCATAAGTATAGCTCTTGGAATTGAGGACTGGATCCCAGAGAGGACCCTGATCGGTGACATCATGGAGGAGGCCCCAAGGCAGAACGTATTCGTGGATGCCCGGATGAGCGTACATTGCATGACTGCCACTAGCCGAGTAGATGACGGGCTTTGAGGGAAAAAAGAAATGAAGTCAGCACAATGAGATTCCAGCCCTCGGTAAACTCCATACCGGGCCAACGTGAGATACTTACCCTCTTGCCAATCTTCTCGACAGCCTCGTAACGAAAGGCTTCGCCAGCAGTATGCGCGCTGAAGAACAGAGCTTTTGGCTGACCATTGTGGAAGCGCACCAAGCAATGCTCCCAGTCACCCACATGATTTCCAAAGCGAACATTGACGACGGTGTTGCCCAGGTTAAAGCTGTAAAAATAGAACCAGAATGCGTCCACAACTCCATTTCCTTTGTCCATTACAAGGAGAATGGCGGGCGCTTCGCTGCGGCCGCCAGGGCTTTGGAAGGAGTCCTCGCCAAGGTGGTCTTGAGTGGGCGCATGTCCCCCATAACGCTTCCTCAGCTCCTGCTTGAATTGGCGATGCGCCTGTCTCGATTCGCGCGCAAGCTGCTCTTGTTCGAGGCGCGCTCGTCCTGCTGGGGTCCATCGCCTCAAATCGTCCCACTCGGCGTCGTCACTGTGATCCGCAACAGCTTCTTCGAAGGGGTGGTCATAACCATCCCAAATTTTCTCCTTTGAAACCGGGATGTGTTGATAGTTCTCGTTGTCGTCGTCGCCGCCATCTTGGCCATCTTGCGGCTCCTCGGGAATGTTCTTCTCACCCTCAAGCCACGGCGGGCGGGAAGTGGGGTCATCGTCACTAGTCAAAAACACATTGCGACCACCCTGCCACTGATTGAGTTGATCCAGATCCTCCAGTGTGGGGTGATCCCATTGAGCCTGGATGGGAGTATAGTTGAGTGTCGGTGTCGTGTGGTAAATGTGCTCGGCAATATCGCCTGGCCAGAACTGTTCACCAGAATACAGATGCACAAGCGGGGCATATTCAAAGACGTATTCGGGGATCTCCCGTCGCGCCCGCTCGTCGGCGTTCCAGGCGGCCTGGTCGTTCTTATCAGCCCCGCCGGTCCAGAAATTGAGCCAAGGTTTTTGCTCCACTTGATCATCTGTTGTATTTGACCAGCGACTGGGATCGTGCGAGCCATAGAAGCCTTGGGCCACGTAGAAATGCGATGCGCCGCACACGCCGAGCCAGCGGCATGCCTTTCGGTCGAACCACGACTTTGAGCTCGCCAGCCAACTCGCCTCTTCCTTGTCCTCCTCGTACCAAATCCAAGCGTCTGGATTCACCGTTCGCGCGATACTATTGATTGAGATATAGAGAACCAACGTCGTGAGGGCGGCAATCGTCGCCTTCGCCTTTCGCCCCATTTGCTGTATCGAACGAGCAGCGACTTCCCACGCTGAGCTCGTCGAGGGGGGAGCCAAGTCGGAATGGTGAGCGATTGCAAGAGTGGACGTCTCAATGTGACCAGACAACACCAAACGACCGTTGTTCTCGTCGACTTCAAGGCAAGGAAGAGCGAGTGGATTAGTGGTCAGCGGCGAGCATACCGCGGAGGAGGAATCTCGGAGTTGTCGAGTTGGACGAGAGGCAACGAGCGACACGAGTAAAAATGCAGCCACGAGAGGCCAGAAACGCGGGGAGGACAGTACTATAAAAATATTCAAGAATCGGACAAGTCAGTTGGTCTTATCTTGCCCGTATGAACCGACACTTCCGAGCCCAGCAGATGGACTCGCGGGCGAATAGGCATGGGCAAGGGAAAAAAAAAGAAAATTCATGAAAAACAATGACCCAAAAGCCCATCGATTGTACATATTGGCACCAGCTTAGAAAGACAGTGGAAGGCCTGAAAAAAAAGAAAGAAAACAAAAAAACAAGAAATAATGAGAAGTATTATCAGAACCCCCAAGAACCCCGATTTGGGAAGTGACAAAAAAGAGGGCAACAACAGAGACCAGTCCACTATGACAAATGCAAGTATATTCCCCAAATGAAGACATAAGCGCAGGTCTATACAAGCATGACGGACGATCTCGACCAAGTCCGAGTGACCATCCGGGAACGTGCGGAAAATTGGAACTGCATGGCAGGGAGCCAAGCCGGATGCGCTCATCGCGCAACAGAGGCGGGGCCCTTCCGTTGCTTCTTCTGTCTTTCCAAAGCATGAACGGCGCAGAGGTGGAATATGGGAAGTGGGGACAGCCCTGAATTGAGGAATTGATCATTGTGATGACTCTCCTGCAGGGTCAGGACGCATTGAGGGCCCAGACGGGATGAACGGGATCAACGGAAGAGTCGGAACTCGAGACTTGGACTTACCAGTCCAGCTTGCGGACGGGGCCATGGTTTCTGGCGGCACTGAGCCACGAGGGAGAGAGAAGCGAACAGGTAAGAGGGTGTTCGTGCGAGAGGAGAGAACAATTGAGGTGACACAAAGAAGGTTGAAAGAATCTGTCAACAGGAGTGTGGACAACCGCAAAAATAGGCGATGGCAGTAGTACGGAACTACGGATGGTATAGGATGGATGTGGGAGATGGCGGTCGGACTTGAGAGATGACGCCTTTGATTGAGGGCAGCTGACCCGTAAGGCTGAGATTGTTGGAGGTGCAGTAGTACATGGGGGGACCGCTCTGATGTCATGTCTGTGGGGGGCTGTGGAGGTACTGGTACATTCAGAGAAAGACGGCGATAAACCTTCCAACTACGACACATTGGCAGGGTGAGGGGAAGGACCGTAAGTAAGGTACCTCAGTAGGGTCACTAAGTAGGGTGACCATCCTAGACTCTCTAGACACCCGTCAGACCAAGTAGAGGTACTTGATACTGACAGTCGCTACTACAGCACGGAGTGAAGGATCCCCTGTCTGCCAGAGATTTCCAAGTACCCTCCACATGAGAGCAATGAATATCCTCTTTCTCGATGCATGACCGTGTGTTCAGCTCGGCACCTATTTCTACAATACCTCACCTCCAACGAGCCGCGGAAGACCTGCATGATCTAGGCTCCCTTCTTGTGCAGCGTGAACTCCAGGTATCGAAAAAGAAGAAATCCCGGTTCCGATTACCGAGACATTCTATCATAGAGCACCCCGGCCACGTCAGAGCGAATTGCAGCATGACTCGAGCTTTGGATCGTGGTCTAGTATGACTTCATTTTTAAGGTCCAGCTTCCTCACTACCAGGAGTTGAATCCTCTGTGTGTGCTTGTTGGTCTCCCGGTTTGTCGATGAAGGGATCCAGTTCGGCCCCACCACCCCCGCCGCTTTCGGCACATCCGGAAGGTCGGCACAATCACATCGCCCGAGTTTTCACCGCCTGTCCGGGCCTTTGACAACCGCTTGCCTCTCAAGAAAGTACTCCGATGCTAACAATCAAACTACCAGATCCGATAGATCGTGGTCTTGGCTGTCGGCATGTAGCTCATAGCACACTCAGAACCTTGCTATGATAAGACTTTTTTCTCCTCATCTATTTAGACAAGAATCAACATCTGCTTACTTGATATACACTGCCGATATTTCCACAACATACAGACAATTGACTTTTGATCGTCTTCATTCTCACCAATAATCCCCGAGTTCATCCACCTGGCGAGGGGTCAGAGCACGATCACCATCTGTCCGCGAAGAAGCCAAGAAGTGGAATGCAACGATTTACACGGGTGCCTAAACTCTGAAGCGCAGGACTCGACGAAATCAGTACCGGTGCCAACTGAAAGTTCCAGACTTTACACTACTACACTTGCAGTCTTGTACAATGTACAACTACAACGTAGTCGTACATACCTCTAGGTGGCTGGTTCTCTTCGCGCCATTGCGCCCGGAGTTGGATAGACTTACGAGACCAAGACAACACTGCTGCGTTTCGAGGGTCCAGTGGCCAATCATTCGAACTACTGTAAAGCTTGATTGGACTGTAATGAAGGTGCCTAATCGTCTGCTTGCTGCGGCGAGATGCAGAAGTATGCAGGTTCTTTTGGAGACCGATCTCCAAGTCCAGTTGCACCAATATAACTCATCGGGCGTCGCACGAGAGTACCCTATCGTCTATATGCACCCAAAATCCATCCAATGTTTAGGAAGGTAGCGATCCGTGATCTGAAGTATCTGCATAGGCTTGGGCGTGACAGGCTCCCCCAAAGTCTCGTTGGGGACAGCGAACGCAAAAGTGAGCTATCCACATAATCAGCCTCCAGACCGTACTTGTCAGCAAGCGCGTGGATGATGCCCCATCTAATTTCAAACTTGTAGATTCCGTGAGGACAGTGGGATGGCGTGATTCCCGCCGGGCAATTGATCGACTAGTATCGTCGAACTGAGCTGCCCCTCTAGGTACCAACTGTATACAATCTGACATCACGAGACCGAGACTCCGTATCGCGACTGCCTGCTATTCGAGCCGTCTCACCGCCAGAATCACCGCCCTGATCTGCCCCGTGTCGCACTTTGTTATCAGTGACCTTATCTTATCGCACTGTACTCAAAGTATCCATATCGCGATCGCGCCGCAGGAAAATATGTAAACCCAACACGAGCATTGCATCAAGATGGATCAACCGATTGACTCAGTTGGCGAGGAATGGGAGTATGAATATCATGAGACAGAAACTGAGGTAGATTACTGCAGTGAAAACTAGCCTTTGTCACACACACACACATACACAGGACTAACATCTCTCGCGTAGTCCTTTTACCTAAACCTGGACCTCTCCTCGGTTCACGGTCCTATCCGCCCACCGCGGCGACGCCAGCAACAAGACGCCACAGATACAGCGACCACCACCAACAATCCAGAGGAAGGTACACTGGCATCCGTCGAGCCAGGTGGCGATCCCACAGATCCTTCCGACCCCAATGAATCCTATCCCGTACCCGAATCCACCGAGCCAGAAGCGCTAGCCAGTGAACGAATCCAGATCCTGGGGCTGCACACGCGCAACCCAATCGTCTCATACTGCAACCAACTCTTCAGCTGTACATGGGCAGATCAAATCGGAACAGAACTCATCTTTGCGCACCCAGATGCATATACCGACTCGAATAACCCGAGCCCTCAATCCTTGCCGTCGCTCCTGCAGGGTCCGTCCTTTGAGCTCCTTGCCGCTAACAGCGTGAAGATCCTCGGCCACAAGGCCAACATCACCTCGAGCAGTAACTCTGGCGGGGCAAGCGATACCCAACAAGGAGGCTCAACGTCCAACACAGCTTCTTCAACGTCCACGACCGATGTCCATGCATCGTCGGCATCCCTAAACGTGCCCCGTCGCGGCATTCAACCATCCCATCAGGCGACTTTCCTTGCGCGTCTGCAGAATATCAAGACCGCCAGAGGGGAGACCGACACTGTTCGGACAACTTTTAGCACCAAGCGCAATGTGACTGTCGCAGAGAGGTTAGGCGCGTGGGCCAGGACTGAAGCCCAACTGGCGGAGATTCATGCATTAAATGAACGCGCACATAAGGGAGACCAGGCAGCTATTTCGGCTTTGGAGCAGATGATGCGAGATATTGTCCAACAGCAGCAGCAGCAGCAGCAGCAGCAGCAGCAGCAGCAGCAGCAGCAGCAGCAACAGCAACAACAGCAGCCGCAGAACCAAGAGGCTCAAACACAGATTTCATCGCAACAAGGCTCCGCACAATCAGACGCGGAGGAGGTTCTCCCCATTGACCCACAACTCATGTAAAACAGCCCAGAGTTAGCATTATCTCCATTCAGTGGACCGGAAAATGCGCGAGCTCATCCGATGGGAAGAATGTCAGCCATGGTGTCAAGTGTTCCGGGTCTGGCGAAGGCTCAATCAAGAAACGAGAGTGTGCTTATTCGCTTCGATTTTCGGCTTATCTAGTCTGAACCCTTGCTCCCCCAAACCGACCTTCGGCTGTGGATGCAACGGACTTAAGATGGCCGTATCACGTGTATGGTCTCATGACCTGCTGTCCCTTCATGAAACAAAAATCTTCCGCGGGTCGTCCACCACCAGTTGGCACACAATAGCCATTGGAGACCTCGAGTGAGGTTAGGGGAGCTGAAGATTACCGTGCGGGCTTGCCATCCGACGCTTGCCTCGCCAACTTCACTTGTTCATCATGTATGGGGGTTTGTTCTCAAGCATGCTGGCTCTCATCCCGGCTTTCATGCCCAGGAGCGTGTGTCTTCCCCTGGGGTCCATCCTTTGTTCATCGAGGGTTTCCACCTCCACTCTCACGGTATGTTCCCTGTCTATGATCACGGCTCACGAGCAGTGGCTTTTCTCCTACTCTCCTACGTACTCCTCATCACCCCGGGGATATCAAGTCCCATGACAGACTGTGACCAGGACACATGAATGTACATAGACCCAAAAAGCTGACCTCAAAATCAAAGTACCCACCGACCAAGACCCTTTTCCTGAATACAACTTCATCTCAGTCTCTATCTCTCTGCGTCTTAGAAAAAAGCCCCAACATCGATGTAGACTTCATCTTTGAGTGGGTTATCACTCGATTGGCGAAATTCAACCGATCCACTCCAGGACAAAGTCAAACACCGGCTTCGATACTAGCTTACCCAGGGTCGCTCACCATCTGTCATTCTTTCTCAAGCCACACAGCCACACAGCCACGCAGCTACCGCACAAACCCAGGAGAGGGCATCCCATCTCCCTTAAGAAACCGTCAGAGATCAGCTCCCGCTGGCATCGCCTAGCTATGTGATTGACAGCTCGAGGCTAGGCTCATACATGGAGGGACACGAGATCATTTGCATCTATGATCTCTAAATAGTCCCACTTGTTCTCTTTATACTCTTGAGTGAAGGGAGTTGAGTGAAGAGGGGAATTGATCAGCGATGCAAATTATTATTATTCCGGTATATCGATAATCTCGTAATTGTTATTAATAAGAGTACGTAGCGTATCTACCTTTACAGGTGTGCCTTATTAGAGTATATGGGCCGGGGACGACAGGCTGACAGATATACGCTCTCTTCGGCTATATCAAGTTTGAATTGATGGTTCGTTTAGTGGCGTGCTGGTCTGAGAATTTCAAGGATGGAGCGTGTCTAGGTATCGAGCGTGTTTGTAGTTTGTACTATATAGTGGTATTTATGGTCTACTGATTTTCGTACTGATCGTTCCACTGATCTTCCTACTCCTTCCCACCAGCATATTACACGATCAGTAACATCTCCCAAATCAAAAAAAAAAAAGAAAAATCTATATTGACTGTGTAAAAACGCAGACAAACGCCGTCTAGTTTATCTCCCCGCAACCCTGCCCGATCCTTCATTCAAGAACCTGGACCAAGTACGGCTGTAGCGGTATTTCTCAAAGATAAACCGGAATGGAACTGGAGATACAACCAAAAATAGCAATTGAACACCCCTATCTTTCCCCCAACAGAAATTCCAAGCGAGAAGAAGTGAGAAAATCGTACAGAAACGCCTGCCCTTCCTGCCTAATTGAATTTGGAAATCGTGCACCAGATATGCCTTCCAATGGCAGTTGCGAAGGCCTTTTGGAAACACAGACGCCGAGAGAAAGACCAAGGCAAGTTCAAGGTCTAGTCTTGTCCCAGTGGCCATGCAAAAAACTTAGTCAGAACCGAATGAGACTGGCCACAAAAAAAAAGAAAAAGACAAAGGAAGTAACTATTGTCCAGAGAGACAAGACAATGTACGAGTCCAAGCACGCAGTCGCTCGAGCTTCAAAGGTGATGGTTGAAGAGCCATGAATATCGACATTCATGAACCTCATTCGAGTGATCATGTCACACCGGCATTCGGGTCATTCTTGTCCAGTGTTCGGGCTTATCCCTCGAGACTCAGACGATGGATTTCGTCCCACTGGTCTATGAATTGGCCACTATTGCTGTCGATAGCAAAGCTGACTGGCGATGGTGGCGGCGCAGGAGGCATTCCGTCAACGAGATGGGTGGAGATCTTCAGAGTGGTGCTGGGGCGCCAAGACGCGGAGGGCTGGAACGAGCTTGTCGTATTGCGAGAAATGTTCTGTGAGAAGGCCGTGAAGGAGTTTCCCGTGGTGGGAGGAACGATGGAGGATGACTGGGTAGACATTTTGTATGGGTAGGTAGAGAGAGTGGTGGGCGAGAGATCGGGGTGGTACAGCGGGTTCACAGCCTCGGCACGTTTTATGAAGCGCACACTTGCAAGTGTATCGTGTGTAAGATTGGCGCCGGATGCTGGTGTCGGTCCACGAGCGAGTGCGCGATCTTCGGGCAACGCTTCAAATCAAAAGTTGGGGGGCAGTTCGATTGCTTAATCTCATGTGTCAGTCAAAGCTCTAGGTTGGGGTTGTGTGATAGATAATCACAAGAGCTTTTTTTGGAACCCGCCCGAAAGTCAGAAGGGAGCTCTCGGATGTTGCCGCATGTGGCAAGAGAAGATGATGTAAAGAAGATCATCATGAGCAAAAACAGGGAGAAGCTCTGCCGTACTCACATGAAGGCGAGAGTGCTTGCCAAGTGCTGACCAAAAGAGGCGGTCAGAAATGAGGCGAGATGTGTTTGAAAGTCGTTGGATACTGGATGATGTGCGGTGACACGGTGTGTGTGAAGAAGAGAGCAAGGGCCAGGTCCCGATGCTAGCGAATGAACGAGCTGAGTTGGAAGTGAGTGACTCTCGGCGTTAGCGACGAGTGAGATTTGTGTCAGGTAAGTTTCGGTAGCTTTCGTCCAGTGAGGTCATGTGGGTGTGATCTGGAATGAGATCAGAGGTCGATGTGATGAGCAAGTTGCTTGTTGTTACGAATGATGGAGCTGTTGAAAAGAGGATGGAAATCAATTGACAAGAGGGAATGAACAAGGTAAGGAAGGGAAGGAGAGTCTGGGGAAACTAGAACAGATATAATTTCCATCCCGAAAGAAACCCCGGGGATGCGACTCCATGTAGACGCCCCGTAGCTATGAGCTACCCTTTTCTGTTTGACTCTTGAGCGACACGGATAAATCGCCCGGTCGGATCGAACAAACTATCCCTTTCAGATCGACCAATTGGGAGGATAAGCATACACAACACGAGGATCGTAAGGCTAGTAGCTCACTTGATCAGACCGAAATCAGCGCGAGGGCGTCTTCAAAAGCTAGTCCTGTACTCCGGAGAGTGTCCGGGGAAGTGGGAAGGAATTTCCGTTGTGGAGTCCTGCCCCAGGCCTCCTTCCATGCTGGGGTAAATGCCGGGGATTCGAGCCTGTAATCTGGATCAACATATGGGGAAGAGAGTTACCACTGAAGTTGCTGTGGCTCCGGGGTAAAAGGAATCCCGCCAGCCATAAATCTTCCACTAGTCATTATTGGCGACCGAGATCAAGATGCAGGACACGTTGTTGCTCTTTC
Source organism: Penicillium diatomitis (assembly GCF_028827545.1). Lineage (NCBI taxonomy): Eukaryota > Fungi > Ascomycota > Eurotiomycetes > Eurotiales > Aspergillaceae > Penicillium > Penicillium diatomitis. Next base: position 125,496 of record NW_026623184.1, read on the forward strand.
AGCTCCGGAAAGTCATTTGGACATGAACCAGCCATACATGCCATAGGATATAAGTTTGGAGATTTCCCCATTTTCATGCTATGTCAACAAGATCACACAGAGCAACTTCTTCGAGACTGACCATGACAGACGGTAAACTCACTGAAGGACAGTCGTTCTTCTTGGAAAAATAGACTCTCCATGCTCTGGCGAAGCCTCGGAAGGGCGACCGACCCTGCTTCTAGCGCAAAGGAGGGTTGATCCCTTCATCCAGAACGCCTCACTGCCCTGACGATCTTTTGGCCCAGTCCAGGTGGAGAACCAAAGAAAACCCGAGTCCATGAGGTACCGAATACTACGCTTGATGACATGTTCATTTGCCACTGATAGGAGCCAATAAAACACCCTGATCGCCGCGAATCAAAACAGCAAGGTGTACTGCAGTATTTACAGTATGCCGAGCAATCTACACAGACAAACCCAACAAGAGCAGTGCTCAAGTGGAGGCACATCCCGCTCGATCGGCTATTTATCGATTGGATAAATCGAAAATACAGGTGTCCATCCAAGCGAAAGATGCTACAGTGCTGAACTGGTCGACGACCTGTCAAACATGGACTCGGGGCATGCGGAATGAGTCTCCATGACAGTTGACGTCGATAGCTCATCGGCCATCGGTGACGTGTATGATTATCCCCTGAGAGTCTCACATTGAAAAAAAGAGTCGGGCGATGGTGCAAAGGAGGTATATACCTTCTCCAATCATAAAGCGGTCTGATGAAACATAGGGCACAAGACAAGATACCGGATCGGGCTGTAGACAAGATATCCATCAAAAGCCGAATACTCAAGGAGTCAATACTACTGTACTGTTAGCGCAAACAAGTTGTCTGACGCGTCAAGAAGGGGTTCTCACACTCGATCCATTCGATCTATCGCTCCTTTCGCCTATCACCCTCGCTCCGTATGTCTACTCAGCACTAACGAGCGAAGACTTTCAGGTAGAAGACAGGAAGCGTCATTCAATGTCTGCAACAGCTCGACCTCGTCTGCATTCGTGTTTGAATGACGTGCGGAAGTGTCTGACTCTGCACTCTACACTCCCACTTTTACAGTCGTATTCATGGGCGCCTAAAAACGCCCGCCCGGATGAATCGCCCCAAGATCAAGGGGGTGGATCCTGAAGTGAGGCGGACCTACTCGACTAGCGCGTTTGTGGATAAGAATGAGGCTTCCAGCCTTCGAGAAGGAAGGAGGTTCGGATGTTGCAGGCCTACTGTTTCAGGGGCCGCCTTGAAGCTTCTCTGGCTTCTAGGGCGTCCGGGGAAGGTCTTCTAGATCCAGAACCATTGAGGCGGAGAACCCGGAGATGTCTGGGGGTTGTTGGTAATTTGGTTGTGGTACAATACGGTATGTACTTGTTTCAGGACCAAATCCGGGGTTAATTCTGGCTCCTGAGACGTAAGACCCTGTTATCGCGACTATGACGAACACCAACTACATTGTTTCTCTCCGGGTCAGATGAATCATTGATGACATCCACGCTCAAAGAAAGCTACGTTGTCATCAAGAAGGAAACTCCATGAATTCTATATACGAATTCAAATCCAGCTTCAGACTTGGTCAGTAATTACTACATAAGCACTAGTGGTCCCCTGAGCACCACTTCCCCAAATCGCAAGTTGAGGCAGCTGCTGCCGCGTTTAGGTCCATGTTCCTACCATCCCGTTCGAAACTTGTTCTCAAACATTCTAGCGTCAGTATTGGAAGGCAATGAGACCTTTCGACGACCCTTCTCATCCCGTCAGAACGGGAGACTGCAGTCTCGAGAGAAAAATACATCGCACGATTTCTTGAGTTGGCCATATCCTAGCTCTACCGACACTTTGAAGAACTTCTGAAGATGGACTTTAAATAGATCTTTTCAATGCATCGTCTTGATACTTAGTCCTGATGCAGTTGTTGGGATTTTCCCTCCAGACGCTTTCCTTCCTTCCTGGAAGCTTCCGTTTCTAGCTTCATATGGCTAGCGCCCATAGATTTCCCGTTTTAGTAGAGAGTCAAGGCTCTTTCTTGCTTCAGCTTCTCTTTCTGGCTTGCCATCAGCAGTAGTCTCTCGAGGTTGGGCATGTTGCAGACCTTCGAAAAATCACGTTCGTTTGTAAGTGCTTTTGGGCTATACACAGAGGACTAGGGAAAGAGAAAAGCCCCACAAGCAGGAAGGGGAGCTCTTACTATGTTAGATGACTACTCGGAGATCGAACAAGGCATGAGCAATCTTTCATCAGGATTGGAGGCGCGCAACTGTTCATGTTTCCACGAACATCATATGGCTTTTCTCTTTAATTCACTGCTAAAACTCATAGCCAAGTATGATTTGAGGGAGACCTTCGGATTGGAGGTTCCATCAGCTGCCAAAATTAACCAAATAATTATTTTGAAGCAAATGAGCCAGCCAAGAATGGTCAGTCTACGGTCAGAGTTATCCATCAACTTGTCATTTTCTCTATGAGAATTGAACCCTGTACCCCAACATCCAATGGCCTTCTTGATTGAATCGCCTTTCATCCTGAAGAGCTCTCTGATGCAAATGTATCAGGGGAAGCAAGAACCTATTCGATACTCAAATCCAAATAGCCGGACCAGTTAACATTATCTCAATCCGACTTGGATACTAAACACCCTTCACAAAATTTATGGGCATGAGTAGAACGACTATCATAACGAAAAATTTGATCATCCGTCAGCTTCAAGTCTCTCACAATGCAATACCAATTTGCTCGAGCTCGACCAAGCTACAGACATGAAAATTCCAAGTATCCCAAAATACGAGAGGGAGTCAGAGTTTCGAATGTAGTCGTGGACAGAGGGTAAAAGGGAAGGAACGTACTATAGTCCACGTAGTCGGCGTCTATACGATGGGACCTAGAGAATGTTCTTCTTTCTTAGCAGGCCCTCGGAAGTACTTCGGTCCTTGTACTTTACAAGAACTTCAAATATTCAAGTTTTCACACAGACTCATCTACTTCAACCCAGATAGCGTCTAGTAAGTAAACTCTGGCCTACCAGAATACCAGATGAGCATCGACGGGGGAGTGCTTTACTGCCTGAACGAGCCTTCGAGCAGGGTCCACACAAAAAGCCTTCTTTTGCGTCTTCGTATGGAATTGTAGTACTGAGGTGATAAACTGCAAAATATAAAGATCAAATTACTTCCACTGCAAGCCACCCTTTAGGATCGACATGAAGGCGTAGCGAATTATCCATCCGGGATATAATATCGTGAAGAAAGAGATGAAAAAAAGTTACAACGTTCATATCCAACTTACAGAACGGCGCTAAGTCACGCCGCCGGAACCCTGTGATGAATAGGCATGAGATCCGAAGAGCTCCGAATTCGGTTGAGATGGTTAGTCAGTTGGCGAATCTGAGTATACAAGTTAGATGCGTAACCCTCGTAGTAGAGATCCATGAGTGATAATGACGATAACTAGGGTCACCGGCCTGGGCTTTGATTGGCGTACGAATGATTATTGTCAGATTCAGTATAGATACGGTGAGCTGAGAATGGCCTTGGAGAATAGAGCCGGTAAGGCTGTTCCTGGCATGTTTTACACGGTCAAGCGGTATCTAAGTTTACACGGCTCAGACCGAAGTAGCCTCATCAATCTTAATAGAATTCGAACAAGCCCACTGTCCATATGGCATATAATACTGCCGTCTCACCGCAGTCCGTAGCCTAGATAGAATCTTTCCTAGCTAGTCAACATCACACTCATCCCTCTCTCATACTGTGATGCTGCACATACAGGAGTCAACTCCCAACACCCACGATACCGATCACAATATGGATGAACTTGATTACTACGAGCCTTCAGCCTCAAGGGCGTTATACTTACAGTTCCTCTCGGGATCTACCCATGCTGTCTCCCATGATACCTACCTCAATATACAGACAATGGTACGAGCACTTCCAAAAAGGACATGTGTGCCTGAGTTTGCTCTGGGTGTGCCGTGTGGAAAGTGAAAGTTGCTGTCAAGGTACAAGGTATCAAAAGGGTTTCGCGACCAAGCAGCGGCTGATTCCAGGGAGATTGTGATGAGGAAGATGAAGCAGATGGAAGGAAAGTTTCAATCCTAAGGTGTTCAGAAGACAGCAAACTCGCTGACGGGTGTGAGTGGAGGCACTTTGTGGATTGAAAGCTGATGATAAAGTGGTGACAAAGACCAAAGGTCGGACGATCAAACATTTGTTTTGAGTAGTTTGTTGTTCTCCCTGCTGTTCTCTCCTCTATTCTTCTGCTTGTTGAATGGGCGGGTCTTCGAGTCTCTCGATCCACTAGGCATCTAATGGTTTCGAATACTCGATCCTACAGATAAGGCTGTTGGAATCTACATACCAATTCACCGAAGTATAACACATGTAAAATCCCAGACCAAAGAGTTGAGAGTATCGCACTAGCTCGAATGATCAGCAAGCTGCGTAGGCTTCAAGTGAATGGAATTAACGAAGTCACTAAAAGTATTACCAGCCAACGTAGGCTTCGGTAGGTGCCTACCTCACTAGCTGACATCTTCTTCTCCAGAAAATCCCTGACTTCAGGTATATAGAGGTCTCCTCGGTTATCCACGGGAAATCCCACACTAAGAGATTGCCCAGGTCAGCCTTGCACATGACCAGAACAACCCACCTACTGTATTCAACGCCACAGACCCTCGGCATCGGCAAAAGTCATCTGAACTCGAGGAACCGTCGGCTTGCGCCGGGCTTCCCGCCTCCACGTGTGGCCTCGTGGTAGCCAGGGTAAGAGGTCAAGGCTTGGCATGAACGCCGGGTTCTATGGCCAGGCCTGTAGTCTGCCGCAAGACACGAACTTCAACACATAGTTAACGTGTAAGAGGAGGCTGATGGTCACGGAATGTCATTTTTAATCAGTCGATGAATGTTCAGGTCTTTCAATGTACGCTAAGTCACTCGTCGACCAGAGATCATATAGGGCATCTTGGGGGTACCCTGGCCTGTAGGCCCGCTTTTACCCGCCCCCGCATCTCGATATGCTTCCCGCTTTGTTCGAGACCTCCATCACTACTACCAGTTGATTTTCGAATCCTCGGTCTCATGCTTGATAGAATGAAATAGGGGTAATCGGTGGCGGCAAGATATATGGTGTAGGATTTTCAAGTCTCATGGGGAGTCTCATGCTCAAAGAGCTGCCCAGCTCTAGTTTCTGGGTCCACGTGCACGATACTGCGTGCAATATATCCCTTTCCTCCCACTAGTTTTTGCTTTCATTGAGGTGATGCATCGTACACATGGAGACATCTCTGGCCGATGATTTCCAGGCCAATATGGTCTCTCCATCTACTTCTCTGCGCTGTCATCCTCGTATCAGTCCGAACCTTGGCAGCGATCACCTAGGTAGCTGATTATTGACATTGATCAAGTAAGGGAGGAATACCAGGTTGTGAACAACTGGGTGTTCCTTCAGTCCAAAGCCAAGGAGCAATGAATCTCACAGACCGCGCAGTGTTTTCATTCCCACGTTGGATTTGTACGAAAAAGACTAGGATGTAGACACGAGGCGAATGCCACGGTTGAATCTGTTTCTCGAGTTGAGCCTCACAGACACCTAAGGCACATATTTGCATTTTGCCCGCCGCCACTCTTGCTCGACCCAGGGAAGAGAATCGATTCTGGCATCGCTGCATCAACATGCTTCCTTTGTCGTTCTCAATATGTCTCAGACACCGCGTTCCTCATGTCTTTTTCACTCACCTCAATAACCCATTCTATCTTCGCATGCCCAGTCCTTCCGCACCTTACGGCGTACACACCTATAGTAGGTCTCAAATTCACCTTGTCCTCTCGATAAGTTTACACTCTACCGCAAGTCAATATGATTCCATTGGTCTCCAACCGTTCCACACTTCCAATTACCTCATCTGACGCCGAACCGGCCGCGTCTTCCAATCGCGCACCCGCCGAGCCTGCCCCACTATGTACATCCGCCCCCGCCGAGAACAAGATTCCGAAATGTTGGGGGGAACTTGCGTGGATATCGGCGGACAGTACCTACCTGCACGTCAGCGAGGTAGTAGTACTACGAAGGTAATTGAGTCGCGCATGCTATAGAGCGATCTTTGCAGATTGAGAGTTATTGTGGACGAATTGATTGAGCCATGATGGTCTCGCTGCGCCTTGTGATTCGTTGCGTCGTTTTCCGATCGTCGTGTTGATGAAACGTGGTTCACTCGACGAGTTCCGAGTTAAAGAAGGACGATTCTTGCGCCACGATTCTTTTTTTTTTCTGGATGGCGTATGGCTTCACCAGTTGGAGACTGGTACAGTCTATTATATTACGCCGGGATAGGTAGTACTAGCCTCTGTCAGGGAATTGATTGAGGCTGCTTCAATATACATTGTGAACTGTGTACTTGATTAGTAGAAAAAACAATCCGCCTAGGACTGAAGACAAAAGAAATTGCTTAACATATTTGACACCGATTCCGGTAGTTGCGTCGCAGACAAAATGAAGAAAAAAAAATTCTTTCCCCTCTTTCATCATTCATCATTCTACCCCGCAATAACCGGCGATCCAGGTACCGACCGACTCGGTCTGCCAAGTTGGCGAATTTCTCCGCTCTGGTCGTCTTCCGGTTCCAAGCCGGCCCGGCCTGGGGAAGAGGCAAACCCCAAGAAACCAAATGGAAATTTTAGAGTTGCCATTACTTGTTGCCCCGTAAGAAGTGCGAATCTCTGTGTCATAGCCGCGGGCTATTACATTATAAGTATCCTGATCGAGTAATCGACGAGGAAAATTTTCGTCGCTTGCGTGATTATTCATGTCAGTGGAAATGCAAATGCAAATGCAAATGCAGGCTAGGGCATATCAGGAAGGGGCTCCATTTATTTTTGTCATGGGCTGGATTTTCAGTAGATGGATGATCTCGACCCTGGTGGACTGGGAACCCTAGGCGGTGGTACATATCTCCATACCCCGGGATCGCCTCCCGTTGAGGATGGAGGTTGGCGAGAATCCCCCGGACGGGAAGGGGCGTGGAGGGTCGATAAGGTAATGGATTTGGAGGTTGAGGTTTCGGATGAACTTTTCGCTGTTGTGCCACATGGGGCAAGCAAATGATGATGTGTCGCTGTCTAGTGTGTGCTGTGTGCCATGTGTATGAGACGTTGAACTACCTCTGATGGAAATATGATCCCGCTTATTTGTTTTGAATATTGTCCATGACAGGGATATCACTACATGCAATGATATTCCCAGGCGATAATCAAAGATCGAACGATGAAGACTTTAGTAGCTAGCTGGTAGGTACATAGCGTCGCATTCGCCTGTTCCTGCTCAAAGCTCAAAAGTCACTTCTCAGGCATACAGATTGAGAATCTACCACATCTTCCAATTGGCATGACCACCGAGCGTTCATTTCCCAGAATCACCAGTATTCATCCACGTCCCATTTAGGTCCAGTATGAGGTACATCGTGAAATCCAGCCAGGTCCTCCCCCTACGGAGCAGCTCTCGGTAGTCCGACCCTCCCCCAACCCCAGTCAACTCCGTGGGGACTCCGACTATGATGTCTTGCAACAGGATCTGCCGGGGACGCCATGACACATCGCAATCCACGATAGTCGACGATCGACTCAGATTCGGAAGTCTAATCGAATCAATCGTCAGGATGACCCTTTGGATCTCCTATTTTTTTCCCCCTTTCTCCTGACTCCTTAATCTGGTCACTCTACTTTGATCTTTTCGTTTGCTATTGCGCCGTGGACATGCGCGATTAATTGATTCGAGTAGTGAAAAAGAAGTCATGTTGTGACAGAAACCTCGAGGAGGGACTCCAGGGAGTCTAGACTTGCTAGATGAATTGTTTTTGGTCTTTTTGAAGTGGTCTGGAGGGGCTTGGGGTCCTTATGCTGGTGTTGTTCTTCGTATAGGACTTGTAGGGACTAGGGAGCGTTGGAGCATGGAAAATAGGGCCGTCATATACATCAATGATTGATTCTGCAGCGCTATCGAGTCACTGACTCATGTAACTCATGCATAGCAATTATTCAAAAATTCTCGAGAATTCAAAACGGCGTGCTGCAAGACGGTACCTGATCGTGGAATGTTGCCAGCCTGCCAGTGCACCCTGCGGCCCAGCTCAGGTGACCTGATCGAAGTTTTGGTGGAGTTCACGCTCCTTTGCGTGAGGTATCCACCATCCGCATCTTTGAGTGCTAAGACCCGAGAAGTCTTCCAAGGGAGTGTTATCTTATTGTGCAATGTACAATTGTACAGGAGTTAGTAGTTAGTACTAAGTACATAACTACCTCAGGTAGTGAGTCAATTCCTACCGTGTGCACGTGTATACTTCTGACTCGGGAGTCGGTTGTAATTGTAATGGCCTTCCACGATCCACGCTCTTGGTACTGCACATTAGCCAGCCCCTTCTTCGATGGATTCGGAAAGCGTCAGGTCCTGTGACTTTGGATTCTTCACCGTTTCGATGCTTTCCCCGCGTAAAGTTCACTCTACCCTTGAATGTGATTTTGATGAGCGCTGTGGTTTTGGTTTGAGGCGTTCCTTTATTTCTGGATCTCGGCAGGCGGTACCCGATCTCCGCAAGGCCTGAGGTCTGGTGACTTGGACTCCTGACCTGATCTATTTGTGAGAGCGAGAGGCAACACCGCTTTTTGGAGGTGGTTGGACTGGACGGAATTTATGACTACCAGTCATCGTTTCGGGAATTGGATGGTACCTTGACAGTGTAGTTCTGATGAAAAAGGGCATGGTCATTTTAATCCATCGTATTGGGTGAAATGATACGGATGCATGGCGAGTGTATGGCTGAGAATGAATTTCGAGAATAGCCCATCATATTGAATTGAATGAGATGTATGTATCTATTTCGAAGGTGTCCTCCAGGTTCCTCCTAGCCTCTATGATGCGCCTAGTCCTACACTATTTCAATCAGTGATAGAATGATTATCAGAGTATCACAATGACTATTGAAATGTACAGTATAAAACTCTCCTAGACCTTGTTCTAGGCCCCAAGCGAGGCAATTCTTCCTTCGAGCGCAAACCAAATGCAGCGCCTTCTCTGTTGGTGCAGGTGGTCAATGGATCTGCTATCCCACTTTGTTCTGTCCCGCCCGCATGACGCAGCGGGATTTTCTGCCATGCTCCGTCGCTCGACGATGCTCTTCTCTCCTACCGTCACAAATGCCTCTCCCTAGACGCCTCCTACCAGTGACCCCACGAGGTCTGCTGCGGCCCTTGAGGACCTGGGGCCTCTCGGAGGGACCAGGAGGGGCGCACCGTTCAACGCTGGTCTGGTGTACCAATCACCGAGTCGCCGAGAGGTCAGGGCTGGGTTGAACTCGCCGCCTGGCGGTGTCCTCTTAGTCACGTTCTGGTATGTTGGAAACTTCTCACATCCACCGCCCGAGCCAGTTGGGCCAGTTGGGCCAGTTGGGCCCGTTGAGCCCTTTTTTAGAACTGGAACTGGCCAAGGGGGGAAGACGCGTGGTGGAATGAGCGTGGGCGGAGTGGAGTCGGGTGCGGATCAAGGGCCTTCGAGACTTCGAGACCCGGCCACGATGAAGTTGGGTTTGAAGTCAGCAGGTTCTGCCAGTACTCTTGGGTACTTGCAAATGACTCCCTGGTACGTACTTCCTCCAAGTACTACTGTGTACTGCAAAAGCCGTGTCAGTGGAATGAGTGTAGAGCAAGCATAATTAATCATGGGGCGGGGAGATTTTCTGGTTGCTGGAAGAGATCCGCCTAGCATCGGCTATGACTGGTTCCCAGGGGTGGGAAGGTTCTTCCTGTTGGAGACGTGCTGGGGACGTTTAGTCGCGCAATGGAGAATGTTACTCTCAGTATATCCTGTCAGTGTCCAGTACCCAGTGTGTCCATTAGTATGAGTGAAATATACTCTGGACACTGGACAGTGGTCACATGCATCATGGGACCTGATCGAGAAGGGCAATCGCGACAAAAACAGAAAATCATAATTCCTAAAATGAATTAAATGCCAAGAGTGATAATCACGCATTTCTATGATTTTTTTTTTCTAAAATCGTAATTCCACATCTGATGAAATCAAGGCCTGGTCCATACTTCTCTCTGACCAATGGAGGCAGAACATCAAAAAGGTCTCGCAATTGCGCTGTTATTTAAGTAGCTGATGGTACCCCGGATTTAGGACATATTCACGATCTCCAAATTTTCATTTTCATTTTGCATCCCAGCATTGTGATTACAGATTCCTTGAACAATTACACTCGACTGTAGTCGATGGCGACGGTAAGTTCAATTCTTTTTCTTCGTCAACTACCACTACCACCACTACTGCTACTTGTCTCCATCACACACCCGTCTTGCGTTTCCCATGTTGCGCAAATCTTCCTGGCCGATAGGACGCTCAGTTCATGCCTCTGTTCAATTCCTGCTGGTGGGCATCCTAGATGACCATACAGAGTGAGGAGACTGGAGGAAGAACTTGAAGCTACCCCTCCACCCAGTGGGCGAAGTGATGGATCAACCTTCTATCGCAATGCTGCCTTATCTCTGAAATGGTCTCCCCTTGCTTCTTATCTGGCATTGTCAGGACCGCAATACTGCCCGCGGGAAAACCCCCAAACGCACCACAATCATGTCCAGAATCGCGGTCAGCAGAAGCAGCTGCAGCTGCAGCTGCAATTGCGATAGCTATGAATGCGACAGCAGTCAATGCTGCAATTGTAGCTGCTGATCACCGCTATCGCGGCTTATCGCTGCCATCCCAGCTATCACCGGCAGAGGGGCAGGTGCTTCCCGGTCAACGTTGCGGTGGGTGCGGCTGTGACTGCCCGGTGATAAGCGGGCGTCGATTGGCTTCAATCGTAACCTTTTTCTGCAATCTCCTGTTTGGGTCAACCCACTCGCCTCTTAGGATTTCTGTCGTTTTTTATTCTTCCTACTACTCTTTTACTCCCCTCTTCTCTTGCGCATTGGGAATCACCTACACCCTTGAAGATTCGAGTCATTGTGACAGCGGGGACTGACATTCGTTTCTCTGGTGACTCGCCAGCACCTGATTTTCTCTCCTCGTGCTTAGAGTCTCTCTCTCTCGACTTTCTTCGACCCCGTTCCGTTTGTCCCTCATCGTTTACACCACCAAAAACACATCATGTCGTCTCCTGCTCTCGGTACTCCGACGGAGACCAACGGCATCGCGCTGCCTACCCGCCCCACAGCAGGCCTCAGCAGCCGCGAAGGCAGCTCTGGGCCCGGCACTCCCATCGGGTTCCAGCGATTCCCTCACAACAAGCACCTCGATCATGTCGCCGGCGCTGCGTTGCGGCAACCATCGCCGCAGCCCACTCACCTCGGCCTCCCCGGTACCCCGGGCACGCCTGGCACTCCAGGAACCCCGCACCGTGTGCTGTCCGAGGAGGACCCTGGCTACATTGCTGAGACATTCGAGGGCAAGCAGAAGCAGATGGAGCAAGGTATGAATGTTCCCTCACCCAGTCACCAGCCGGATGGTGTAAGAATACACTTTGGGTGGAACTCGACGTCTCATTGGGGAACCCTGAACTAACAGAGTGGCCTCGGCCCCATAGTGATGGATCAATTGGAGGAAAAGGGCTTCTTCCCCAGCGATTTCGTCCTCTCCGAAACCACCTGGTTCTACAACATGTTGGGCATCGACGACACTTACTTCCAGACCGAGTCCGTCGAGAACATCGTGACCCAGATCCTCTCCCTCTACGCCGCCAAGGTCGCCGCCTATGCCCGCGATGACAAGCAGCTGGAGATCCGCCTCGATAAGGAAGCTGAGGACCACGCCGTCTACATTGACACTAGTAGGCCTGGTGTGTCAACCGTCAACGGCCCGCGCTACGAGCAGCGCATCGACGAAAAGTACATCAACACCTCCAAGGGTGCCGACAGCTACCGTGTGGAGACCTTCCGATCCCCCACGACTCTCCCCGGTGACGAGGGCCAGCAGCTGCGCTGCTACTTTGTCTACAAGTGCCAATTCGCCAACCCCAACCCCGACCCCAATGAGACCAACATTGAAATCATCGGTGAGAAGCGCTTCCTGCAGAAAGCCACCCCCAACACCAAGGCCATCTACCAGGAGATCATCAGCACCGCCGTCGGTCGCCACGGCCCCGTCATTGAGATGTTCGAGATCGAAGGCAGCCGCGAGAAGCGTCTGGTCATTGCCTACCGCCAGGGCTCCGCCATGGGCCTGTTCAGTGCCCTCTCGGACTTGTACCACTACTACCGCCTAACCAGCTCCCGCAAGTACCTCGAGAACTTCTCCAACGGCATCACCGTCATCTCCCTGTACCTGCGTCCCTCGGCCGTGGCCGAGTCGGCCAAGTTCCCTCCCATCGAGGCTTCGATCCACCAGATCATGAAGGAGGCTTCTCTGCTCTACTGTATTCCTCAGAATCGCTTCCAGCACCACTTTGCCACGGGTCGCCTCAGTCTGCAGGAAACCATCTACGCTCACTGCGCCTGGGTCTTTGTCCAGCAGTTCCTGAACCGTCTCGGCTCCGAGTACACATCGTTGTCGGCGCTGCTCGACTCCAACAACAGCGTGCATGCTGAATTGCTCTCCAAGATCAAGAAGCGTCTGCGTACCGAGACCTTTACCGCGGATTACATCTTTGAGATCATCAACAGCTACCCCGAGCTGATTCACAAGCTCTATCTGGGCTTCGCCAACACCCACTATGTTCAGATCACGGAACGCGGCGACGATTTCCTGCCCACCCTCAGCTACCTCCGTCTGCAGGTCGACGAGGTCCTGGATGACAAGAAGCTCAAGCAGTTGATCCGCAACACGGCCGCCAACGAGCACGACGAGATGGTCATGAACTCCTTCCGCGTCTTCAATAACTCTGTTCTCAAGACCAACTTCTTCACCCCAACCAAGGTCGCGCTCAGCTTCCGCCTGAAGCCCGACTTCCTGCCCGAGCATGAGTATCCTCAGCCGCTGTACGGTATGTTCCTTGTGATCAGCTCCGAGTTCCGTGGTTTCCACCTGCGTTTCCGTGATATCGCCCGTGGTGGTATCCGTATTGTCAAGTCTCGAAACAAGGAGGCGTACAGCATCAATGCCCGCTCGCTCTTCGATGAGAACTACAACCTGGCCAACACGCAACAACGCAAGAACAAGGACATCCCCGAAGGTGGAGCCAAGGGTGTCATTCTGCTTGATGTGAATCACCAGGATAAGGCGCGGGTCGCCTTTGAAAAGTACATCGACTCTATCATGGACCTGCTGCTGCCGCCGGTCAGCCCCGGTATCAAGGATCCCATCGTGGACCTGCACGGCAAGGACGAGATCCTCTTCATGGGTCCCGACGAGAACACTGCCGAGTTGGTGGACTGGGCCACTGAGCACGCTCGTGCTCGTGGGGCTCCCTGGTGGAAGTCCTTCTTCACTGGAAAGAGCCCCAAGCTGGGTGGTATTCCCCACGACACCTACGGCATGACTACTCTTTCCGTGCGTCAGTACGTGCTTGGTATCTACCGCAAGCTCGGTATCGATCCCTCCACCATGCGCAAGCTGCAGACTGGTGGGCCCGACGGCGATCTCGGTTCCAACGAGATCCTGCTCTCCAATGAGAAGTATGTCGGTATCGTCGATGGTGCGGGTGTTCTCGTCGACCCCAACGGACTGGATCACGCTGAGCTGCTCCGCCTGGCCAAGAAGCGGGTCATGATCTCCGAGTTTGATCTGAGCAAGTTGTCCCCGGCTGGCTATCGCGTGCTGGTGGACGAGAAGAATGTCAAGCTGCCTTCGGGTGAGGTGGTCCACAATGGCATGAATTTCCGCAACACCTTCCACTTGCGTCATGCCGAGGGCGAGCAATTCGACGTCTTTGTTCCGTGCGGTGGTCGTCCCGAGTCCATTGACTTGTCGACTGTGGGCAAGCTCATCCAGGACAACAAGGCTATCATTCCTTACATTGTGGAGGGCGCCAACCTCTTCATTACCCAGGACAGCAAGCTGCGCCTTGAGAAGGCCGGCTGCATCCTGTTCAAGGATGCATCTGCCAACAAGGGTGGTGTGACGTCTTCCTCGCTTGAGGTCCTTGCCTCGCTGTCCTTCAACGACGAGGAATTCGTCGAGAACATGTGCGTCGCCGAGGATGGCACCGTTCCCGAGTTCTACCAGGCCTATGTCAAGCAGGTCCAGGCGATCATCAAAGAAAACGCCGAGCTGGAGTTTGAGGCCATCTGGCGTGAGCATGAGCAGACTGGCGTGCTGCGCAGTGTTTTGAGTGACCGTCTCAGCGTGGCGATCACCAAGCTGGACGAAGAACTGCAGCAGACGGCATTGTGGGACAACATTCCCCTTCGCCGTTCAGTGCTCAGTGATGCTCTCCCCAACCTGTTGCTGAAGAAGATTGGTCTGGACACCATTCTGGAGCGGGTAAGTGGATGGAATCTCCAATCTCTCTTGTGTCATGTTTTGGGTTGCTTTTTCTGGGAATTCCCTAACTAACAATTTTTTTTCCCTCTTCTTTTCAGGTCCCCGAGAACTACCTCCGTGCCATCTTTGGTAGCCACCTGGCCAGTCGCTTCGTCTACAAGTATGGCAACCAGCCAAGCCAGTTCTCCTTCTTTGACTTGTACGTTGCTGATTCTCTCCCCTCTCCAATTCTCGGATGCGACCGATACTGACAGTTGGAACAGCATGACCCAGCGTATTTCCCAAATCCAGTCCTCTTAGACTGTAATAGGAAATTCGTCACTTCTTTCATTGTGTATTTTCTGCCCTTCGTGTCTTCCGGGATCAAACCTGGGTCTTCGCATCTTTGCATTCTCCTTTGCCGTGGTTTCGCTCGCCTACTTGAGGCACCATCTCATACCCCTCCCACCCCCTTTTGTCTTGGAGAAAGCTTGATGCTTTTTCCAATCTTTCTCCCTATGCCACCTTTATAATAACTATCAACGTGACGATTGTATGGCTTAGAAAAAGTCGAGTTTATTTGTTATGATTGTTTTCTACACCGCTCCGTACAGAGCGGAGTGATGAATAAAGAATTTGATCCATGTATTGTGCTCTTGTGTCTTGGAGCTGAGACTTTTCGTAGTTCTAAGCTGGCAAGGTACATTCGAATGAGACTTGTCTTGCTTGAGAAACGCCGAGACCTTTCCATGAGATGTTGTTATTTGAAGAGGGAAAAAACATCACGCGATAAAGAGCTTCAGCCTTATCAAGAAGCAAGCTCATCAAGGCTACCGCTCAGCTTCGATAGCGGTAGCTCCCATCCAAGCGTCCAAGGTATCTATCCAGATGGATGCATGCTCACACAACAACCTATATAGTCTGGTAATACTGGGTCATTCAGCGTGAGCTTGTGAAACCCCCAAGCGTGGCCCCGTATTATCTCCAGGTCTAAGGTTTACCAACGCGCCGTTGTCAATGTGAGGTTTTATTATGTCGGACTGGATTCGAGTCATGTAACAAATGGGAATCCGGATCCGATCTCGCGCAAATCTGTATTATCAGTTGAAGTTTTTCACACGAGTTCTTTCCGTCTCATCTCCATTCACCCGACTTCACTGTTTCCGTAAACTCAAAGCGACAGACAGCTTCCAAGACAGGAACCCATATAGAGCGGCTTCGACTTCGGGGCGCTTTGTTAGAAAGTCCAGCCAGACAGCTTTCCATGATGAGATCGATTGTGAAGAGCGAAGAGCAAAGACCGGCTAATTTTCAATTGATGGATGGAAAGAATATCAGTTTATGGAGAGTTGGGGGACTGGATTTGACTTTCCTGCATGTTGATGATGATGTGAGGTCGACGGTAGGGAATTGCTGGAGTTGGAGAATCAGACCGAAATGGAGATACAAGTATGGCCTGTGTTATATGCGAATTAGAGTTGTTCGTCGTGTAAGCGAGTTCACGGCCTGATGGATTAGCCAGTTTTTCTGCTGGTATACAGTCGGACAAGTTTAAAAATGGGACATCAGGCCCGAGAAGCTGACGTCTCCGGAAAGAACTTCGAAAACGGGCTGGCTTTCCTATCTGTTCGATGAATGAGTCGATATCACGGGGTGTTTTGTTGCAGATATACGGGTAGATCGAGGGCGGCGGGAGAGCATGTAATGTGATAATTGTCTTGACTAGAGATACTCGGAGGGGAGAAGATCAGGTGAACTATGAAGAGGGATGAATAGAAATTGCGATATAGGAAGCTCTGCCCGGGCGTCGTCGAGGTCCCATCTGAAGTGAGTCGAGGTATACCTTATCCACTGGAGGGGGTAAAGATGTGGAAGGTGGAGAGAGGACTGTGGGTGGATACATGCTCTAGTGGCATTGGAACTCGAAAGGAGATGACGGTACCGACATTACCAGAGCTCTCTAGGTCTTCAAGTGCAGGTTCTCTGATCAATGATATTTGCTGTGCATGATCTATAGCGTTTCTATGCACAGGAGTGTGTTTGGGAGAAGATTAAGAATTACTTAAGCTCTATAGTTGTCTCACTCATATACACAGGGGCGTGGGCTGCTGTACTTTTGTGGCTGGGAGATTGAGAGAGGAAGCTTATCAGTGTCGGTATGTACTATGGCACAAGACGACAAACTATTCGATTCACCCAGGCTCCGTTCAAGCTCTCCTCAAGTATCTCGGTATCGCCAAGGCTGCTAGCATTAGTCCTCGTCCTAGGCGTAATTTCTCTACTCTACAGGAACTAGTCTGTTAGCCTCATGGAGGCTAATCAAATAAAGTCCCCGAGAACTCACAACTCGTAAATCATGTATTGGTTCTGTGCTAGGATCTCGGATCCTTAACTTGATCGCACGTGTTCTGTCATGCAGTAGTCAACAGACCACACTATCATTTGTGAAACGTGTTTGCATGCACTTGCTCTTCCTGCTTTTCACGCGCTGTCAAGAATGTGCAGAAGAACTTGTCCGATGCCATCCATCTCGCAGACTTCGAGCCGCTTTTTTAAAATTTTCAGTGAACTCAGATCGCTCCCTCACATAATTTGATCAAGTGCACCCAATTTCACGCATTTGACCAGCAATGTAAAAGTAAAGCCTTGTGAGAAAATCAGTCACTTTGAAGGAGAAATTCGGGAATGGGATAGTATCCACGATGTTCAAGTTTGCCAGTGTTGGCATTTCATGAATGTCCGAAGTGAGTGGGTCGAATCGAAATGATATATGAGCCATCTTGAGCGTCATATGGATGTATCGGGTTCCAGAGATCTCGATCACTTTTAACGAAGGGCAAATCTGGGACTGAATTTGCAATTACACGTAGCAATGAAGAAAAAACCCGTTGCCCTTTCTTGAATGTCATCAAGTGTCGAACCTGTAGGAGGGCAAGACCATATGAGAGACTAATTCGGCGATTCGCCGGTGTGGTGACGTGCCGACGTGCGAAAGTGAATAATCAAGAAGGGGACTGGTGTTGAATAAACACCAGAGATGGGCCAGATGTTTTGCATTGTGCTCCCAGTTGAACATGCAGAAGTCAAAAGACGAGACCGATGGGTACTCAGCGTGTGTCTCGGCAGATGATCTTCCGTGTCAGATACTGAGTGAGCATATGCCAGAGCAGGTAATATCGCAGATAGACGAGCAGAGCGAGGAAAATGTAGAATATGATAGGCTCCATGACACTCCAATCTGAAATAATGCCGAGCTCGCGTATGGAGGGTAGGTGACGTGGAGGACATGAGTTGTGTTGGGGTAAGATCAATTTGAGATGAATTGATCGTCAGAGATCGAACGAGTGATAGTGCTGGCAAGAGAACCTGTGTTATACTCAGAAATTCTGAGCTCTGCAATATATCGTGTCCGTCTGCCTGACGTCTCAGTGTCTCCGCTCGGCGAGGCCAAGGTTCTGAGAAGTGAAAAAAGGCCGACACTCGACGCAAAATGAAATTGCATGGTCCTAAAAAGTGCAAATCTTTGTCAGGCGCAGCCTCTACAGATATTTATTGAAGAGTGCCCGATCGCTGTGTTCTGAGTCAATTTGATAACCGATTGTTGGACGATGTCATGGATTATGTAGTAACCCAAGTGTGCTATCCATCAAGTTTCTTCCTTTGTCCCGGACACAGCTCACTCCAACTCACCAGGGGATGAAGTTTAGACTCGCATGACATCCCACTTAAGAAATAGGTCTGAAACGCAGTTCAAACCCGACGTCTCTCCGACTTGACAGCGTTTGGCATTTTCTCGAGATTCACAAATTGCCGTAAAATCTCTTGAGTGGTCCGGCCTCTCAGAGACTGGTATGCAACAGACACATTGAATGTCTTGTGGGACAGAAGATTGCCTGGAGGAAGGTGACCGATTGAAAAAAAAGCTCAGGGGCTGGTCATACGATCATCTCACCGCGTCGTGAATGCTGTGTTATGTCAACAGGGACAAAATCTTCTGTACAAAAACCCTTCAAGTAGGTTAATGCAGCAATATCTTGCTGGCCCGTTTTCGTGCCATGTGTTGAGATAGCTTGGTGGTCAGGCGTGTCACCAGCGTGGTGCGCGCCCACGCACACCACCTTCGTAGCTTAGATAGGCACCTCTCACCAGATGCAATCTCACCATTCCTTTCTCCCCTCTTTTGGGTCTGCTACGTTCTCACAGTAGCCTCCAATAGGTTCTCACAGTAGCCTCCAATAGGTTATGAGCCCTGCTTAGCGCACAAAAAGTGAGGTTATTCACATTTCCTCACTGCCTAGGCACAACTTGCAAAATAACCTCCTTCTTTTTCCATCGTTTTTCGGCGCGTTTTGCGCCTTCTACAGAGTGCAGACTTCGCACCTCTTTACGACTTGACGATCCCTACGCATCGAATACGGCTACCGAAGCTATCGCATCGAATCGTCGCCAAAGTCCCTCCTTCGGCTTTAACGCCATCCAAAAATATATAAAATCCTTCCGGCTTCTACGCTATTTTTCAGAGCTCTTACGCTCTTTACCTGCGTAGCGGTATATCGTCGTAGCAGGTATTACCTACGTAGCGGCACTTCGTCGTAGTAGGATTAATATATTCATGTATCTTTAATATGGTTTCTGATCTCGAGGCTTATAAGGCGGCTAAAACCTTCGCCGAATCAGTCCCTATACTTAAGGGAAGAGCTAACTTCGAGAAATGGAAATAGGGGCTTTAATTTGTTGTAGATAGCCTGGACGAAGATCTATGGTCTATTATTATAGGTAACCTAATATACCCTATTTAAGAGTCTCGTAATACTCCTATAGAGGAAGCTATCTAAAACGTCCTTTTCGCTTAACTTAGACGAGAACCTACCGAAGAGGAATTTAATAAGTGGATTAATAAGAATATGACTTAACTAAATAACCGATTTTACTGGTTTCGCCGAAAATATGCGCTTGCGAAATACCTTATCTATTGTATACTTAGCGATTTAGCTTGTAGCTTTATACGCGATTATAAAGATTTATATAAAATCTTCCTTTATATTAGTAATATATACGGTACTAGTAACTATACTGCTTTGAGCTATAGGCTATTATCTTTGATTAAGCTTACTTATACTAGTAGTGATTTATATAATTTCGTTACTAAATAGTAAGCTGCTTTGGACCTTACGAATTTAGCTGTTCTAAATACTCTCTTACTACCTAAATAGGCTCTGGCCTATTTTAAGCTTGTAATTAATAGCTACTAAAGTATAAAGGGTTTCTTGAATACGTATAAACCTCTAGCTAATCCGGATAGTATACTTAACTATATTTTCGGTAAATTTATTGAATATAAGTCGAATAAAAAGTCTGTAAATATAGTAATCGTAGCTGTTTCTATCTTAAAAGATGCGAAATCTACGTAAAATAACGATTAAGGTAGAGATAGAGGTAGAGGCCGAGGTAATAGAGGCTGTGGGAGAGGCTCCGGACGAGGTTATAGTTAAAGTCAAAATAATAAAGATAATAATAATTAGCTACCGAATTACTATATCTACTATAAGTATTTAATAGCTTATACTAGTGAGTAGTGCTTCTTTAACCCTAAATCTAAGGGCGCCTCTTAAGGCGGAGTTAATATAGTAGTAGCTAGTACTTCTGATTTAAAAAAGGACTTAAAATCGAAAGAGAAATCTGAGAAGATTTTAATAAGCTTCGCCGAAATAAGCTTATTAGCTGTTAATATTGTAGCTATATTAATAGACGATAAATAGTGTACTTAGATAGTGGACTCTGGCGTATTAGCGTATATAATACCTTATTATATAAATTTTATTAATTTTATGCTACTTATTACCGATATAAAGCTTCTAAACGGTTATTAAGTATAGACTAAAGGATATAGTAATATTATCCTGAATTTTTCGAACGAAAACACTGTTTCTGAGCTTAAGCTACTTAAAGTCTAGTATATTTCTTTATTTAATATAAATCTTATTTCTTTATAGTAACTTACGAAGGATTCTGGTATTAAGACTCGATTTAATAGGGAATATAGCTCCCTCTATAGGAGGGCAGAGCTTATTATTACGGCTAAGTAGGAGAACGGTTAATATTAGGTCCGTACCTATAATAGTAATAGTTATATTAATATACTTAGAGCTCTATCTGTTTAACTATCCTACGTATTTAGTAATAGTTATATACCCGCTATAGATTCGGCTATAGCTTCTTAAATCGGTAAGATTTAACCTATTTTAATAGATCTAGCTTATCGTAGAGCCTACTATATAGACGAGTAAAAGGTTAAGCGTATATCTGATTTTATAGAAGGAATTATTATTAAAAAGGGTTCCGGTATTATATTTCTATATCCTCCTTATATCCTAGGGAAGGGATACTCCTTATCTTTTAGAAGAGGTAAGCGTATTAAGACTATACTAGCGTAGAAGCTTTATATCGATATTTAGGATCCTATTTCTATTATAGGTATTAGAGGCTATCGTTATTTTATAACCGTTACTAATAATATAACGCGTTTCTGTTAGGTCTTCCTACTAAAGACTAAAAGCGAAATTACTAATAAGATTTATATACTAGTAACCTACTTTTTAATATAATTTAACTATAAAGTTAAGATGATTTTAGGCGATAATACGTAAGAACATATTAAAATCGCTACTTTTTGCGAAGAAAACGGTATTATTTAGGACCCTATTCCCCCCTATATACCTTAGCTTAACAGTATTACGGAGATTAGGAATCGTTAGCTTATTAAGCCGCTAATCGCTATATTAGCTAAGAATTAGCTTCCTAAATATCTATAGGGCGAGCTACTTTTAGGTGTTAATTATATAATAAACCGTCTCTAGTAGTCTACTATTAATATAACTTTATATAAAGCTTTCTATAGTAAAAAGCTAGATATTTTAAATCTACGCGCCCTTAGCTACTAAGCTTAGTATCTAATTCTAAAGGAACGTAGGGTAGATAAGCTTTCTCTGTATATGGCTAAAGTAAGGCTAGTAGGCTATAGTACTAATAGATATCGACTCTATGATATTTATTTAAAGAAGATCGTAGTCTCTCGTAATATAGTCTTTAATAAGAATATAACGAAGGATCTACCTAAGCCTATATACGATCTCGATACAGAGTTAAAGTTAGTTCCTGCGTAATCTACGGCTAATTAACGACGTTATATACTATCGGATTTCCTACCGGCTAATAGCGATTAACTAATTTAGCTAGATTTAGCTAATAACCCTAGTAAGCTAGTATAGCTAGTAACTCTATCTCCTTATATTCTAATAGGAGATCTACTATTATCTAAGCGGTCTAATATACTATTTTCTTTATTTAAACACGAAGTCTAACTTAAAAAGCTTCGGGAATAGATTAAGCGGAGATTCACCTATAAATAGAATAAATATATCGACGATAGCCCTTAAACTATAGAGGATAGTTCCGAAACTATCGAGGGTAGTCCTAGAAATATTAACGATAATCTTTAAACTATAGAGGGTAGTTCTGAAACTATCGAGGGTAGTTCTGAAACTGTCGAGGCTAATCCTGAAACTATCGAAAGTAGTTCTTAAAATATATCTAAGATAGGTCTTCGGTATTCCTTACGAGTCCGTAAGAAGACTTAAGCGGCTATAGAGTTAGAGGAATATTTACGTTTTCTTAAGTGTTTAAATATAGCTCTAGCTAATTATATTAAATATACTACTTTTTTAGTTTATAGTATAGCTATAGACGTATAACTACTTCTAAAGCTTTTATATTAAGCTTTAGCTTAGTTAATGCTATATAAACTAGATAGCTAGTAGGATATAATATAGAATTATAGTAAGGATAAATAGACTAAATAGATTGAAGCTATAGATAAGGAAATATATAAGTAGCTAATAAACGGTACCTAGCGCGTATATAATCTTCCTACTAAGGGTACTAAAAAGACGCTTCTTCCGCTTTGATAGGTCTTTCGTATTAAGAATAATAGGACCTATAAAGCGTGTCTCGTTGTAAAAGGGTTTAAGTAACGCGAAGGAATCGATTATCTTAATATTTATATAAGTATAGCTAAAGCTTTAAGCTTTAAAATATTCTGCGTAATCGCTACGTATTTCGGCTAGTAGATATATTATATTAACTTTGTTACGGCGTTTCTTAACGTAGAGCTTCTTGAAGAAATCTATATTTAACTTCCTAATAGTTTTAAAGAGCCTAGAAAATACGGTCTTCTTTTAAAGACTTTATACGGTCTAAAACAGAGTCCTCGCGAATAGTATAATACTATTTATAGGGCTCTTATAGCTCTTAGGTTTAGTCGTTTATAAGCTAATCATTCGGTCTTTATATATTTAAAGCGTAAGCTTTACCTTCTTATATACGTTAATAATATACTAATTATCACGCCTTTGGATATATCTCTTATATAGCTTAAGGACTATATTCGAAAATCCTTCGATATTACTAATAACGGTACTGCTATATAATTCCTTACGATTAATATCGTTTATATAGATAGTAAGGTAAAGCTCTCTTAGCTTATCTATATTCGTAAAGTCCTCGCGAAATTTAACCTATAAGATATATATATAGTCCCTACGCTATTTTATAATAAGAAGATCCTATAACCGCGTAAGGATACTACTACTCTGGCGGAAGTTAAAGCTTACCGTAAGATAGTAGGCTTACTTATTTAGCTAATAGTTAATACGCGACTAGATATTATATTTATAGTTATAAAGCTTATAAGATATACGTATAATCCCTCCGCGAAGTATATAACTATATTAAAGCGTATCTTTCGATATCTTAAGGATTCTGAAACGCTTACTATCGCGTATTCCTACTTACTAGACCCCCTCTTTAGATTCGTTGATATAGATTAGGCCGGTAAATATACGGATAGTAGTATATTAACCTCCGGCTTTCTTTTTAAGCTTGCGAATGGTGCGATTACTTAGGCTTATAAAAAGTAAATATACGTTACTCTTTCCTCTACAGAAAGCGAGTATATAGCTACATCTTTAGCTATCTAAGAGGTATTGTGGCTATAGCTTTTCCTTAAGGAACTTAATATAGAGTCCCTTTTATAACTTCCTACTATAATCTACGAGGATAACTAAGGCGCTATTTATCTTACTGAAAGCTATGATTTATACTAACGAACGAAGTATATCAACGTTAAATACTATTATATTAGAGACTAAGTCTCTAGGGGGGTATATAAATTCGTCAAAATCTCTACTACAGAGTAGGTAGCAGATAGCTTTACTAAGCCGCTATAGCGAGTCTAATTCGAGAGGTTTCTATACCTTTTAGGCATGAAAAAGCTCTGATTTAATAGCCTTTCTAGCGAGCTTAATTCTAAGGGTTTAAACACCTTTTTGAGCTTAAAAAGCTGTATTAAGGCGTTATTAATATATTTGTATGATCACTTTTCATGTTTTTTCGTGTTTTGAGTGAGATTGGTGGATCGAGGTCTAGGGGGGTATTGAGATAGCTTGGTGGTCAGGCGTGTTACTAGCGTGGTGCGCGCCTACGTACACCACCTTCGTAGCTTAGATAGGCACCTCTTACTAGATGTAATCTCACTATTCCTTTCTCCCCTCTTTTGGGTCTGCTACGTTCTCACAGTAGCCTCTAATACCATGTCCTGTGAGTGAAACCTGATGGTATACAATCACTGAGGTAGGGGTAGCTGCAGAACGTGAGAGACGGGGGAAGGTGAGATTGCCCTGGGAGGAGAGGTTCTTCTTTACATAGGCTATGGACTGTGGTAAGAGGCAGTATCACATGCCATGTAAGGAAACCCTAACTTTGGGACCACTTCAATATTCCACTCGATCTTGAAGACACCTTGCAATGCTGAATCTCCAGTCTCGAGCTATGTCCAATCTCCATGAAATCATCTCTCGACGGTGACCAGCATCATGGCAGGGACCCTGAACTCAGCCGATCGTTGTTTTCGCACCAACAGTCTACAACTGAAACCGTTCCATCGTCGCCATGCCCCTGTCAACCCCAAATAAGATTTTCTGTATATCTGCCTGAAGAATCAGGAGGTGATGAGATCCCGCGTCCAGAATGATCGAGAGTGTGAGAGTCGAATTTACGAAAGTCCTCCTTCCCTCAATATGGGAATCGACGTTTCGATACCCTCGCAACCAGGGTATCTGGACTGACTCAGCTTTAAGTCGCATCGCTCACAGCCTACCACTTGCGCCTCGATCTGCTAAAATATGGCTGTCCTTCTCGTTTGCAGACACTATGGAAGGTTTGGCCCAAACTTCATGTATTCGGCCATGTTTATGAAGGCGCCGAGACTGACAGCATGGCGTTTGATAAACTACAAAGGGATTATAGGCGGACTATTTCTAATCGAGGAGGATTCAGGAATCCTTTACTGAGGAGTGGGTGTTTTAAGCTTGGATTCACTCAATGGTAGAATCAGGGTGTATACTTGTGCATGCGTCTATCGTTGGAGGTTTGCGTGATAATGAGAAAGGACAGCCGGTGAATGTCTACGTGTGAATCACGGATTCATTCAAGAAGCTGCCATATGTAGCGGTATGTTGTAATGAGACAAGACTTCATCTACTGTGTTGAATAAGAGCCCTGGAGTCTTTTGCTAGTAGTACATTCAGACTGTTGCTCCGGTTCCATGACTAAACGCGATTCATTCAAGTTCGTAGGCTGATAGATGTTCGACCGGTCTTTCTGATAGCGTTCTCCGCATCTAAGGCGCGGTCAGGTTTCATAGTGAGTCATTCATTCTTCCTCTCACACGTTTCTAGGAGCAAGCTTGTTAATGTCATGATTAGGTGGGCACTTGCTACACGGCTGTACAAGACCAAAGTGAACAGGGAAATATATACACAAAAAAACAAAAACCTTCATAAGCAAACACACGAATGAGCGCACCTGGCTCTCACTCCTTGTCCACAGCATATTTACCAGTGATCTGACGAATTCGCCGTCCCCAAATAAACACAGGAATGCCCAGCAAACCGAAAACAGCAGTCAAGGCCCCAAAGGTGCCAAACGCGCCATCGTACCCCTTCTCATCAATGAAAGGCTGGATACCATAACTCACTCCAAAAGAGATAATGCCCCTGAAAGCGCAAATAATAATCAACAAGGGACTCGCTCGCTGCGGATAGCTGTCCAGCAGATATGTGATGGCCACGATGTTGGCACCGACGAAGGCGAAGTAGTATGCAGCCACGGCCCACACATATACAAACCAGTGGTACTCGCTTGGGTGTGTGGCGCCCATGCCGTAGAGCACGGCAGTGAATGTGCCCACTATGATAGGGAAGATAAGAGGTAGGAGACGCGTCTCGGGCTCGTGGATGCCGTTGCGTCGATTCGCGAACCATTTGATGAGTCGGTCGGAGCCGAAGCCAAAGACGGGGAGGGCTATGAGTGAAGTGACAATTTGGCCGCAATTGACGTAGCTGGCGGACTTTTGGGGCCAGTTATATAGGGTTGTCACGATGTTTCCGTAGGTGGTGCCGATGGCAATATTGACGCCCAGGGTGAGACCATTAAGAGCCATGGCCCAGAGGACATTGGGGAAGAGAAGTAGTTGGAAAGATTGCTGAGTAAGGAAAGTAAGAATCATCCATTGTGCATACTGTTTCACTGCGAAGTTGTGATTTGAATCGACTTACGATGAATGTATCCAGACCTCTGCGCCATTCAGGCCGACCAACCCACAGGCGCAAGTCAGAGCGCCAGGTGCGTGCCTGGTAGGTGACAAAGTCCAGAGGGGGCCGCTCGGTGGCAACAGTGAGGTCCGATGGTTTGCCCTGGTCATTGAACACTTGATCTGAGTCGTCGCTGGTTTCAATTTCCTGAAATGAAGACTTGGGGCGGTCGTATTTTGTTTCGACAACGAAGACGGCGCTCATAATCAAGGACACACCAGAAATGCAAGCACCAAGACCGTACCACCACTGGGGTGTGATAGCGTTGGCAATTGGGCTAGCAAACAAAGTGAAGACGGCGGTAGCGATGGTCTGGATGCTCTGCTGGAGCATGAGGAATGTGCTTCGCTCGTGGAGGAAAAAGATTTCCTATCGGAGGAGCAGCTGAAGTTAATTTTCCGAGCGGTAGAATCCTCAGGATATCGGTGGAATAGCACTGCTGTTTTTTTTTTCTATTGCTCACCTGAGTTATCATCGGGATAAGAGCCTCACTCTGACCAGCAGAAAGACCAATCAACATCCGGAACGCGAGATGGTGTTCAAAATTGTCGGCATAAGCGCAAAGAATGGCACCAATGACCATGATTGCCGTCGCAACAAGTAACACGACTCTTCGGCCCACTGCAATTGCCAATGGCATGCCAATTAGGTTCCCAATGCCCCTATGTGATATCAGTCGACCGTCAAGTATGCGCATCAGAGATGATCAACATACATGGTCAAGGTGGGATAAGTCATCAGAGATGTGATATCCGCGTATGTTTTACCGGCAGCGGCATACTGAGGAATATAGAACCCTAATAGACCACCAAACCCAGAAACGAGGGACAGGCCAATAGTCGAAACTATTCCGAATCAGTCTCTTTATATCAAGGCATAACTTCGACCTGTGGAAGGGCAACTCACATAAAGAGATTGATATCAAGATCATCGTTTTCTGCCATTTGCCCAGGTTCAGAGGGTCTTCATGTTTTCATCCATTAACAAACAGACAATGATGTACGACTTTCAGAGCTTCAAACGAACCTCGAGGATCACTGGTCGGAGTTGGGATGTACACAATCTTTCCGGCAGTGAGCTGCACCGTACCAGTCACATTCACCCTGGACTTGGAGATATGCATATCCTCGCCGAGCTCCTCGACACTGAGATTCTCGACGTGGCTTGCTGGAGGTTCCTTGTCTGTCATCTCTGCAAGGATTTCGAGTCAAAAAACGGTGGAGATGATAGGGATGAGCAGCGACAATTGCACGACAGCCGTCGATGCTATGGAGTAGATACAGCGTAGGAGCGTGGGGTTACTGACCTTTATATAGAAGAGTACGGTCTCCTCTACAGCATCAGTGACAATCAGGACAAGTCTATTCGCTGCACTGACACCTGCAGTGTGCCACGATCGGATCCTTTCGTTGCTGGTACTCAACCGGGAGTCTGCGCGCTCGCCAAACCAAGCCCACTCGGGCTATTCCCTCCGAATCAGACCTCGCCCCTAGCCAGAGCCAGACGCTTGCCCACATGGAAAGTGAATCCCCCGCACTTTCATGCCGTCGGCAGTTGTGGGGGAAGCATGGAGGAATTGAGGGAGGTGGAGCACTGGGAGACACGTTGGGGGTGGCTTTTCTGGGGTGGGATTCCGGCATTGAGACAACTCCAGTTTTGGGATGTATTTAGGAAGAGGCTGATGGGGTGACCCAGCCGAGCCGAGAGACGTTAGAGTTTCCCCCTTCCACCACTTCTTCGATCTTCGGTTCGCCCACATGGACTGTGATGGTCTCAATGCACATGGCTAAAGGTAATCTGCGCGTGAGAGGAACTGCTACCTGATTTTCAATGATGTCAATAGGTTGAAAGTTTTTGTTCGCAAGGTGTACTCCCTTAGGAATGAAATTCGTGTCTACTTAGAAGATTCACTCTTTCTTGGTTTTTTTTATATTTGAGAGTGGGTCGGAGTGAAAGTATCGATGACACCTAGAACCATGGATATTGTCACAGGCAAGTCCAGCGATAATTCTCAATTCGTCCCAGCAAAGCAGGCATTATCTGCTCGGCCAAGGTGGTCTTAGAGCTGATCGACCAAAAGCAGTTGATCAAATATGCCCAGTATCGACCATTCCACTAGATCAGGCCCCCCAAGATCGACATATTCATTGAACAGAGAAAATACTCTGGTTGTAATTTTGAATTTCTTGTTCGAATGAACTAACTGCATGCAAATTTGCTACAGGCAGTGATCTCGACCAACGAAGAATGCACCGCAAGAATAGTGAATAGAATGTACAACAAAGCTACTTGGAAATGAAACATGTCTCTCATCACTGCCAATTCATCCTTCAATAAGGCTTGACACCGGCAAGTTGAAGAACCTGATCAGTGAGCTCGGGCTTCTCAAAAGGCTCTGTTCGGTACTTGGGGCAAATCTTTCCGTTTCTCATGGGCTTGTCCTCGGCCACGCGGATGTTGCTAAGAAAGTCATTAGCATTTGAATGTTGAGATGCACTCACCGCGACACCAAAGGAAAGGAGTAGAAAAAAACTTACCAATGAGGCCAGTGAGTAGTGCCCAGCCAGTTCTCGAAACAGTACTTCTTCGCCTCCAGGGCATCATCATCGGCAAATTTTCGGGGCGTCATACAGATGTACTGCACATGACGGATCTGTTCACCCTCAGGCAGGCAGGCATAGTGCATGGTGCGCGAATCCCAGAGAACAAAGTCACCGGGCTCCATGTTGACCTTGATCATCTCGCAGCCGCGATCCTCGAACCACTTCTTGTCCTTTTCACTGAAAAGGAAGAGATCCATCATCTCGAGCTCGGGGGGTGGGGCATCCTCGTGGTCGGCGGACTCGCGCTTCTGCTCGAAGAACTCGTTGAAAAGGGCAGCGGAACCCTTCATGAGCATGAGACCGCCATCCTTGGGACCGTTCGGGGCGTAATTGAGGAGGCCTTGGACTGCTTGCATACTATAGTACAATCGAAGTGTGAGCCTAAGGTTTGAAATTGCTAGATCGGTTTTCACTTACCCCTTGCGCTTGGGGTTCTGATCACAGTGAGGCCAAGGGCTCCAGGTCAGGTCCTTTCGGTTAGGCATGGAGATGTTCATGCCGTCAAAAGATGTGATCAGCTCCTTGGTGCCCCAGAGCTTCTCGAAGATAGCAACAACGTTGGGCTCAGTACGAGCCTCCCAGGCCATCTTCTCGTGGTTGGAGCCATAGCCAAAATACATGCCACCCTTGAAGCTGACCGGGAGGTGCTCGGCGGTCCAGGTGCTGGGATCCTTCTCGTCGAATCCGAGCTCGAACTTTTTCAACCACTCGATTTGCTTGTCGCAGTAGTATTGGGCTCGCTCGGGAGAGATGACGCCCTTGATCAAGACGCAGCCATTCTTGTGGAACTCGTCGCGCCAGTCACCGTAGATAGTATCCTTGTCAAAAGTCACAAGATCTTTGGTCTCGAAGCGAGTCGCAAAGTTGCGCTGCTGCTTTGTCTCGGTGGTTGTGGACATTCTGTGTAAAGCTTTTGATTGCGTGAGTTTGTTCTTTCTGTCTTAAGAATCCCGAAAAGATGAAACGATGAAGACCATGAAGTTTCTCGTCGCCAAGTTATTTATCTCCTTGAATGCGACACGCAACATAACCGAGCCTAACGAGCCACCGGTCCGGCTCGCTTCGGCTGGGCTACTTCGAGCAGAAGATCGGTCTGACACTCGGCTGTTTGGATCTGTTCCAGTCGCGGATCCCCCACATCTTCCGGTCAATTGAGCTGCGATGGGCTTGAGCTCCCCGCAACCAGCAAAGGAAGACCCGCCAACGTGCATGATGCAAGCCCCGCCCGACAGGCATACTGCACTGGTGAACTCAAATCGACGCCGTGTGCTTCACGGGACGTAGTGGGGGTGCCAGTAAAAAGCTATGTTCCCTGCCCTCCACCAAGGAGAGTGAGAGAAAGAGCAAAGGCAAAACCAGCCGCGCTATGTGAGCGGAGCTGCACGAACCGAGATGCGCCAACCGAGTAGGCCTCAACCGAGTAAGCCTCAACCGAGTAGACCTCAGCCGAGCTCGGCACATCTTCCCCGTGGGGAAGCCGCCATGGCAACTCCGGCCGCAATGAAAACAAACCCCACTCTTTCTACAATCACTTTGGCCAATATGGGCTGGAAAATCAACAATCGCGAAGGAGATGAGCGAACCGACTACAGACCACTTGTGTCCATTTCCCGGACCGAGGTGGTGCTTCCTGTGCTTTGCGATTGCGATAATACTGCAGAGATCCGAACAATTTAACATGATTCATTACCCCCGAGCTCCTTGGGTTTTGTTCCGTCAACATACTCCATTCTTCAAGCATCCCATTCTCCTGCCATGCCTATCCCTTACCAAGTCGCTTACAAACCCCTCAACAAGCCCGAGGTGGGCGTCAATGGCTATGTTGAGCCAACGCCCGACAGGTCAGAGGTGCTAGCAAAGGGATCAGCACCCTTTAATGCGAGGACACTCGACTCGGACATTCGCATTGATCACGATGTGGAGATTGTCGTCCGCGATGGCTGCCGCTTGTACGCCGATATCTACCGGCCAACAACCGAGGAGAAAGTCCCTGTCATTGTTTCCTGGTCGCCATACGGCAAAAAGTACTCCTGTCTAGACATGATCTTCGAAGTCTGCACATGGGCCTGCTGTATGAAGCGAGAGGAAGTGAGCGGACTGGAAAAGTTCGAAGGGCTGGATCCAGCGTGGTGGGTGGCGCGCGGATATGCCATTGCCAGTGTCGATTCGCGCGGAGCCGGCAACAGTGACGGCGACACTCCATGCATGGGATTGCAAGAAGCTGAGGATGCGCATGACGTGATTGAAGCTCTGGCCAAGA
This sequence comes from Penicillium diatomitis, assembly GCF_028827545.1. Lineage (NCBI taxonomy): Eukaryota > Fungi > Ascomycota > Eurotiomycetes > Eurotiales > Aspergillaceae > Penicillium > Penicillium diatomitis. The sequence continues at coordinate 156,472 of NW_026623184.1, forward strand.
TGGGCTGGTGCAATGGCAACGTTGGTATGGCCGGCAATTCTTACCTCGCTATTATGCAGTGGCATGCCGCTGCTCAGAACCCGCCATCACTCAAGGCCATTGCGCCCTGGGAGGGTTCGGGGGATATTTTCCGTGAACAATTCTGTCGCGGAGGCTGGTTCAACATGAGTAACTACGATCTGATCACGACTTTGGTCATCAAGGGTCACCATGGAGTGGAAGACTTTGCGGAAATGTACCGTCGCAAACCGCAGGCGAACATATACTGGGATGATAAGCGCGTGGATATGAAGAAGGTCAATATCCCGTGCTTCATCACCGGGTCGGATTTTAGTCAGATTCACACCATGGGTGCGGTTCGAGGGTGGATGGAAGCCAACACGGACAAGAAGTGGATTAAATGGAGCGGATACCAGGAGTGGTTTGAATTGTATTCGGTGCCCGAGAGTTATAATGAGCTGAAGGTGAGATTCACACTCTTCCCCCCACACGAGTCATGGTCTTTCAATGCTGACGAGAGTTCAAACAAAGAAATTCTTCGACAAATATCTCAAGGGAATTGACAACGACTGGGAGAAAACGCCCAAAGTCCGGTGGGCCACTCTTCCCTTTGGCGACCGAGACGTCAACCACGACATTGTCCTCCCGGACTTCCCCGTTCCCAACACCGACTACCGCACACTGTACCTTGCACCAAACGGCACTCTGTCCGACGAGCTACCTCGTGAAAAGAGCACATCCGTTCACAACTCAGAAGACCGATGGTCCATCTCCAAGTTCAAGTACACCTTCAACCAGAAGTCACGTCTCATCGGTCTTCCTAAAGCCGAGCTCTACATGAGCTGCGACGCCCTAGATGACATGATCGTCTTCATCCAACTGCGCAAACTGGATAAAGATGGCAAGGAGCTCTCTCAGCTTCAATTCCCCTTTAATCGTGCACCCGTCAAGTCGATTGACGACATGGCCGAGAAAGACCGTGTCAGCCTCACTCTGCACAACGGATCCATCGGTATCCTTCGTGCTTCTCAGCGAAAGATCGACTCATCTCGGTCCCTGCATCCTCAATTCCCTTTCCATCCCCATGACGAGGTTCAAAAGATCCCTAGAGGCGAGATTGTCAAGTTGGAGATTGGTATCTGGGCCATGGGTGTGGACTATAATGAAGGCGAGAGTATTCAGGTGGACATACTGGGTCAATTCCCAGGGTTTACGGAGGTGGCTGCTTTCAGCAAGCCTCGACCGGATCATGAGAAGAACAAGGGCGAGCATGTGATTCATTTCGGTGGAGAATACCCGAGCAAGGTGATTTTGCCTTTTGTCCCAGTTGAGTGAGGAGATGGATGAGGATGAGAATGACGAATGTGAAATACTATGATAGACTAGTCAAAACGGCTGTTGCGCTTTGATAACCACCCCATCAGTATCTGTTTAAACTCAATCTGAGATCGTATGAAGTGTGCTGTCGTGTAATTGATCCACCTTCCTGGTGTAAATCTCAAGGCTGGATGATAGATCCTCTTCCAAGAGATGATATGTTGCACTGAAGGAAATCACTTGACTTCCTTCCAGGGTATTAACTGCTTGCCACATAACTACAATCATCCTTCACGAAACGTCTCACACTCTGTGCATTTATGTGGCATTCAGAACTCAGGGATACTCTCATCAATCAATAAGAGCCAAGTTCTGGCAGGGTATAGCTTCGGAGGATGAGACGACTTCAATCTCAAGTCAAAGTGCGCCGCATAAGATTCGGTTCGGGGCCATCGTACAGCGTAGTGAGGTACTTCAATGGATCAACGCAATATGTTTGAATGTTATAGATCACACCTCGTCACTGCTTGATGACTAAGTCGCTCGCTTAGCTCAGTTGGTAGAGCGCGTGACTAGTAATCATGAGGTCGCTAGTTCAAATCTGGCAGTGAGCATCTTTTTTTTGGATCTTGAATTTTTTTCCCCCATCTTGTGATAGAATCAAGGTGGCTGAACGCTATCTCCCATTAAACTGGTGGAAGACTGGATCAAATTCTTTCCTCTGGCGTCCGGCTAACAGGGTTTTGTGTCTGGTCTATTCTGAATGATAATCCAGATGGGGAAGAGACTCGTAGTCAAAGCGAATACAACAAAAACAATGCACATATAGCAATCGGAGAGTCCTGTAATACAGCTTCGGGTATAATCATAGTATCTAATGATACACTCGAATTCATGGCTGAGCTTGATCAAGGGCATCGTAGAGACGTAAGCTTAAGATTGCATACAGTAGACTCAGAGTCTGCGCTGAGAGCACGGACCACTTCCCCGGTTTTCAGTCTACTTCCGCTGCGATGGTAGATTGTGGAGAATGGACTGTGCACTCCTGCGGTGTGGGTTGAGGTGCAACGGCTGCGGTGACCTGCATTCGCGACCACATCGGCACGGATGACTGTCACCTCCAGCCGAGAGGGAAAGATCAACCACTTATTGCGACCTCCACCCGAGAGTCCGAGCTCGGTTGGTGCTCATCCTCAGACCAATCTACGACTTGCCAAAATAAAACGACTTCGGTCCAAGTGACCAAAGTGACATGTCTGATCCCCTGAAGGACCGCCACCAACCATTTGCGCTACCAAGCGAGACACAACCTCACGCCAGCGAAACACAAGGCACCGGTATCAACGACTCCATCCCCCCACCGAGTAAGCCGATTCGGCTCGCTCTCGCGTGCAACCAATGTCGCAAACGCAAGGTTCGGTGCGATGCACAGCTTCCCAAGTGTCGGAATTGCAGTGTGCGGGGCGATGTCTGCGAAACCTCGGACTTGAGAAAGCCGGGTGGTAGTCACCCTGCTGTGCGTCGGCGGGCTGCGAGTGCTCGTAGCAAAAGAGTTCGGGGAAAGTCTGACAGGGGTTTGTCGGCTGCTGCGGCGGAGAGGCATGCTCGGCAAATTGTGGATTCGAATTCAGATCCTAATCCGGGCGGGGGGTTTGTGCCGGTGAACTCGATCAATTCGGTTCTGAATCATGCAGCGCCGGTGCATGTTCAGGAGGTGATGTCGGGGTCAGGGTCAGCCACTGTGCCGGAGCCGGTGGTGATTGGAGCTGAGTTGGGGGTTTCACCAAGTATCATATCGGTTGATCATCATGTTTCGCCGAGTGTCGGGGCTCGGTCGAGGAAGTCTGCTGTGAATGGGTCGAATGGTTCGACCGTGAGTCCTGCGAACTCGTCGTGGCGGACTACTCAGAGTGAACGGCTGGGAGAAGATCACTACTCGTGGCAGAGCCGAGCATATGAGGAGACGCATGGTCAGGACGGCGCGGATGGCTCTCGAGCTGGAAGAGAGGCGCAGCGTCCAGACTCTGAAGTGGTGCAGGCTACCGAAGAAATTGATCATGCTGACGAAGTGAGCAGACCACGAACAAAGGTAGGTTTTTCTCCAACCCGACTCCGAACATACTCGTTGTGTTTACACTACGCATACCTTTCCAGTGCACGGTCTAAGCTGAGGCCGATTTAGCATCTCGGCGCTAGTAGCGTTCAATGTCTCTTAAATTTCGTGGATCTTCATCTCACACAGCTTGGGTTTCGTCATGAACCACCTCTTCCCAAGCATGGAATGTTACATACGGAGGAGTTCCCAATGCCGGTCTTTCCCAAGATGCCTCTTCTTCCGGATCGAGGGATATTTTCAACCTATCTCGATGTATTTTTCGCCAACATCTGGCCAATACATCCGATCATCGACCGTGCAGAGTTCGAAACCGACGTGAACACCATCTATCAGATGCAAGTATCGGGCCACACATGGCCTGAGGGTATATCGCTATCAGAGATTCCCACCCTCGTCTCCATGTACGGAATCGTGTCTCTCGGGATCAGCGAAACGTCAGACAGTCCAACCTCCAGCTTCGAATACCTAACGGCAAGCCACAGTCTTCATGGCCATCTGACCGCCACGCCATACACATCCAGCGTCCAAGCGCTCTTTCTCCTTACCCTTGCACTTCGTTCTGTCGCCAAGGATGGACAAGCCTGGAACATACTCGGCCAAGCCATCCGTATAGCGCAATCGATTGGTCTCCACAAATCAGCAACGAGACATGAATCGGGCGAATACTACATTCTTGGCCCTGGTGCGGAGGGTCTACGGGAACGACTCTGGTGGGCGCTATTTGGCCTGGAGAAGCTCATGCAACTTGAATGCGGAAGGCCGTCTATCATCGATCGAAGCTACGACTCGCTAAGAGTCACATTTGGCGATGAAAAAGAGTCCGAGTCCGAGTCCGAGTCCGAGTCGCACCTGGACTCGGCTCGATCCACGAGGTATTTCCGTGCCTGGATCGGCCTTGCTACACTCATGGGGAATATCTCGCACCGTCTCTATGCGCACAAATTCATGGGCGGTTCAGCAGAGATGCTGGGTGCAGTGGCTCAGCTTGATCTGGAACTATCGCAGTGGGAGAATTCCCTCCCATCAAATATGAGACCACAACAGGCGCTCATCGACGCTGTCGGATCAAACCACCACATCCTTACCACATTTCTATCTCAGCAATACTACCATGTATGTCCACGACACACACTTCCGCCCCGTCCCCAAGAACTCGCTTCATCATGCACACCCGCAGCCTAAAACAAAACACCACACTAACTCCCTGTTCTACTGCCCTCGCAGGCCCAACTAAGCATCCTCCGCGTCTCCGTCCTCTTCCCCCAACCCAGCATAACCCGCGAAATCACCACCCACATCCACACCACCCCGATCCTCTCGCGCCTCCACACCGGCGCCACAACCTGCGCCCACGCCGCCCGCTCAATCATCACCCAATCCCTACACCTCGAAGACAACAAACTCGATCACAACCACCGCCACAATTACAGATCCACCCTTCTCTCCGTCTCTCCGACCTATCTGGCCGCCGTGATTTTGGCGCTCGTCGTCCTGCGACAGCCGCGCAGTAGGCTTGTACGATCTGACGTGGAGCTTTTGGCGTCGGCGACGGAGTTTGTGGAGGGCTGGTTTGCGGGGAGGGGGTTTGGGGGGGAGTTTACGAAGACGTGTAGATTGTTGAGGGAGAGGGTGGGGAGGGTTGGTTTAGGGGGTGGGAGAACCGAATGTGAACATGGAGATGGACATGGCGAACACGGAACAGATACTACTATTATACTCCGAGACTCAACTGCCAACGCCAACTCCAACGCCAATGCCAGTGCCGGCAATAGCAGCGTCAGCGTCAGTGCCAGTGTCAGTGGTCCCGCCCCCAACCCAAGCGGCAACATACTTCCTCGCCACTCCCACCCAAACCCAGCAACGAGAGACGGCAGCCACGGACAGGAATCAGCACATGCACACGCAGCCGTCGGCGCTGATTCCACCCTGACAACAGCGACAGCATTCTCCTCCGGCTTCGACTTTGAAGAGCTGTGGAATCTGACTGATTTGGATTTTATGGTCCATGGGGAGGAAAACACCGTGTATATGCCGTAAGCGTGAGCGTGGAGCGTCGCGATCACCTCCTTTTTTTCAGATCTAGATGGACACTGACACAGTCTCGGAATTTGAATCACCGGTCTATGTGGAGCTGAGATGTTTCATTTCGACATTCTTGATTGGTATCCTGACTACCGAGTATACTACGTAAGTGAAATGAATGGAATTCAGGAGCCGGGAGTGTCCTGGCAGGACGCACAGTCCGAGCTGGATGTCGGACGTAAATATCGCCTTTCTTTCTCCTCCTCCTCCTCCTCCTCCTCCTCCTCCCCTATGAATCGAAACTCATTGAGACCCAGATGATTCCCCTCAAATAACGCACGGCACTGCCCTAATACACGTCCACGCGTCCACGCGTCGTACCTCTACCTTCCTGAATGGGATCTGCCTGCACTCCTTTCAATCTACTAGAGCTCCGTCCCTGAATCCTTCCATCTTTCTACCTTCTACCCAGGCACATGACCTTTGGTAGTTCTGCGGAGCATCAAGTGTATTCCGAGAGTACGTGACTAGGAAATCGTCTTCTGGCGAGGAACACATGCAATACACTAGAGGACTGTGGAGTCAGACTCAGCGGATCGTTTCATGTTGAGAGGTGGAGAGCGGAATAGCAATAACTTGCGTTGTGTCATATTGCCATACTTGTGTACTTGTATACTTTCATATCTATTCGCTGAGCAGAAGAATAGGCTCCATACTTGTGTCTACCGAGGCACAAAAGGCTAGACGGGGATGTGGATGGTCATGGGCGGGGTGTATATCTGATGTGGTTGCCACGAAGTTCATTTGTGACGGGGGGATGTAGAGCGAGGAATGATCAGACGGGATAAGAGGAGAGGAGAGATACACGACACGGCGTCAAGCGAAGGGGGAGAAGAGAAAGCAACACTCGAGGCGAAGCCGTGGCTGGTCATGGAATCGTGGAAGTCGTTACCCAGTGCTAGGTAGCAGTCAAAACAGGGAAATCAAAAAAGAGGAGAAAGCTGATGTAGAAGCGAAGCGAGACAATGTCCCTGAGGTGGGGTCAATATATCGAGGCAAGAATATATGCGACGCGGGCTGGTTGGGAAGACCAAAAGTGGGTTGAAATGCTGCAAGTGCGAGCTGATGTACGGAGAAACAGTAAATGTAAAAAAGAGGCAGACACTGCTTGGACATTCTTCTTTGTTCTGTCGGGTTGGACAAGGGCTTTGATTTGGCGGAGGATTTGTTTCGAGGCATTTGTCGCCCAGTGGCCGTTGGACCTTGTCTGTTGGAGCGAGTTCAGGATCGTACAGTCAGACTAGTCCAAGCTTGAGAGTGACGGTCTGTGATGCTGGTCCGTGTGCTATTTGATTCGCACGCGGTAGTCGTGTCGGACAAATTCGGCCATGATCAATACGATGCTGACAGCCTGTCAATGCAGCAACACGAGCAACTGTCAGCGAGCGCCCTGTTTACTGTTTGGGACAAGCCTGGGGGGGGGTGCCTTGTTGCACGGCTTGTTCCACGGGACATATTCCGAGGTACATTCACTTACCAATAACAAATCTACTCCCTCGGCAATGCCCACCTCCCACCGATCCATCAACCCTCCCAACTTGAAATCCATCTTCTTTTCCCGTCGAATCGACACGATCTTCTTCTCGCCCATCATCACGGCCGCCACCGTGGTACTCATCTGGATCACCCGCAGATCCACATGTTCACCCACGGCGGCCTCGGAATACCGTCTCGCGGGAGGGAACGAGTAGGCAAAACTCGTCGCTGGGGCGGGTTCCGCCGGCGGTTCTACGGCTTCGAGCAACTCTCGCAAGGAATGCGTGGACCGTCGATGCGCAGACGCGTACGAGGGTAAATGGACACTCCTTGAGCTGACCGTGTCGGTGGAGTGCCGCCGACGAATCGAGTGATTGGCGCTGGACACGCCCGGGTTGGATGTCGGGTTGGAGGTGGCTGTCGCGGTGTACGGTGGGGGCGGGGACGCCCACCGGCGATATTGATGATACTGGGATCGGCGAGCCCCGCCTCGACCACCGGTGCGCGTGTGGTTATACGATGGGTAATACTCGCTGCGGAGGAATTCTTCATCGGGGGGATAATCGCCATAGACGCCACCACCACCACCACCACCACCTCCTCCTCCTCCTCCTCCTCCTCCTCCTCCTCCTCCTGCTCCTGCTCCTGCTCCTGCTCCTCCCCGTCGTCCAGGGCCGGCGCCAGTTAACAACGCATTCTTCACGCGAACCGCCATTTTCGTCTTGGACCCGGTACTCCAGCGCATCTCCGCGCCCATCAGCTCTTCGCTGCTATTCCCACCTCCACCTCCGCCACCGCTTCCACCCAGACTGCCCGCAGCGGCGCCCGCGCGCTTGACACTCCATTCGCGCTGCCACCAGTTGCGCCGCAATTCGAGCAGTGGTCGACCGGCGGCGTCTCGAATCTCCCGGGCCTGGGTGCCACTCCAGAATTTGCCGGTGACGGTGTAGAGGAGCGCGCGGCGGGTGGGGCTGTCGTAGGGCTCGTGCATGCGGAGGTGGTGGATGATAAAGCCGCGGCCGGAGAGGGCGTTGGTGCGGGTGATGGTGAGGGTGGTGGGAGTGTTGGTGAGGCGATCTGGGCCGGGGGCGATGAGATGCGTGCGACGCAGGGCGATCGGATGATCAGGGGGTTGAAGCGTCGTCGGCATGGTGAACAGTGTTTTGGGGGGGGGAATTGGGCGATCTGCGTGGTTTTTTTTTTTTTTTTTTTTGTTGAGTATGCGACGTGGAAGCTTAGGGCTGGGAGCTTAGAGCTGGGAGCTTGGGAGGTGGTACTGGTCCCGTAGGCTCAGTAGAGAGGGGGAAGCTTGAGCTTCCGCTTCAGCTTCACTCGAGCAGGGGAGGGAGTAGGTAATTGTTTTGCCGTTCGGCAACTGTAGGCAGGAGGCAGGAGGTAGGGTTATTGATTGTTCCAGGGAATCATCTGTAGAAGGGTCTCAAGACCGAACTCTGCGTCGGAGCTGAGTAGAGAGAGAGAGAGAGAGAGAGAGAGAGGGGAAAGGCAGAGGTTGGAATCAAGAATGAAGGAGATCATGAATAATGGGAGAGTGCCGACTAGGACTGTAGTGCTGTAGTACAGTCAGTCAGTGCAGTGCGCCCACCGAGTACCGAGTCTCAGAGTCTCAGTCTCAGAGTCCTCCTACTACTGTGCTCTGTGCTAAAAGCGAACTTGCGAGGTACCCGTGGAATTGGTGTCAAGTCTCGGTCGTAGTGCTGGAGGGGGAAGCCAGCTGCTATTTACGGAGTCCAACCTTCCACCGTGACATGCACCGTTCCTCCCGAGCGCGCGACGAGCGCAGGCCAGACTGCGACCGGGGGTACCTTGCTCGAGCACTCTTTGACCCTCTTCTTGATCCAGTCGCGACCATCAGTTGGGACTGTTGTACAGCCTACAGTCTCCTCCGTCTCCGTTCCCGTCAGCTCCGTAGCTTGGCAACTGGGGTCGAGTCGCTCCCGACCGGGAAAAACACCGAAATCAAATCAAATCCAAATCAGAAAAGAGGGGCAGCCGACCAAGGTACAACCCGTCCCTTTTGCCCCATGCAGTCGGAGATCATAACCCACTGGCCTCGGGGACTCTTGGACAAGGTCTAGAGCCGGTGCTGGTGCTCTTCTGGTGTGGCCCACGCGGAGCTGTCGTCTTGGCTGCTTCGCGGCTGGAAAGGCACGAGGGAGAGGCAGCCGTGCCCCTTGACTAGCGTGGAGGGGAAGAGTGTGAATGTGCCATGAGATGCCTCGTCCTCATCACATTGGCAAGAGTCGTGCCGCACTGCAGGGTGGAATGTCCGTGCAACCAATCCCGGAAGACAGAGTGAACACTAACAGGAGTGTCTTACTGGACTAGTCACCGAGACGGAGAGAGGACGTGGACGTGGAGTCGTGGACTCCCTGGGGATTGGCGAATCGAAGTATCGAATAACAGCTGGACTACCGATGAAATCGGCCTTCGCTGGCTCCAAAAGATCTTTATTCCATACACCAATTCGCGTGTACGAGGGCGATTTCGGCTATTGATCCTTGACGGGCACGGTAGCCATCTTACACCTCAATTCGATCGAATCTGTGCCGAAAATGAGATTATACCACTCTGTATGCCTTCGCATTCGTCTCACTTACTTTAACCGCTTGATTTTGGGTGCTTTGCAGTGCTAAAGCGTGCCTACGGTCGCTTCGTGAGCGACCCGTACTGGCTATAATCATATCGATAAGCTTGATTTTCTTGCAGACTATCCACGCGCAAGGATAGAAGCTTTCAGCCGAATATCGTTCAAAGCAGCTTTGTAGCTACTGGTATCGTACCAGTTAATGCTGATAGAGTGCTTTCTAAGCTGAATATTTCTCTCCGAACGCCTTCACCACCATTAAGCCGACCAAGCAGCAGATCTAGCCAATTCACACCAAAAACGCCTAGAACAGTAGCCCAGCTACAAAAGCAGGCTAAAATGATGAGAGATCTAATAGATCAGCGGTCAAAAAGCCCTCCAAGCCCCGTTGAAATTAGTGGTTGATCAGATTCTCAAGGGCCATGAAATTGCATTGCATAACACTACACTACTAGTGAAGGAGAACGCCGATCTACGCGTAGCGAATGAAAAGAAACGTCAAAAGCGCACTCGATCGACTATGCGGATTGCACACGAAGGGGGCCTATCAATCGAAGACGGCCTACAGCTAGCTCAGCAGCTAATTCAGCCAGTAGAAGCTGATGAGGTAGTATCGCATGAGGAGGTCGATCTGCCTAATCAGCCGATTCAACCGGCTAGGAGGGCTCCGCCTACCTGCAGTGGATGTGGACAAATTGGCCACAGGATTACTTCGTGTAAAAATCGTATTGTCTAGTTGAATTAATGGGTGTTGGTTGCGATATCCTGTTCAAAAAATTTGAAATGGGGGTGGGTGGCCGGCTCGCTTGTGTGGCCGGTTCGCTTGTGAATTACGTTAGCTAGGCACCTTGCTGAGTCATTTCATCTTTTAAGAGCGAAATATCTTCTCCACTGAAAAATAAATCCGGCAGTCCTTACCACACCTTTGAACTATCCCACCTTCGCCCGATAGCATGGTAGAATATCCTCAGTGGCCAAAGTTCTACCCTAAACTATGATGATAGAGAAAAAAGAATACCGAAAGAGGGAAAAGCCAAGATTCTCATGCTAATAGCAACTCTCGTGCTAAGGACATGAGCACCTCGCATAATAACAGTCAGAATATTGGGGGGTGTGGTAAAGAAAGGGTTAATACTGCGCCCGTATGAGTTAAACGTATTGGGTTTGGCCCCGTAGTCCAGGATGAGTTTGGCCATTATGATATGTCCACCTTGAATGGCCCAGAATGTTGAGAACATAAGAGAGCTACGGACTTGGATTTCTTCTGCAGAAGAAATCAGTATCGGAGGGGAGATACCGTGTACCACGCGCACCAAGGAAAATACCGTTAACCACGTGCACCACATTAAAAACCTGGGATGTACTGTAGCTTCTTCTTCTTTCTCTTTTTCCCCTCCAGCTCTTGAGATCCTCGATTACCACGCAGACAGTTGAATAAGAGTTTATGAGTCCTTCTAAAACTTTCCTAACTGGCGTACAACACAGAACAGAGGCCCTGCTTCCGCTGTGAACCCTGGTAGAGGATTCGGGCTGGCATTCCATTTCAGAAAAAGTTTGCACAGCTCGATAGTGACTATTTGCGGCTGCTCTACATAAAGATCAAGGAGCTGTAATTGCTGCTTTTGCCGGAACGATAATGGGCGCATCGAATCGTACTTACCGCAGAAGAAGTAGGAACGAAGTGAAGTTGGATGTCTGTGTTCAATAGAAACAACGAAAACTTCAAATTCGCTCTGTATTATATGTGTTATTACATATGGGAAAGGTAGGTTCCAAGCCCACAAAATTGGAAATGTCAAGTTCCAGTTCCAGTCAGAGTCATGTACTGAAAGACATGGGGATCTTCCCGTCTCCTTGAGTTAGGTTGCTCGACTGGGAGATAGATTTCGGGAACGAAGTTGATGACTAAACGGCCTGTTTGCTAAGAGAATGGAATCTGATTTGTAGTATTCTCGGCTCATAACCAGAGCAAAACAGCACCTCGGCGCTTGATCTGTGAAAGACGAAGCTCCATACACAATACACCTTACCGAAACGTGCTATCATTTACCTAGCAGGTCTTCATTGCTGATATGAATATGTTAATGGAGTATACTTCAGTGCATTGATCGTACTCTGGTTTGAGGTGCTCGGCGTCATTTTTCCATTGCCTCGGCTAGGTGACCTTCCTGCCTAATTCGCTCGTTCTGACCCCATCTTGGCCGCCTTACCCAAATTGACCAGTCTTCCGTGCTCCTCAGATGATTACATGCCGATGGCCACAAGGTTCACGTGTGAGGGTTGACCTTTGTGATCGGGAACAGTGAAAAACTGCCTGAGCCCTTGGTGCCCTTTCGTCTCCGGATTAAGCTGTGATCAGAGCGTGATGTTCGGACCTTGCTTCGAATGTCTCTGGTATATTTGCTGTGGGAAGACAAGATAGTATCTTCAAAGTCCGTCAAGATTCTTGTTCTCTGATAGGGTCCGGCCTGCTAGTCGTTGCAGGATAGCAGCTCCTGACTTCTTCCAGGAGACCGACTTTTGAATTCCAAAATCCGGATTGACCGATAATATTCCCGCTTCGATATAGTTCAAGCTTAGTTTGGGTCAATGGTCGAGGATGAAGTTGATAGCATGGTCGGTTTTACGTTTCACAAGGTTCGAGTATAAAGGTAGGTATCTTCAAGGGTATTCGGACCCTATAGCTTAAAAATCATTAGGTCAAGGTTACCAAAATATGAAAGTTTTTATTCATCTCTTGACTCGCTATAGCCTACTTCGCCTTCACAAACAGAGAATTTCAAACGCTTGAGATTGACTTGCATTAAATCATATCAAGTCGGCGCGAGTCGGCCACTCCATCACCTTTACTCTATAAGCCTATGGTATTCTATTTAAGTAAACTCGATCGATATCGATCGTATATAGTCTGATCTTTGGACCACCGTAAATAAAAGCCTTCTCAAGGAGCTTGAGCCGTGCGAGATAGGTCAAAATGCTAACAAGGATAGTAATATACGTCCGAATTGAAGGCAACATTTGTCTAGTTATTAATATGGATTAAGGGCCACTGTTCGAGCGATAGTATGTTAGCGTACATCTGTGGTGAGGAGCCCATAGATACATAGCTATACCGTGTTGAGACGAAGGCGTTTATCGAGTAATACGTAATCTCTGCGTGTTGTTGAACTATACCGTAGTTACTGCAATAATTTTGGTTTTGCCAACAGGGATCAGAAACCGTAAGCTGTATTGTCGGTAAGCTAGCTGGGACAGCTTGTGGTACCGAGGGAGGGTCCGAAAAATAATCGCTTGTGTCCGAAGTGAGGATGGTCTTGTTAGGCGTCCTAGTAGCTTTGAGATATCTAGTATGACTAAGAGTCCCTAGAGTATTCTCGGTGTCGGCTACTATAAGCTCTGTGTCTAGGCTATCTTCTACTATTGATTTAGTAGGTCTGTAATTTGAATTTACCTCGCCGTTCTGTAGGTCAGGGGATCCTTTAATATCACCCGAGAAGTCTGAATCTTTACCTGCTACCTACTTATTAGCGAGCTCTGACATTAGAATAGGTTGTAGCGATTCTTTCCACTTCGGTATATAGGTATAGTAGCATTCGGAAGTCTGTACTTGATTAACCGCCTATAGCACGTTATATAAAAGACTCTATTCGGTCTTTTTAAGCTTTCGAGGATTTTTGCTGTTAAAATTCTCTATTTCCAAAACTGCTCTTTCGAGATCTGTTAGATTAAGTCCGTTAACGCGACTACGGGCTATATGAATGATGAGCTCGACGTAATCTGAGTTTCCAGCGGTGAAGATCGATTATTATTTTGAACTCCACATATAATTACCATCGTCCTAGAGATATATACCGTGTTTCGACAGAGCGCTAGGTACTTTATGCGGAATATATGCCGGCTACTATTTAGGCTTCGGTGAGTTTGGCTTCATGTTCCGTGAGTGGTACGGAAAGGCAGATCTTTTCGTCGGATCAACCTGTCTGATTAAACCTGTAGCCTACTTCCTGAGAACCTTCTGAGTGGTGCCGTTCAACACTGATTTACAGTATGAAAGCACATCAGCTTCAGAATAATCCCGAGGACGGCACTTTCCTTCGGATCGATCTTCACCGAATCCCCCTTTATACGAGGATTGCGAAAGTATCTATTGCTCCGTTGGATCTTTAGACTTTGTATGTGTTTATTATATGTAAGCGATATGTCTTAAATCGCATTGAGTAGGAAAAGCTTACTGTTTTCTGGTAATCCCGAGCCAAGCCCTCCCTTTCTATAATAAGAAGAGGATTCATTATATAAGAAAGCTGATATCTATATAAGTATAAAGCTTCCGCTGAAAGACAGAGCTCGGTAAATAGAGCTCGGCAAGCCGCACTTGAATATCTGTCAACTGCTTACTAGTAGTTGTGTAGGGTAGAAAGGGTGATTTAAAACTGGCTTGATAGAATAGTTTAGCTGATGCTGTAAATTCACCACGGATCGGATCTAGTCGAGTATTATTTAAAGTCCTGTTGTTAGCAGTCAGAGAAGCTTTAGAATAGACCGGAACCTCGTCTCGTGCCGGAATACTGACTTAGAATCGTGTCAAGTACACTTACCCAGATATTCTATCAATCACTGTATGCTTTGGGAGAGATTGTGGGGCGATCTGAGAGTAGCTAATAGGCGCCGTATATTCTAGTTATCAGATATAAATTATGCTGATCTGTCTTCTAATTGCGCTCCGCTTTCGGGGTTCTAGTGGCGGGAGGGTGTGAAGGCTAAGGCCGATCGAGCTATACTTTAACTTATAAAATTTGGCCTAGCACTCGATATTAATGTCCCCCTCCAAGATTCGTATTTTAAAGCATCAAACAGTAGCTTTTAATACTTGGTCAATATGCTAAATATAAAGAACACCTAGAAATAGGAGCGTTACCCTTCTTATTTTCGGCCCCTACCTTCACCGGCCTCTGCTTTACCGGCCCCTGCTTTACCGGCCCCTGCTTTATCTAAGGAGTAATCTGAGCCTGAAATAACTGATATTCTAAAGGAGAAGAAGAAACATAGATCTTTTTCTATATTTATTTCTATTTTGTGTTGTGCTAAGCTCAGTTCTTCTCAAGCACCCTGAGAGAATAGGTAAGCGTTCTAACCTATTTTTCACGCCGTCTTGTGACTTAACTTGTATGTTAACGTACTATCTTGTCTGAAGTCTTACTTGAAGGAACAAGAGCTCGATTTCCAGAGGGTAAGGCTCGTGACCTTAAGCCGATGGTGAACTATGGAGACGCGATTCCAGAATAGGATTATAGCGAAAAGGCACGTCGTTTTTCTTATCTGTAAGTATGTTGCGAGACAATTGATATGCCTGTCTCTTGGCTCGCTGAGGTACTTACGTTACTATTACGTTACTATATATAAATGATCAGCGTGATCTTTCCTATCCTTTATGTCACGTTTCAAAGTCATGTTCGTCAGTCTTATCCTAGATTTCTGTATTTAGAGGGTGTTCTTTATGAGTCGAACATAATGAATCATTAAAGATGAATGTAGATACGATATGAATCTGCTGAGATCAAATCAAACGGTGTAAAGCGAAACTTAAATTTTTTTCGAACGTTGGCTCTTTCACGTTCGAGGGAGTAAGATATTTGAGTTGTTATTCGGTGGTCTAAACTTATTTTGCTATTCTGGCTGGTCCGGCGATTTAGGCATTGTTAAGTCTTTCTTGATAATATCCAGTTATGAATATCATTGGCGTAGAATTTTGTATGAACTATAGGTCTTTTATTGGTAAATAGAATGCACGGTGTTATGTGAAACTCGGATAGCCCGGTTTTTTACCAAATCGGTTGAAGCACCAAGATCACGTCTAGGTGATGGGCTAGGGGTTATGGACCTACCAACTTGATAGAGCTCGAGTGGAATGAGTGTTATATGTGTTCTGTTTGGAAATTACCGTTCGCCCTGGTATTTTTATCCCTTACTTCTGCCCTGATAGGCCTGTCACTTCAATAGAATGACGGTATAATGATATGAAACGAGGCGATCTTTGACTGATTATTACGGCTTTTAGCTTATAAAGCTATATGGAATATCGAGGTTATGCAAGAATCCTATAGAGTTTCTTAAGGCCCCCCCTTCCTATTCTGGACAAATAACGTAATAGTTTGATAGAGAAGAGAATGGGTTCTCTAGTTAGCGACTCGGAGCGGTGCGGTTGCAGAAAATTCAATCTTAATTGAACCAGAGAACGTATGTATATTAGCACTTGGACTCAGATTTATTCTAGTTTGAGTTTGCCCGCTTCTGACTTCTCTGATTTATAGCCGCAAAAATACTTGGGAATGCCCTTTATATCAAGAGAGATAGATATTGGTCTACAATCTGGAGAGTTGTGGGTAAATTGTACAATATTGAATGTGTAGCTAGTCTTCGTAACCTAAAATTTTTTATAATTGGTATTGATAGGCGATTCGATACCGACTTCTAATACTCCGAGCTAAAGTATCCCAAAGCGTGCTAGAAATTATCCTTCCTGCGCTTAGATATAAGCTATGAGTCTAACTCTTCTACCCCGTGATATATACTCGTTTACCTTAAACTCGCTCGCTACTACTGATTGAGTCTGATCTTTCTCCGAGTCTATACTATTGTACTATATAGAACGTTATAAGGTAAAAAAGGGCGTACTTATTCGCGCGTATATTAAGCGATAGTATATATATATAGGGTAGAGATACTTACGCCTTCCGTGGCACGGACTGCTGATTTTCTGGGGTACTTAGTGATAAACGCGTAGGCCCTGGTAATTAGTGAGTGTTGACTCGTTGGGTACTGTAGTAACTCTGAGGTCTGGACTCTGCCCCTTTAAGTCTCTCTCTAGCCTGGATAATCGGTGCTAACTGAAGGAATTTAGCGAGCGCGTACCCCTTGACTCGATCGAGTCCACTGACTTGACCCTGTCGAATGTTTTTCCATGCCTGAATAATCTGATACTAGCGGGTGGAGGAGTAAGATAAATTACTACCGATCGTCTGAAAGCTTAAATATAGTAAGATAGTCGTGCACATCTGCGTGTGGTTATTTGGCTATTATGACTAATGGTTAGGTTATAGTAGGTAGAGGCCATGGATAATAACCGGACGCATTTCGAGTAGTCTACGTTTTGGATGACGAACGGGAACGTGCCTTGGGAGTTTTATGGAACTTAATTGAGAAGGGGTCGATATGTAAGAAGCAGCAGGGATTACTAGAGGGGCTTTTACAAAGGGTCCCACAGAGGAACTAGAGATTAGGGAATATTTGTCTTAGATTATACGATAGAGGAGGATAAGTTAGTAATAAAACAGAGGAGAATATGTCGTAAGGATAGCCGTGATCACGACGATAACAATAAAGAGGGGAAATTTAACGATCGGGGGAATAATGGGTAAAGGAAAAACAAAAGATACTGACAGAATAGGACAGAAGAGGAAAGAAGGGAGAGAAGACTCCTTCTGAGAAAGCGGAAGGTTGCCTACCTTTCTGGTGAATGGTGATTTGGTGAACGGCAGACGGTAGGCGGTAGACGAAAGAGCCGGTAGAATCGGTACACAACGATGAAACGATGGGAGGCGGGGCTGGAAGGGGCGGGTAGGGGGATATTTGGGTCTTGATAAGACAAGGCACTCTCCGTAGGGGTCCCTTCTGGGATCGCCTTGCAGAGCTGTCTTGTTGGTGATAGAGATTCGTTGATTAGAAGAGCGTCTACTATACTTAAAATCTCGAAAGCAGTCTAGAAGGTCGCGGAGAGAAGAATAGCTTATTTATAGTGGAATAGGCGCTATGTGCGTGGAGATTGAAGAACGATGAACTTTGTCTTTCACGGGATAGTCGCATCATATGATCACAAATCCCCTGTGCCATATAGATTTATTGAGGAAAAAGTAGGGAACAGGGGCGGGGCTATGGCAAGGAAGGCAGACAGCGCTCTCGAGTGCTTCCAGTATACTTGGGTCCCGTAGCTGGCGGTACTCTTCCAGTCACTACCCGCTATATTGTCTGGAAAATCTACTTCGGTGTTGAGAGACATATAAGTAGAACCATGAATTATCTATCCCAAAGCTCGATGGAGGCAGATAAGAATTTGTCGTTGACTCGCTTGTAAGGGAGGAGACAAGATTCCTAGTTGGGATTACTTACTACCTTGTCGGAGCGATTGTGTCGACAAAATTACACTTGAGAACGCCCACTTTACGATGATGTACACTTCCCAGCTTTTTTGATAGCTCTTTCAAGAGACATTCGAAAGAATGATGCTACAAAGTAGTAGAAAGAGCGCCCATTTCGTTTGACTCAGCAGGAAGGCTTAGTTAACTAGTTAACGTTAACGTAAGTCCCGGCTACCTTGGCCACCCCAAAACACCGTACAAAATGCGATATTCCATGTCATAATATATCAACAACGAGCAAAGAACTCTACTTCAATTGTGACATAATATTATTTCGTAGTATTCGAAGCATTACGGCATACTCGTGCGCGGACTACCTGCATGGTTAAGAGTGCCCCTGCCAGCCACTTTTGTACAAATTAGGGCTTATTGGCACTTTTGCCCCCCAGATGGGGTCGGGGAGTATGTAGAGAGGCGAGGAGCCACCGGGCCAGCGGTGCTCGGCTGGAAGGTTGGTCATGACGGCGGATCGTGCAAGACAGGCAGACGGGTGGGACCAGGCTCGAGGGAGTCCGACGGATCGTCCACCCCCCTCTCCCCGTCCCTGGCCACTGCCCCCCGTGCGGTGGCGTCTCCACCAGCATCGTGCCCCCATCCTCGGTGAGACAAGCGTCCCCTTGGGCGTCCCCCGGCCGCAGCAGGGACCCGGCAACTGCCAACTGGCGAGTTCGACTGCCCGTCACCACCGCGCCGCCTCCGGGGCTTAGGGGTTGCCCAGCGGCCGAGGGTTGGCCGTGATCCCTTAGGGCTCGCCGCACACCCCCTAATCGCGCACCCCGAGGCCTCACACGGCCCTGACGGTCTCCGTCTGATGCCCGTCCCCATAAACGATAACTGATTTAATGAGCCATTCGCAGTTTCACAGTATAAAGTGCTTATACTTAGACATGCATGGCTTAATCTTTGAGACAAGCATATGACTACTGGCAGAATCAACCAGATAACTTCACTGTCGGGCAGGCCCCGGGGCCCGTAGAACGGACACCCAGGGCAGGCCCTAGCCCCCGGAGGGGTCCGCCTCACCGCGAGTACTGGTCCGGCTGGACCTTTCCTTCTGGGGAACCTCATGGCCTTCACTGGCTGTGGGGGGTAGCAAATACTCAAATGAGAACTTTGAGGACTGAAGTGGGGAAAGGTTCCATGTGAACAGCAGTTGGACATGGGTTAGATTTGTCCAGAAATGATTAAATACCGCTATTACCAAAAGTACGTCCCGATCGAACGACGTAGATATTTATGCCTATATTGTTACGGCTTGATATATTATACGACCTGATACAAGTATCCATCACGATATGTTAAGCACCAAGGTGTCTGAAAGCTTTGATATTCAGTGTTGAATGTTGATTGAGTATGGAGTTGCGAAAAAGCGTATTCAACAATGTGTTTTGGGGTGGCCAGGGTAGCCGGGAATTACATTATATGACCACTGCCTATCTTACCACATACTAGCCGAACTAATGGTGGCTTACGTATCCTAGCAAGCCTTGCGTAGACAGCAATCGATTATGATTATTAAACAATTCATTATATAACTACTTCGCTTTGGCTCGAATTATAGCCACCATAAATCGTGAAATCAAATAGTTCACGTGTTCTAAAAGTTCTAGTCCTGAGCACATGTACTTGCAGTATCGGCTTTTCGAGTAGGGCATAAATTGCAATCCATGAATCTGATGCTTTGTAGCTCGGTTCTGTGTAGGGATTTGTCCAATTTAATTTTGTAATTTCAAACTCATGATCGCAGGATCATTATTCGCATCGTAGCCAGATATCCATTCCTAAATCAGATTACGTGGGGTTCCTCTACAGTTAAGGTCCAGTTTGAGAAGTCGTAAAGCTTGATGTACGTTAATACGATAACGTCAGTATTTCCTCAGTCAAGATTTGTTTGAAGGCCAGCATAGGCGAAAGCGCCTCACCCTTCTTTACTCGGGTACATAGTAATTGTCGTTGATCTGAGCCATATTAGTAAAACAGTTAATATATAAAATAAACACTATGCCTAAATAAGCTTCAGTCGTATTCCGAAACGCCACTGCGGCGAAGCACGGCTCCGGTGAGCGCGACTATCGGAAATGCCATAGGTAGTAAGTAATTAATTAAATTCATTTTTTTTGGGAACAGAGACTGACATCTACAACAACTAGGTCGCAGGGCAAAGCGCCAGGACAGATACCCACTACGAACTTATCGAGTAAACGTACGTAGAAACAAGATAAATTAGAAATTCGACTAATTACACGTACCTATTCACTCTCCATTAGAGCCACCGAGGGAAAGAGTAGGAGATACAACAGCACTTGTGACTATAGGCGAGTTACCTCCCCAGAAGTAACCGTATCAGATAATCAGCCTCGCACCATATAGCTACGAGGATTAGCCCGTGACCATTGCCGTGAATAATATAACGCTTTGTAGTCTGCCTTACCAGGCAACCTAGGCTCCTATTCTTAATCTTCGAAAGATAGTCGAATAGAGCGTTATTATTATTCTTTAATTTGCGGCGTACACGTCGACGCGTTTCCCACCCAGTCAGGAACCCCTAACCTATGATATAAAAATATGCTTGGTTCCCACCTAAACCGGCTCATTCCGTCTTTTTCATCCCACGAGATCCCATGCCACCTCCAGCTACAATACCCGCTATATCAGTCCGTAAAGGCTCTCTGAGCTCCGTTAGTAAAGCCGAGATCATTACGCCAGAGCAAGTCAAAGATACTGGTATTGAACTCTGCGAAGGACGCTTAAAACCGCGATGAAGAACCTCCGCTAATCCTATCAATATCGTCTTCATTATCGCGACTGACAATGAAAAGAAGCTCGAGAACATAGATTAACATATACAAGAAAGTCTCCCCGAGTTTTGCAGAAGGATAAAATATTCAATCAAATTTCTCGGCACTTTTGGCCTGCAGGGAGTTACCTCAGGTATACTAGCTCAGCCACAAGGTTTCGAGGAAGGCGTTACCGGCGCCGCCGGAAAGTATAGCCGTATTAAAAACGCTTTTACCGCCGTTCAAGACTTTTAAGATAAATCGGCCACATATCCAAGGAATCCAAGGAGCTAGCCACAGCGATATAAGGCGCGGATGCTCATATTTTTAGTAGACAGGAGGCGTCCCCGGACCTACAGTCTAAACCGCCCTACGAGCCGAACTACCTCGCCTACTACAATACCACCAAGTCCCCTATACCCCAGGAGGAGCGCTACTATATAGTGAAAAGCCCTAGACTAGAGGTAGTCAAAGCCGCCGTCGAGGAAGCTTTTCGACGTAATAAATCACTAGACGAAGCTGGCAAGGACTGGACCGGTAGTAAAGTTCTTGTGGAATACGGAGTAGTAGGAAGCGCCTCAAATTAGCACCCAGAGCTTGCGAAGGACAAAAAGGATCGATTTGCTCATGCAAAGAAGGGTTTAAAGAAAATAGACCTATCTGAAGTGTGGTTCGAACATTTCTCCTAAGGGTCTCCCACTTCGTCCCTCGACAGCCACTCTTCCGAAAGAAATTGATACGCCTAAAAATCAGGCTCATCGCGGAAGGAGCTTTTCGGCAGTCTTTCAGCTTCGTTCTGTTCCCTAAGGGAACGATATCTTCCGTATTATAGATCTTCGTTTACTCATATTAGTCTTTCATTATACCGCAATCGCTCCTACACCTCTGCTGCATAACTTACGATAGAAACTCCCCTTTAGATATTTACCTATATAGCTAAAAGCCTCTTTAAAGAGCAAATTCGCGCTACGTAGGCAGATCTCGCCTGCTCCATATTCTTTGTCAAACTTAAGTATCTCTTCTCCTTTACCATAAATCAGTAAGCCGGAGAGACCACCCGCAACCGCCCAAGCGATCATAGATCCCAAAAAGATAAACTTTCAACTATATATTTCTCGCTTTAACGGGAATAATCTAAATCTCACAACATCAGAGCCAAAAGTCCGGTCCCGCTAGTTATCATTATAGGCTTAGGGTTAAAGATCGTATCATAGAAATAGGAAGACATGGAACCCCCTTTCTTGATAAATATACGCATAGAAATACCGACTCAATGATTTGTGCATAAGGGAAGTATACATTCCCACGCCTATAATATTAATAGCTTCAGAGCCTGGTAGTAGTTGATCTACGAAAGCCATCAAAGCCTGAACGAAAGTGATAAAAAGAAAAGCTCAGAATTTCATTCACGTCAAATAACTATAAATTAATACTCAATAGTTCGCGTTATGTTGGTCGCAAACGTCAAAGATCTATCAAGAAATAAGAATTTTAATACCTATATTTCCCCCGCACTATTTAGGTGTATTGCCTAGTTTTAACAGTAATCAAACAGAAATAGATATATACATTCCTTCATTCCTTCTAGTACATCCGCAAATCTTAAACACAGAATAGTAGAGATTCTGTACCCTCTGTTATTTTACAGGCTTTTTCTCAAGCCTCGCCTCTACCGGAAAAGAAGTCTCCACTAACTAGACTAATTAGATAACCAAGAGCCTAAACTCAGACGGCAGACCTTTTCTCGGGCATACTATATCCTATACTATACTTCAATACGGTCAGACAATACACATCCAAGGGGATTAGTATATCAAGCAATCTCTCTGCCTATCCGGCGTCCTGATCCGCAGATCGATATTTGCTTAGGAGTTTCTTTCCGGATCCGGTCTCTAGCCCCGAGAATTAAACTCCTTAGGTACGTTTAAACCTCGCGTCATAGGCTTCTCTAGAGGGGGTAGACTTAAGTAGACGCCGCCAGCCTCACCAGGTTCCTTTTCCTCCGTGGGCTCGGTTGAGTCTGCAAACCGGACGATTATCTTAGGAATATTAGAAGGAGTATACGAGTCCATTATTTAGCGGAACGATTCTCTGTATACACGCTTCAGCTCAGAGTTGAAATCTGTTTATATAGTATCTCCCCTATTATAGCTCTTATAAATTCCGAATAAGAAGTAGACACGAATTAGACATATCCAAACCTGGCATCTATATACATTAGCACGTAATCGCTCGATGAAAGCAAGGCGATCGATTGGCGTGATACGAAACCATCCCTTAAACAAGAGCCAGGACTATCTCCTAGTAAAATACACAGGACGGATTTTAACATTCCTGAGCTACTTATCGAAAATTAGCTATTGAATTTAGTGCTTATCATAATAGAAACAAATGCATAGTACATTACGTACTCTTTCCGTCTCTATACTACGTCTTTGAATATGACATCAATAATCGCTTCATGTTACCAAATTAATAACAGAAAAGGACCAGGCCTTCAAATCTATATAATCAAAGTTCTTGAAAGTCTCTTGTATACCCTCTTTCTAGTATTTCTTTATTAATTTTTATTTAGCAGCCGAGGTTCGGACAGTTTATAGACTTTCGCATTCCAAGGAGGGTAGGAGGGTAGCCGACTGGCATAGCTCATCTATCGCGGCAAAAGAGTGGTTTTTCACACACGTCGAAGGAAAATTGTCGTTTGTGAATATAGAATTCTTGCTGAGCCATAAGACCTTCCATAGAAGGTGTCTCTTCTTGGTAGAAATGAAGGACAATCCATAATCTAGATAATCTAGAATAGAATAGTACGCTAGTCAGGTCCTGTACCATATCTCCCATCTCCTCGCGAACCAGACATCCGCCAACAAGAACAATTTTAGCTAAACCCGCAAGCGATCCATAGAGGCGAGCCCATCTCTCTCGCATAACAAAATTTTAAAGTTTTACATAATACATAAGTTCTTTATCGCGAAGATTTAAGAATACACTAATTTTGAGTACCAGTCCGGTGTAGGAGAGGGGGCCCTGTTAGTTCAGACAACATTAGAAAAAGAGACTGGTTTCTATTCATTTATATTAAGCTTAAGATAACATTTCATCTAAATTCACTACACATATCATTAGGTAGTAGTCAGTTAGCTCACCTCAAAACCCCCTCCAGCTAGTCATATCACGGCGTACTCATGCGTGGTGACTTAGGACGATTCACGATCGAATCGACCCCGCGTCGCCTTAGGGTAACAACCCTAAAGGCTCTGTGTGGGGCTGTGGGGACTCGGTACACGGAACCCCTATGTATATATTGTGTGAACTGGTGAAGTCTACTATACCCTAAGATTCAGTCTTTGAAAATTATAACTATAGACTTAGACTCTCTGCCTAGCTAATAGGTTCTCTGTCCTACGATATAGATCCCCTAATAATTACTAAATCTTCCTATTTAGCTACCCAGAGAAGAAATATCTATACCGACGACCCGTTAACGATCCGCCCGTCTTACGGTAGCGGAACGATCCTGATAAGTTAGTAAGGGGCTTAGGTAACCCTTAAGTAAACTTAGCCTAACCCCTCGGGACCTAGAAGATAGGTCTAGTTTCGAGGTACGATCTCCCGAATAGGCTAAGTTAAATAAATAAAATACCCTCGATCGCCTTCTAGCGCGGATCTAGTAACTCGAATATAAAGCTACGACTCGGCGATAAGATACCCCCGAATCTTAATCCGTATCTCCTCTTCCCTATCGACCCCGAGGCGTAGAGATTAAAATTAATAATATCTCGTACCGCTTAAGCTCTATCTTAACCCTAGAGTAATATATCTAGTAGCTTAATAAATTAGAATATATCTTCGAAGCTAGTCCCGACCGATATATAAGTAATTTATATAAGATTCCTATTAGATTCTTTATATTAGAACCGACCTAACGGGCCTAGTAGACGAATTACAAAAAGACCGAGTTTATAGCCTAATAGCCTATCTAGGATAATTTTATTAACTAGATACTCGAATTTATCCGAGGGGGTCGATTTACGGAGGCTAATATTACGGAAAAATACTATAGCGCTTACTAGCTCGAGGACTAAGACCTACGCGCGTTTTATAACTATCTCTAATCTATCGAAAACTATATAAATATTTAGGAGAAAGAGCGTACTCTTAGCTACTACGTAAAACTACGCCTAGTCCTTAAAAATAAACTTAAAGTACTATACCAGAACGATCTCCCGGAGAATCGTACCGATATAGTTTCGGCCGCGATCTATATATAGGATAGTCGAGGTATAGGATATCGGAATCCCTCCCTACCTAGAATAAATCCGAAGAAGTAATACCGGGAAGACTAGGACTAAAAGGGATAATAGGAAAATACTAAGAAGTACCGATCCTCTTTCTACGGACGAGAGACTATAAACCCTAATCGAAATACTCCTATCTTACCCTATTATTAGTTCTATAGAAATAGGGACCTAACTTCGGTTATCTATTATATATATAGAAAAAAGGGATATTATACTTCTAACTATTCCCGGGTAAGACCTAGCTAAGGACGCCTAAATACGTATATTAACGAAATTATCGCCGACGATAAAGCTATAAAAGAATAGGAAAACACTAGCGAGTCGGAGTAAACTCTATAGCCCCGACTTAGTAGCTACTTATAGAGATCCTTCCGATAATTAAAACCGTTATACGTATTAAGGATACTATTATTAAAATTAGCCTAGATATAGGTATAAGTATAAGCGTTATCGACTATAAACTTATAAGGTCTTATAAACTATAATAAGCCGCTCTCTAAATACCTAAGCTCTGTAACTTCTAGGATTAATATAGTAACGCTAAGGGCGCTTTCTGTGTCCTAATTATAGTAACTAATTAACGAGGAATTATAAAGACCTAGATAGTAGAGTACTATACTATTAACCGAAAGATAGGATCCCCTATACTACTAAGGATATCCGGGTTATATATATAAGAAATTATTATTAATATAGATATATATTATTAGTACTTCGGGGTTAACTATCGAAACCTCGATCTACTTATCCCCTATTAATTCGCGAAATATATATATAATAAGGTATATATCTTTATAGTAGTATCCTATTAGATTAACCTAGAAATAGATCTCGATACTCTCGATAATCCGCTCTTTAATAGTTCGCTCTTATCTACTAATATCCGAAGGAACCCCAAAAGGACTACGAATTATACCGGAATTACTAGTTAGTCTAAAGAACTTTATAACTTCGAAGATTTATACTCGGTAGAGAAGATAAGGATCTTACCCCGGCGTAAGAAGACCGATTATATAATCGATCTTATCCTAGGGGCTACTCTACCCTATAGGCCTATCTATCCTCTCTCTCGCGCCGAGCTTTAGGAACTTAGGGAGTATATTCGTATAAATATAGAGAATAGCCGAATCCGACCGTCGAAGAGTCCTATAGGCGTACCTATTCTTTTTATATCTAAAAAAGACGGCGGGTTATAACTCTATATAGACTATCGGGGACTTAATTATGTTTCGGTAAAGAATCGCTACCCTCTTCTACTTATCTCCGAAATCCTTAATTACCTCTTACGCGCTAAGAAGTTCTCTAAGATTAATATCCGAGAGGCTTATTACTATATCGGTATTAAGGAGGATAACGAGTAGAAGACTATATTCCGAACGCGATACGGCTACTATAAGTATATAGTTATATCTTTTAGTCTTACTAACGCCCTAGCTACGTTCTAGAACTATATCTATATTATACTATAAGGATATCTAGATCTTTTCTGCGTAGCCTATCTAGATAATATTCTGATCTTCTCGGAGAACATCGAATTATATACAAAATACGTCCGATTTATCCTCGAAAGACTCCGGTAATATAAACTCTATATTAACCCTAATAAATACTTCTTCTACTAAGACTAAGTAGAATTCCTTAGCTATATCGTTATTACTACTAGAATATCGATAGACCCTTTACGGATTAAGTTAATCCGAGAATAGCTACTACTATCTACGATTAAGGAGATCTAATTCTTTCTTAGATTTTATAACTTCTACCGCCGCTTTATCTATAACTACTTAACTATCGTAAAACCCCTTATAGATCTTACGAAAGGCCTCGAAAAAGGAAAATAACTAGGTAGGATTAAACTTAGTATCTATACAATCTAGGCTTTTTATAATTTACTCTACGCTTTTAAGTCGGTACCGATTCTATAATATTTCGATCCCGATTATACTATCCGACTAGAAACGGATATCTTATAATAGGGAATAGCTAGGATACTATCCTAACCCGACGATAAAGGAATCTAGTACCTAGTTATATTTTAGTCTTATAAGTTCTCTAATACCGAATCCCGCTATACTACTAGAGATTAAGAGCTATATACGATTATATATAGTTTTAAGATTTAGCGGTATTATCTTAAAGGATCTCGGTACCGAATCGAAGTCTTTTCGGACTATAATAACTTAAGATCCTTTATATAAAACCCGCGATTATAAGGGCGTTAAGTACGATAGTATATAATCCTCTCTATATTTAATTTTATGATTTTATATCGCGTAGGGAAGAAAAACCCGGTAGATATATCCTTAAGGATAATAGAGCTAGCTTCGAGAAATATCTTAAATACTACTCTATTAAATCTATTATAGGCCCGAATAGTAACCGAAGAGGTACCGGAACGGAGCTAGGTAGTAGTATAGTTAGTACTAACTAATCTATATTAATTTAAAAAGGAATTATTACCGGATTCGGGGGTTTAAGAGCTAGATAGTATCTTAGATACCTAGAGGTAAAAGCTAGGTCGTACCTATTACTCCTACTATAAAAAAGTAGTAGCTTATTATCTTAGGTAATATACCTACGTCTCGAATATAACTAGTAATCTACGAAGTATAATCCTCGAGGCCTAGCGAGACGACCCCGATATAGGGAAGATTCGTTTATTAATTAACTAGAATATCCCGATATTAGGGTACTAGTTAGTCGATCCTAATAAATTAGTATAGTTTAAAGGATAACTATATATTCTAACTAATAAGAAACTAAAGTAAGAGCTAATAAAGCTATATTATAATAATCTAGTAATAGGGGGCTATTTTAGCCGGTTACGAATAATTAAATCGATTAGTCGAAAATTCTACTAGAAAAATCTCTACGAATAAGTAGACGAATACGTAAAGTTCTACCCTATATACTAAAGAGCTATACTACCGAGGTATAAGAAATATAGCTTATTAAAGCCTCTTCTAATTCTAACCTAACTATAGTAAGAAACCTCGATAGACTTTATTATAGGCCTCCTATCTACGATTTATAAGGAAAACGAGATCGACTCGATCCTAGTCGTCGTAGATAGATTTACTAAATTCGTGAAATTTTTCCTAGTATATATAATAATTAACGCTATATAACTAGCTAAGCTATATTATAACGAGATCGAATTAGTCTATAGACTATAAGAAGGAATCGTATCCGACCGGGGTCCGGTATTTACTAGTAAATTCTAGCTTTCGCTATTTAATACCTTAAAAATAAAACTTAGGTTTTTAACCGCGTTTTATCTATAAACTAATAGCTAAACAGAACGAATAAACTAAACCCTCGAATATTACCTAAGATACTTTATAGGGGAAGAATAAACCGTATAGCTAAATTTACTACGAATAGTAGAATTCTATTATAATCTATACTAAAATAATATAATAAAATTTAGTCCCTACGAAGTACTATTCGGATATAATATATCCTTCTATATACGCGACGAGGCTACTATAGAAAAAGAAAGGCTACTAGGAGTATAAACTAGGATCGAGAAACTATAGAGTTTACGTAAGAAGTTAATAACTTACTAGCGAAAGGCTAACGAATCGATAATAAAATACTATAATATAAAAAGAACCTCTATTATATTTAAGCGTAATAATCTTATAATACTTTCTATATAAAACTTACGAATTAAAGAGTCTAGGAAGCTCGCTCCTAGGAGAATTAGTCTATCCCGAATCCTATAAGTAATCGGAACTTAGGTATATAGACTAGTACTATCCTAAAAGTACGTATATCTCTATAACGTTTTCTATATCTCTCTTCTAGAAAAATAGTATAATAATCTATCGCGAAGCGCTCCTAGAATACTCCCGCTTCCTAACCTTATCGAAGACGACTAAGAATACGAAGTTAAAGAAGTTAAAGGGAAGGCGAAGATTAACGGATAACTTTATTTCCTAGTTAAATAGAAGGACTAGCCCTCTAAATATAACGAATAGGTACCTAAAGAGAATATATAAAATATAAAATAATCTATCGCGAAGTTTAAAAATATATAGAAATATATAAGACGAAACTAGACCGAACCCGCTACGATTTACCTTAGAAATACTCTATAAACTCTAATACTATATTCTTTATCGCGGTCGCTTCTATCCTAAGTATACTATTTATAGTTATTATAGTCTCTAAGTACTCGGTAAAGTTAACTAGTCTAGTCTACTATAATATAAATCTAGTATCCTCTTCTTTAAGACCGAGATACTAGTCTATATATATTAAGGGAGGACCGAAAGCTATAATTAGGTTCTAGCGACGTAATACTATCTTTTCTAAATAGAAATAACGGTACCTCTGTAAAGAGAATTTATTAGAACGAATCGTTAAAGAATCACGGGCGATCTATATCTTTTATATATACTTCGGACCTTCGAATATATACTCTTTCTTATAGGTCCGTACGACTCTTAAGAAAGTTATAGTAAGATCCTTACTTATCTAGAATAGATTAGAATAAATACTAACTAGCTAAACCGGAATATACGATAGCCTAGGCGCTATAGTAATCTCCTAGGTACTATTAAAGATTATCTAGTAAATCTTTAAAAGAAAATAGAATATCTATATATCCTAGATTATTAATATAGGAGTCTTACGACCTATTAGTAATTCGGAAGTATTTCGGAAAAGAGTAGAAAACTTATAGTCTCGTATATATTATAGTTACCCTTATAGCTATTATAGAGTACCGATCCTAAGCGATTAAACTCGTACTCTATAGCGAAAGGGACTATCGTAACTAGATAGTTATACTCTACCTTAGCCCTACCGAAATACTTTAGATACTAGAGAAAATCGGGGCTTACGGTTACGAAGTTTAGCGTAGGAGACGTACGGCCTATTCCGCTAGTAGCCTTATAGCGACGACGATTCCGATAACGACGGGGTATTCTAGAACTAAGCTTAAATAAGGGAAGTAGATTAAAATTAAAAATCTCCTTATCTATAGGGAAAATCGATTCTATAAATCTTCGGGGACGAATCGTTAACAAAATACCCTATCGCGGATAGATTCCTAGCTCCCCGACCGACGTTAATTAGGTAAATAGGAATTAAGCGCCCTACCGCGATTTCTTTTAAATAGTATCGCCGATAGTAGTAGGAGGTTACGGCTACGTAATATAGTAATCCTTTATTTATACTTATATCTCCTAAATTTAAGGATATAGCGTTCCGTATACGATATACCCACGATTCCTTCCCTTAGTACTACGATAAAGTCCGGACTATAGTATTCCCTAGATAAGAATATCCCTAGTCGGGACGACTAGTATAGAAGGGGGCAACAGTTATCACGGCGTACTTATACGTAGTGACTTAGGACGATTCACGATCGAATCGACCCCGCGTCGCCTTAGGGTAATAACCCTAAAGGCTCTGTGTAGGGCTGTGGGGACTCGGTACACGGAACCCCTATATATATATTATGTAAACTAGTAAAGTCTACCACACCCTAAGATTCAGTCTTTGAAAATCATAACCATAGACTTAGACTCTCTGCCTAGCTAATAGGTTCTCTGTCCTGCGATACAGACCCCCTAACAAGTCATATATACTTCACCTTGACTGTCTGTCCCTATTTATCTCGCCGATACCTACGGAGCAATATATTAGATATACGGTACTTCCGATGCCATAGTAACATTACATTAAATTAGTCTTGAAGAAAGTCAACTTCCTCCTAGAATATAGAGAGAGCACTTTTATAATCTTAGAAATACAGTTCTTTCAGTAGGCCATCGATAAGCGAGCATAATATAGAGATATACGACAAGTAAACTACTCCTCATTCGTAGATTTCTGCGTCTATTTCAGAAATCGCCGCTTTGAAAGCTATCGAAGTGATTCACTTAAATCTTTAACATATTACTTATAAAGCGATTTCAACCTCGAAAAGTTGAGATAACACACCAATAAGTCGGAACAGTATCTGTATTAATCCGGCAGACACTCCAAAATATCATAGATCGGGATCTGTGCCTTATACCCCAGAAACGCAAGGTACGGGTCCTCCCCCTTCGTACCAATTCTGACATCATCCGGTCTAATAAGCTGATTCCTCACCAGGCATATCAGTCTTAGTACAGCAAAGGCAGACAAAGCAACGTGATAGGATGAAATAGTATCTCTACTAGCTCCTTTCAATAGAACTATTGAGATAGCTTAGTAGTTAGGCGCGTCACACCAGCGTAGTGCACGCCTACGCACACCACCACCAGTAGTTTAGATAGCACCTCTCACCAGATAAAATCTCACTTTCCCTTTCTCCCCTCTTTTTATCAGTGCTACGTTTTCCGTAGCTCACTGATAAGGACCATGTTTACTATATAATAGTGCTCTTGAGTACGCGTCCGCGATGAAGTATTATAACCATATCGAACAGAATAGGTAGAAATCTTGTTCATCGATCTCATATCGCCTTATTGATGGTACTAGAGTAGCAAGATTGAATGGAAAGACACAAAACTGCTGTAAAGATCCTCTAGTGCCCTTTTGTCACTGTACTCGCGTATTTCTTCCGCCTCAAGTGGGTGAATTAGGAAGGCCTTTTCGAAATCTCATTACAGCAAAATTACCGACCGATGCAACCTCATCTCTTTCACTACACCGAAATACTTATCGGAGGCAGTAGAGTTTGAGTAACCTGGAATTGGGCTTTGTAGCTACAACAACCCAATCTTGTTAATTCCATAGTTCCACTGGGCGCAACCCACGGGGTAGATAATTGTCTCCGAGTTTGGCAATACATAGAGGGAATTCTGATTTCCCCATACGACATCTGTGTTACCGATTTGTCACGTCATTAGAAAATCTAAAGTTAAATTCTCGACCGCTAAGTGGTATGTACGTCAATTGGGCGATTTTTTCAAGTCTGCCATATTCTTTGAGAAATTGAGCAAAGGCTAGTAATGCCTCCGGATTCTCTCCCATTTCGCAACTCGCAACTGGGGATAGGGTTTTATTATCCAAAGTCTGAATTTAAGGTAAGGTATAATATCACCTAACAGTAATTTTGCGGATACGCCCCGCAATACGAAGTAAGGCATAGCAGGAAACCATTGATGAGGGACAGTATATCTTTACTCTAAATAGCTTATTTGCGTAAGTCGGCTCCTCTTGTTAAGATTCGCGATAAGAGAATCCGGTATCCCCTAAGTTAGCCATAGTATTGATTAGTGGCCGGCCCGTAACACCAAAGATAAAGCGATAGAACTAGAAACTAGCAACCATATCTGTGCTATTACGAGAGAGCAAAGGAGTATTATAGTAAGTTTTACGTAAATATTTACCACATTTACATTGTCACCGCGACGCTAGCGTGAATATTGTATATCATACCTTACTTAATACTTTCGACATACTACGTAGCCTTCAAGATACAAAAATAATGCAGATAGACCAGCCATAGTACCGAGTGTGTGAGTGACTAAAGATTCCATAATATTTACGTGAGTACACGAAGCTTACTGATCTGAATGGAGTAAGCGCGAAGTTTTTTAATGAAGCCGGTTATCTTCACAGACAATCGAAGCAATTATACGCGGACAGTAAAAATTTATAAAGTCCAGACCGCTGGGCTTCGACTCTTTCACAGATATACTAAAAGCAGTACAAGAACCGAGTCTCTCTCAAAGGGGACAAAAAAAAAAAGCAGTAAATTTTAGCTTTCAGATAGAATTACGTCAGGCACAGAGGCACCTTTGAAGCCTACTAACGTAGTTCCCGTCCGAGTGAAACACCCGCCCGAGTAAAACACCTCACCAGAAATCGCGTCTTTTTACCTACTTACCTACATCAACCATCTACCATACCACCAAAACGCGCTGAATCCTGGCAAAAAGCGACTAAGCAAGAGGGCAAGGTCTTATTAGCCCTATAAGCTGTTCAAAAGGGTCAATTTAGATCAATCCGCGCAGCTGCGAAGCAATTTGGTGTTTCATATATTACCCTATCCCGACGGGCGAATAGCCTTCCCTCACGCGTCGATATACGCCCATCTGGTCATAAACTGACCCAATTAGAAGAGGATTCGCTAGTCGAATAGATCATCTCTATGGATACACGTGGAGTAGCGCCGAGGCCTACTACTATACGAGAGATAGCTAATATCCTTCTTGCTGCTCGCGCCAGCCAGCCACTACCTACCGTAGGCAAGAATTAGCCATCAACCTTTATCTAACGGCGTAATGAGCTTCGAATACGCTTTTCTAGGCGTTACGATTACTAGCGCGCACTAAACGAAGACCTAAAATCGCTACGAGCGTGGTTCGCGTCCGTATAACGCGTGATCGATAAGAACGGTATTTAACCAGAGGATATCTACAACTTTGATAAGATAGGATTTACAATAGGTCTTATTTCAATACAGAAGATGGTTACGCGAGCTAAATACTACGGTCGGCGATTAGTATTATAGCCTCGAAATCGCGAATAGGTTACTATAATCGAAGCAATCTGCGCCGATAGTTATTCCCTACCGCTATATATAATTTTTAAAGGTAAGGTTATAATCGCTGGTTAGTTTAATAATCTACCACAAGATTAGCGATTTGAGGTCTTAAATAATAGCTAGACTACTAATAAGATTAGCCTACGTTAGCTATAAAAGCTTTTTATCCCTTTAACAAATTCGCGCGTCCGAGGAAGATTTCGACTCCTAATCCTTAATAGCTATAGTAGCTATCTTACGCCTTAATTCGATCGAATCTACGCCGAAAATAATATTATACTACTATATATACTAGTATATTTATCGTATCTATTATAGCTACTAGATATTAGCTATTTTATAGTATTAAAACGCTCGTACGGTCGCTTTATAAGTAATCTTACGCGTAGGGGCTATAATTATATCGATAAGTTTAATTTCCTATATAACTACTAACGCGTACGCTAAGAAGCCTACTAATTAAGTACTACTCAAAATAGCTTCGTAGCTAGCGGACTAGTACTAATCGACGTAGAAAGAGTACTTTCGAAGCTTAATATCTCTCTACGAACGCCTCTACTACTAACTAGCCGACTAAGTAGTAGATCTAGCTAATTTATACTAAAAATACCTAGGATAGTGATTTAGCTACAAAAATAAGTATCGATACTTAAAGATCGACTTAAATAGCGGTCGAATAGCCCTCCGAGTCTATCGAAGACGATACTTAATCAGATTATCAAGGGCTACTATATAGCGCTATATAATACTATACTATTAGTATAAGAAAACGCCGATTTACGCGCTACGAATAAGAAGATTATTAAGAAGCGTAAACGTTTAACTAGGTAGATACCCTACGATTAAGATTTAACCGTTCAAGAGGGCCTATAGCTAGTATAGTAGGCAAATTAGCTAGTTAAAGTAGGTAATATGGTATCGTATACGTAGGACGAGTTACCTAATTAGGCAGACTAGTCGGCTACTAGGGCTCCGCCTAGGTATAGTAGGTATAGGGAGATTAGCTATAGGATTAATTCATATAAAAATCGCTATATCTAGTTAAATTAATAGGCGTTAGTTAAGGTAATCGATATTCAAATTCCCTACTAGAAGAGGGTGTTCCGGATAGCCGGGTATTCCGGTCGGCCGGGAACTACGTTAACGTAATTCCCGGCTAAGCGAGATACCCGGCTAGGCGAGATACCTATCTAAAATCGTGTCTTCCTATATATATACTAACTTTAACCACCTACTATACTACTAATTCGCTCTGAATCTTAACAGAAATCGGCTAATCAGGAGGGTAAGATCTTATTAGCTCTTAATAATATTAAAAATAGCCGTATTAAATCTCTCCGCGTAGTAGCGAAGCTATACGAGATACCGCCTACTATACTATACTACCGCGCCCGAGGACGCTTTCTATACGTCGATTAACGTCCCCCTAGCTATAAATTAACCGATTTAGAAGAGAATTCGCTTACTAAGTAGATTATCTCTATAGATACATATAGAGTAGCGCTAAGACCTATTACTATAGCAGAAATAGCTAATATCCTCCTTACTACGCGTGGAACTAACCCTTCGCCTACTATAGGTAAGAATTAGCTATTAGCTTTTATTAACCGACGTAATAAGCTTCGTATACGCTTCTCGAGACGTTATAATTACTAGCGTGCCCTAAATAAAGACCCGAAATCGCTATAAGCGTAGTTTATGACTATATAGTGCGTTATCGATAAGAACGGTATATAAGCGGAGGATATCTATAACTTTAATAAGATAGGATTTATAATAGGCTTTATTTTAGCGCAGAAGGTAGTTACGCGAGCAGAATACTATAGTTAGCGGTCTATCCTATAGCTAGGAAACCGCGAATAGGTTACTACTATCGAAGCTATCTACGCTAATAGCTACTCGCTTCTGCTATACGTAATCTTTAAGGGTAAAGTTACTATTACGGGTTAGTTTAAGAACCTACTAAAAGACTAGCGGATTAAGGTCTTAAATAATAGCTAGACTACTAATAATATAGGCCTTCGCTAGCTACAAAAGTACTTTATCCTATACACGAATTCGCGTATATAAGGCCGGTTTTAGCTATTAATTCTTAACGGCTATAAGAGCTATCTTACACTATAATTCGACCGAATCTACGTAGAAAATAATATTATTCCTTTTTATATACCTTTATATTCTTTATATCTACTATAACCGCTTAATATTAGGTACTTTATAGTCCTTAAGTATACGTATAGTCGCTTTATAAGCGATCTTACGCGTAGAGGATATAACTATATCGATAAGTTTAATTTCTTAGATAATTACTAACGCGCGTAGCTAGAGATCTTCTAATAGCTAGCTATTATTCAGAATAGCTTTATAGCTAGTAGCCTAGTACTAGTCGATATAGAAAGAGTACTTTCGAAGCTTAATATCTCTCTACGAACGCCTACACTACTAAGTAGCTAGCTAATAAGCAGATCTAGCTAATTTATACTAAAAACACCTAGAACCGTGATTTAGCTATAAAAGTAAGCTTCGATGCTTAAAGATCTACTAAAGTAGCGGTCGAATAGCCCTCCGAGCCTATTAAAGACTATACTAGATCAGATTATTAAGGGCTACTATATAGCGCTATATAATACCGCGCTACTAGCGTAAGAAAACGCGAATCTACGCGTAGCGAATAAGAAGATAGTAAAGAAGCGTAATTGTTTAACTAGATATATACCTTGCGAAGAGGGTTTAACTATCGAAGAGGGCCTACAGCTAGTTACGTAGCTAGATTTACCAGCAGAAGTACCTACGGTAGAATCGTATAGGCAGGGCGAATTACCTATTCAGGTAGACTAACTAGCGAAGAGAGCCCTGCCTAGGTATAGTAGGTGTAGAGAGATTGGCCATAGGATTAATTCATATAAAAATCGCTATATTTAGCTAGATTAATAGGTGTTGGTTGAGAGAATCGATTTTGAAATTTTCTAATAAGTTTGGGTGTCTCGCCTGGCCGGGTGTCTCGCTTGGCCGGGAATTACGTTAGTTATAGCATTGCTGACTAATTAGCAGGGGTACACAGACAATTATGTGCGCAACATACCTTGCCATCCGGCTTGTATTATCGTCGATCGTGTCTAATCGTTCGGTCACATAATCATCCACTGCCTGGGTTTACTTTTAAATTTCTTCTTTCAGTTCTTCCAGACCCTCGGTGGTTGTGTCTCTAATTCCGAGCATGCAATCGTCGGCTTGGTCGCGAAGGTCGCTTCCAGCCCCTTGGATCAAGTCATACATTTAATTGGAAGACTCCTCTAAGAGCGTCTCTATGACTCTGTCAAAATCTTTTTTAATATTTCGCTTCGCGTCATTGACCAAATGTTCGACCTCGCGTCGAATGGTCGAGCCGATGTATGCTCTCAGTGCTTGCACAGTAGCGCTATCGAGCCTGTTATCGTTTCTGCCCGACTCGGAATCGATCCCGTGTTCATAATCTATATCTGGTGAATTAATCGGTGAACAAGAGCGCTCCGATAGAATAAACGCCTCGCATTTTAGTTCGTCAAATTCCGTTTAGATCTTCTTCACAAAAGCATACAGCTTCCCCCATTTTCTGCGACCAAGAGAAGAGGTAGGGTTAAAGTCTGTAGGGCGGATTAGGTTAGGCTACGGTGAGTATGCACTAAATGTGTTAGGTTCTCTGGGCAATAGGGAGCAGGCACTGGGTGTATTAGCTTCCGTGGGTAATCCAATAATTTCTGCAAGTTAATCCGATAATTTCACAGGGTTTAAGCTAGACACTCTTCTTCGTTTGTTATCATAGGGCGAGGGTGTATAGGACTCTAAGTACTTCTCGTGAGCCTTAGCAAACAACAAACCGTGACTTAGAAAGATACCTCTAGGCCGTTTGTTTCCTACCCCTAAGTCATCCTCATCATAGGCCGGCGGCATGCTATCACTATCAGCTTACTCAAAAACGGACTAATTATAGTCTAGAGGCGAATATTATAGCAACGCCAGATCTAGGTTCGTATAGTTTCCTTCTAGATAGAAGCGACGAGTATTATTAGAAGACTCGTCCTACATTAAGTTTTCGCCCCTTTGAGAGAAGAAGCCTAATAAGAGATCTCAATAGTCATCGGTGAGCGGTCGGTACATCAGATATAGACGTAGAGACTTATAGCGACAGATACTTACAAAGGCCGCGAACCCCTCGTCTTCCCTATCAGCCAAACGTAGGGACTTCCAGAGCTCCGTAGGGTAAACAACAGTTCCGTAGGCCGAGAGTTCCAATTAAATAGTTATAACTAACGATATAGGGGTCTTACCCGACGAGTAGAGCTTTTCGAGTATATTAGACGGACAGAGTTTGTCATTACTTTTTCCGATATACTTCACTTCACGTTTGTTAAGCTTATACGAAGGAAACGTCAAATATACTAGCAGTAAACGGCAAACACAATCTTCACAGGCTGCTTTTCTTTCGAGAAAATTAGGTTTAATAGCAAGGGAAATTGTTCCCACGTTATTTTTCGTATCATAGGCGATACAGGGCGAAGCATAGCAGCATAGAATTATAGGATCCAAGCAATCAATAAGAACTTTCTTCGTGAAAATTTTTCCGCTTAGCGATCGCGGAGTGGTCATCCTATAAGTATACCGTGTTTCCAATCAAGTATAAACAAGATGCCTCCACGAACTAAGTATTCCTCCCTCGCAGGCTTCGAAATCGATAAAAACGGCCGTGGCTCGTGGAATAGATATCAAGAACAAGAGGAAGACAGAGGCAAGACTATATGAGCTTCTACGGTCGGGTCACACGTATGTATCCAATCCGAGGTCTCTCAAATAAGTAAGATCGGAGAGCCCTATAAAATCACAGGGATAACAGAACGAGCGGCGCGAACAGTAAAGAGCACACAGGTCTTCCGAATGGTGGTGGTGTAACGTCAATAGGAAGGATTCTCATAAAGGAGAAGAGAAAAGGGAAGTATAAGGGGAAGGAAATCTGGACACGGACCAGCATTAGGTTAGCAAGTAATAGGCGAAAGGCTAGGAGCAGTATACCACCCGGACCTAAGTTACCATCTTCTGGAGGCGTCCAATCCAAACCCGGCAGCCCCATAGACACTCCACTCCGGGGCGCCTACGAGAGACTTTGATCTCCACGAATCAGTATCGAGATCTGGAGCCCTTACGGCGCTAGTATCACGGTCAGTTCCATAAATGATCCGAAGTGGGCGGTAGTCGAACACTATAAGCATTATAATTAGTATTTCCTGGTTTTTCCTTACATACAGAGAAAAGCACACCGCCCAGTGTAACTCAGGCAGCACCGCCACTAGCTACACTTCGAAAAGTCCTAGGTTAGCAGAATTTTGTTCAGGGCTATATAGGATCGGCAGAGAGGTCCACAGTCTTCAGCAGAGGTTGACGGAGGCTTAGCCTCACTACGCAGGGAAGCAAAGGAGAGGAAACGATCATATTGGTGGACTGCGCGGAAAACAGAAGACAGGCATACCGAGAGAAAGAAGAGGAAGAAGGGAAAACCTACCCACGCAGGGGAAAACCTCCAAACCTCTCACCAC
Organism: Penicillium diatomitis; assembly: GCF_028827545.1. Classification (NCBI taxonomy): domain Eukaryota; kingdom Fungi; phylum Ascomycota; class Eurotiomycetes; order Eurotiales; family Aspergillaceae; genus Penicillium; species Penicillium diatomitis. The sequence continues at coordinate 195,399 of NW_026623184.1, forward strand.
ACTAGACCAGACTAGGCAACAGCCTGACCACACAAACCACACTAGCTAGTCCTACACTCTAGGCACACCAGGATCCTCTATTAGAGGTGGGCCTCGCTATCCCGTTTCCCGCCCCGTCGGGGAGATTAGTAGACATTCTGACGACAGCTAGATGGTCTATATCTTATGTCCAGTGCTGGGCAACACTCTGGCTATTTAATACCAACTACTCAGTGCATAATTCTCGCAGGATCGATCGACATCAAGTCCGGTCGCCGCTTTATAGCTCGCTAACGGGAGACCGGTCGCCTCGAGGGCGTTCATCGGTGTTATATACCATATCATTATCACGACGAATCAAAGGATCCTCAGAAGCTGCTCTTTAGAGCAACAAAGCCCAACGCGTAATTAGTTAGTTCAAAAGCCTTAATTCTAAATATATAACCAGGAATGCCAAATACATTGAAAATAACCATGGCCTCAAAGCGTCCTTGAATGGGATTACTCGACGGCCTCGGGCTATCAGTTAATTAGCCAATCATTAACCCGGAGACCCAAAATCAGCTAACCTTTTCGTGTTATTTCACTAAGACGACTATAATAATCGCGTGAATCAAAGTGACTTCGGCATTTAATCCGAGCCAGAGAATAATTTGCTCCCTAACTAGTGAATTCTTAGGAGTTAAGTATAACGGCCCAGAGCCCGGTGATTAACCATATACCATGGTCTTCCGGATATCGTCTTAGCAGAAGGATTCCGAGCGAGATTCTAGTAGATTCTATCCGAGACGGGATCGACACTATTAAGTACCGCGACCGACTCCTATCTCTTCTTCCTTCTTTTCTCAATATTATTGTAAACAGTATATTAGCCTAGTACAATTAAATCAGTTCCGCTACAGCCCTTAACACTGAGAGTGTTTGTGGTGAGGCCTGCCATACTGCCTGGCACACATATAGGCTACGCCCTCACCACCTAGGACCACCAACCTCAGTAGTCTAGCTTAGCTTCCTTCTTCCTCCTCTCCCAAAAAAAACATTAAGTATTTTCACCTTCAAGGGTTTTCCTTCGTAAGATCCTCAGTCAAATATCCGGAAGGTTCTAGGCAATACTTCCTTACTATAGATTTAAATAGCACATTCTATAGTCGAGGCAACGCAGATAAATTCAATCAGCTTATATACCAATAATCGTAATCTCAATAATTGTGGCCCAAGCCAGAATCAATAAGACGCCTCGACGCAAAAGACTTCTCCCCTTTTACGCAGTATATAGCAAATCAGACCTTAGCGTAAGAAATACAACTATTACTTCCCATAGGTCCGATTATCCAAGGTTGATCTAGATCGTCATCAAAAGGGCTATAGGTCATCGCGAATATATCAAGAGGAAGGGTAGCCTAGAGCTGTTCTCCGGGAAAGGTTAGCCAGGAATACCTAATACCCAATGGACATCCGCAATCCGCCGTATAGCGATAAGCAATAGTAATCACGAAACAAAACAAATCGTACTATCAAGTCTTACCTACCAACTTAACCAGAGATAGACACTAAAGGTAGCATTAAACCCTCTGTAGTGAGGCAGCTAAGGGATAAGAGAGTGAGAGACCTACAACGGTCCAAAGGCACAGGAAGCAGCACGAGATCTGAACGGGTTAGGGAGAGAAGGAGAGGAAGAAGAGGAAACCTGCCCACGCAGGGGAAAACCTCCAAACCTCTCACCACACTAGACTAGGCAGCAGCCTAACCACGCAGACCACACAAGCTGGTCCTGGCCACGCAGACCACGCAGCACCGAGGGAGGAAACTCCATCAGAGAGGAAAGTTGCTGGATTGCTAACGGTCGCCGGTTTATTTAGTTTACATAGAACCTTCTAGTCGTCTCCTACCTACAGCGACTTATATCGGTATAAGTAGGGGTACAAAATCAGGTAACAGTACTACGTATAGTCATAACGCGTAATTTACGCGATTCCATATTAGGTTTATCCCATCACGTGTTTAGGGTTTGAAAGAGCATCTTATTATCTCTAGATATAGAAGGCAATAACGGGCGGCACTATAAACCAAACCTTCGAATTAGAGACACTTAATTTCCTGCCCTCTTCGACGTAATCTCAGTCAGCCAATCAGATCAATATAGAGATTCACAAGCGCCTATCTATACAGTAAGTTCGACTGGGGAACGAGGAGTATTTAAAGACTCATCATTAGCCTTCTGACGCCCAGAAAAGCTGTCCGTTGAGCTACAATCTCCTCGCTCTATACATAATATTTACCAGTATTCCACCGTTGCGTTATCGGCGCCGTAATTAAGATCGAGGAGGGGGCAAGGGTGTCTTGAAATTAAATTTTACTTCATTTTATTCCTATCATCCTCGCTAAATAAATCGCTTTACAATAACCTCGGACTCCACGGAAAGTACACAAATCGGTAGAGGGAATTAGTCGTTTTCACGTAATCTAGTCTCGGAACTTCGGAAGCGTAATATTTCAGGATAGGCCAGCCCCCTACCGCGCTATCTCATGAAATAGATTTTTATGAATTCAATCATAGCTAGTATTCAAAAATACTATAACCGAAGTCAGGCTTGTCTGATTTCGTCACTAAGCTAGCCCCGTCGACGTTCCAACAACGAAGAATGGTAGAGATAAGAAACCCCTTTCAGATTAATGTTAACCGTGGCGGGATTTGCTCAATTTAGACAGCGTCTCGTACGTCTCAACTTCAAGTGTACAATTAAATCTTTATCTAGTCCTCTGTCTTGGATTGGTTTCTGCGCCCTTTCGCCGATCGTTTCTGTCTAGAAAGCTATATCGATATGCTATCCGAACTTTTCTTTCCTATATCGCGCCACCTTGGTAAGTAAGGGCCAAGGAAACTAATTGGTAGTCTGCTCCTATTCAGCATTACTTTATATAGCCCCATAGTACCCAGCACTACAAATTATGATATAGGGGCTCCGTATCTCACCTATCCTTCCATTCACTTTCCGCTATACCAGCCTGCATGAATTCGACCAAGTCCATACCACCACTCCTGAAGCAGAAGCGGATGCTCAACCTCGATATAAAAAGCCTGTTATTCTAGATCAAGCAGGTCGCAAGGGCAGAAAGGACACATCCAGAGGGCTCCTGCCCTTTCTGGACACCGGAATAGACCATCGGGCTAACTATACAGCGTTGGCCTCGGGTCTACATCAATAGCGCGGTAGCAGTTAGAACACATCGTGAATCGTATGACTCTATGGTCGCTCGGTGTGATAGAAGTACGGGTTGAGGTGGATCTAGGAAACAGATTAACAGAAGATAACCGTCCGTTTATATAGCGTAGGATAAATCGTTTATATATCAGAAATGACCACTCGTCTTTAGGGCAATTCCTCACACGAGTCATAGTAACGGTAGCGCTAGCAGAGTGTGCGAGGGTATTCTGACAACCCCCCAGTCAGTAATTAATACAAATCAAAACCGTATCCACCCGCCACTACCTCAGCAGTCATCGAGCATTGTTATATAGTATTACGTCAGGTTTCGATAATTCTTATTCTTATTTAGTGATCCGTGGTCAATAGAAAATACTTTAAGAGCCTTCAAAGTAGAAGAGATCATATAGTTAGTACAGCATTCGGTGAGGTATAGTAATAAGGTATAGTAGTATAGTATTTAGAAAAGAGATATAATTCTTTAGATAGTACTCGGCAGTATAGACAAATTCTTTCACCCTTACCATCTAGAACCCATTACAAGCCGCCTATCTTCCTCTACCGCCAATCAACTTACATTTCAACCCCTTTTATTTTCAATATAGAGCTAAAGGTATTCTTTTGTGCCGTACAGTATATCAGTCCCTTCGATAAGCGTGCTCATCCCCCCTTCCTCTCTTTCCAAATTCGAATCCATTTATTTTTCTCCCAGTTCTTCTATACACTATAACGACTTTTTAGCTTCGAAATTCTGGAACGGGGTCTACCGTCTACCCAAGACCATTATTTAATATTCATTTTCGTACGAAGCCTCCCAGTACAAGCCCTTCCGTAACAATTTTCGTCCATCTAGGGTTTCAAAGATCGTTAGGGTCATAAGAGGTTCACATACGGTGCAGCATTAAGTTACTAACAATAGCACTTCGCATATAACGAAATATTTAAGTTCTCACCCTCACGGCCTACTAAAGTTACCCAATTCGAAGAAAAAGATCGCGGGTTATAAGCTTGCGTTGAGGATAAACAATGATAGTGGGTAACACATTTATTCGATTATACCAATTTTCGAGATAAATTTATAAATTAATGGCTACTTAATACGTTTTATTTGCTTGATAGCTTACATAGGTTTTATAGATATAACTTGAAAAATAAATCTGTCAATCTGTATTCCTATCCGCTACTGCAGGAGAAGAGAACGCTTCGAATATGCCAATTCGGTAGCGTTAAGCATTATTTAGAAGCAAAAATTATCACACGCTATCAGGTTACGTACATCCTCCTCAATCGTATACGTAGGAGATATAGGCCATCAAATATTACAGGGGTGACAGGATACTCGTCAGAAGAAGCATAGTAATCGTTGACCCGGGCATCACGCTAAAGCTCCGCTATATCTTCGGACGGCTTCTGGATGCTCCCAATAACATTTTCTGGGTTAAAAGGCCGAGGTATACTCTTTAACTGTCCTGAAAGAATATTTTAACGTGTAAAGCTTCATTACGAGCACGGCTATAGAATAATTAAAAGTCGTTTTCTAATACTACCAGCACATCCACGATTCAACGATTCCACCTAGTCAATATTCGGTTTTCAATAATAAGAACATAACACACCAACGTCACATATTCGGAGCCTATTAGAGGAATTATACGATAACGATAGCAGCCGATAGGAAAATCTCTTATTTTTCAAACAGAAATCTAATATCTCCATCGATTCATAATTACAAAATCCATCACTATAATAAGGCGTGGCTTGCTGCCGGCCTAAGCTATAGTCTACGGGTCAAACACGTATTTGATCCAATAGAAACTAATTGTACTATCAGTATAGCCAGATTTTGAGCAACTAAATTACCAGCCTAGAATCGGATAAATACTTTATACGCTACGATAGATAGTAGCGGGCCAGATAGATAATCACCGGGAATAGGATTCGGCCATCGGCTACAACACATTGAATGGAAATAATTACTTTCCGCTTCACTCTTACCCCTCTAGACCCACTACAGTCTTTACAAACCAAGACTTTTTTAGAATTCGGGCCACTTAGCATAACTACTGTCTCATCTCTCATCGATATTATCCACGTTAGCTAGGTCGATAGCGGGATAATAGAGTTTCGATCCTATTATAGACAACTATTCTTCAACTTTGCTGTGAATATTATAGTCGTATCGCTTCTAGTCGATAAGTTTAGATCTCCGATATTGAGAAATATACTCTTGCTTTCCTTCCCTATCTAGAGGAGTTATAGCTTTCTGTTCTCCGCCGCAGAGCACTTTACTGCAAGGAATAGTCTTTTCTGCGCCTGGAGAGCAACTTTCCAGATTAAAGCTCGTACCAGCTACAGAGCCAAATAACCGAGCAGGAAGTTGCTATAACCATACAGCAGATAAATATCTAGCTTTAATTTACAGGTAACAATTAGAAAGGACCGTAACAAATATAGTAGTTGATTTGGGTCATCAATAGGCATTTCCCTTATCGAAAAAGTGCTCGTTCAATATTCGTAAGACGTAATTTGCTACTTCATTCCACAGTATATTTTTGATACGGGCTAATAACTCTGGCTCTTTCTGGGCACCCACCTTCGCTCCCTCTAATCATAGTCCGCCGCATTTAGTTATATTTCAAATCAATTTAGTTAGATATTATCTTCGGAATACCATTCTTACTATATTTAGCACATAGGATAGTGTTTAAATAGATCATCGCTCACTTCCATATCGGTTAAGAGCAGCCGTAGTTATATCTTTATAAAACTACATTTCATCATCGACAGGCCGTAAGTCTCGCTTATAGGCTATACAAGACTCATTATTGTAGCTCCTCACCATACCCTTCCCATTGCGTTTTATTATCTCGCTATTTACATTCCCATTAAACCCAGGCATACGGGTCCTGTGTACGTCACTCGAACAAGACTTACACCTTTACGCGGTATTCGGGATAAGTAGCCTCCATAGCGAAACCAAGCAAGTCTCCCTAATATCATAGTACCGTTATCTTTACAACACTCATTAGCAAAGCTTTTCTACATTTTAGGTCTCGCACATCATCCAGCTTGAAACCCTGAGCACTTCCCTATAATATAGATCTTTTTTTTCTGATCGGGCATAATTGGGTAGAGACCACCTCCCCAGTCACACACACTTATAGATTAAATATACAGTAAGTCTGTCAACGAAGTTTGACCTACTAAAGAAATTCAAATTGATAGTAGGGACAAGGGACTTCAAGCTCTTCCGCAGTAATACCAAACAAATTAGCACCTAATCTCGGCCGATTTAGCGGCTAGGCCTCCAAAATCACGCCATAGCCCTTAATAATTTACGGTAATTACAACAGAAATCCAACTCAACAGGACCATATTATCCAGAAGTTCGTCAATTTCTCAACTTGACGGCTTATCAGTATCAGTCAAGGCTTGTAGGCTCTTTCAGTATCTCTAAGGCTCCAAAGTTAAAACCCCATACTGAACAAACAACGGCCAGAAGGCCCCCGGGAGAAAGATCATACGCAACCAAATTATAGGTCAGAGACTTAATATCTATCCTCGGGGTACCATCAAGGTCGTCTGTTACAGATTTTACTACGAGTAATTTAGCCGTATAAATCAATTTCGCCGGACCATCACCAAATATCTTAGAAGTATCAGATACAGATGCAGCATATTAAGACTTTGCTATCGTTTATACAAATATCAAAGACTTAGGAGATTAATAGACGAATCTAGTTCCCGCTTTCCAGCATATTGTCTAGGAGAGCCCGGGCCAAAGACAATTAACGTAGTTCCCAGCCGTTCCGTACACCCTCTCCAAATTCGCGTGTCCATATCACAGCGCGAGTCACATACGGTGACTCAAGACGATTCACGATCGAATCGACCCCGCGTCGCCTTAGGGTAATAACCCTCGAGACATCATGTGGGGTTATAGGGACTCAGTACACGGGAACCCCATGTATATATTGTGGGAACTAGTGGAGTCTACCCGGACTCCAAGATTCAGTCTTTGAAATCCGACCCCATAGACTTAGACTCTCTGCCTAGCCAACAGGTTCTCTGTCCTACAATACAGACCCCTTAACAGTCCATATCTACATATCAACTTCAACTACCTACCATGCCACCAAAACGCTCTGATTCCTGGTTAAAATCGGCCGATCAGGAGGGCAAGATCTCATTAGCACTTAACGATATCAAAAACGGCCGAATTCAATCTATACGCGCAGCCGCGAGGCTATATAATCTCCCTTATATAACCTTAGCCGATCGCGCGAAAGGCGTGCTTACACGCGTCGATAGACGCCTAACTAGCCATAAATTAACTCAACTAGAGGAGGATTCGCTAGTAGAATAGATCATCTCTCTAGATAAACGTAGACTAGCGCCTAGGCTAGCTAATATACAAGAGATAGCTAATATTCTACTAGCCGCCCGCGGTAGCCAGCCTCGACCTACTGTTAGTAAGAATTAGCTATCAACCTTTATTTATCGACGCGAAGAGATTCGATCGCGTTTCTCTAGGTAATAAGACTACTAAGGCACCCTAAACGAAGATCCAAATCGCTACGAGTATAGTTTACGACCGTATAACGCGTGATCGATAAGAACGGTATTTAACTGCGGGATATCTATAACTTCGATAAGACAGGGTTTATAACAGGCCTTATATTAACACAAAAGATTATTACGCGAGCTAAATACTACAGTCGGCGATCGATATTATAGCTAGGAAATCGCGAATAGATTACTACTATCGAAGTAATTTACGCCGATAGCTATTCGCTACCGCTATATATAATTTTTAAAGGCAAAGTTATAATCGCTAGTTAGTTTAATAATCTACCACAAGATTAGTGATTTAAGGTCTCGAATAATAGCTAGACTACCGATAAGATTAGCCTACGTTAGCTATAAAAGCTATTTATCCTCTTAATATATTCGCGTGTATAAGGTCGATTTCGACTACTAGTTCTTAATAGCTACGGTAGCTATCTTACGCCTTAATTCGATCGAACTTACGCCAAAAACGATATTATATTACTCTATATACCTACGTATTTATCGTATCTACTATAACTACTAGATATTAGCTATTTTATAGTATTAAAATACTCGTACGGTCGCTTTATAAGTAATCTTACGCGTAGGGGCTATAACTATATCGATAAGTTTGATTTCCTCGATAACTACTAATACGCGCGGCTCGAGGCTTTTTAACTAATAATTATCTAAACTAGCTTCGTAGCTAGTAGGCTAGTACTAATTAATACTAAAAGAGTACTTTAGAAGCTTAATATCTCTCTACGAACGCCTATACTACTAATTAGCCGACTAAGCAGTAGATCTAGCTAATTTACCTCGAAAATACCTAGAACGGTAATTTAGCTATAAAAGTAAGTATCGATACTTAAAGATCTACTAAAATAGCGGTCGAATAGCCCTACAACCCCATCGAAAACGATACTAGATCAGATTATTAAGGGCTACTATATCGCGTTATACTATACAGCGCTATTAGCGCAAGAAAACGCTAATCTACGCGCCGTAAATAAGAAGGTTATTAAGACACACAAACGATTAACTAGGCAGATACCCTACAATCAAGGTCTAACCGTTCAAGAGGGCCTATAACTAGCTCAGTAGGCAAATCAGCCAGTTAAGGTAGCTAAGGTAGTATCGTATACGCAGGGCGAAACGCCTAATCAGCCAGATCAGCCAACCACCAGGGCTCCGCCTAGGTATAGTAGGTATAGGGAGATTAGCCACAGGATTAATATATATAAAAATCGCAAGATCTAGTTAAATCAAAGGGTGTTAGTTAAGATGATTGATTTTGAAATTTCGTAATAGAAGTTAGTATACGGAACGGCCGGGAACTACGTTAGTCTATATATCAATTACATCATCACCGGTAACCAAAAGAATGATATACCTCCCCGGGCCCAATTCTTTAGCTATCTCCATCACCTTAATTACTGCATAACTGCAATTTAAGCCGGCTTTAACGTTCTCATAACCAGATAAGATACCTAATCCTCTGCGCGCATCTTCGTTTATTACGGTGTATATCTCGACTCGACCACTGATTTTCCAGTAGGCGACTTCTGGACCGACACAGAAATATTTAGATCGGGGGAAATACAATAAGAGTCGAGAATTTAGCCTTCGTCATTCTGTAGCGCTAGCGTTTTTGTACCACGAAGGATACCTACTTAGCCGTTAGTTAGTAATAATACTCCCGTATTTTCGACCCCGACCAGTCTTACTCCTGCGCTATCGATAAACGGTCGAAAGAGGCCGACAACACCAGTACCAGTACTAATCGCGGCCACCAGTACATCTAGCTGATTTTTTGACTTAGCTTAGAATTATTTCGTAACTTCTGCACCAAGACGCTATTAGAAAGTCGCCGTCATTCCAGGAATAGGATAGGGGCCTAAAGACCCCCCCCCCCTCTATCAAGTAGTACGCCGTATTATAGTACAGAGCCGTATACCGAAAAGGCCTAGCGATTACAGTGCGTAGCGTAGCAGCACTATATAGATATCGCGCCCTTAGGACTATAGCGCCGAGCTTTTCTATTTTATAAACGCCATTCTTCTGTTTTTCAGCGTCATCGGTACCCATAATCACAACGCACTTCAAATTAAGATACGGGCACATCACCGCGGTGAATTTCCCATATTTAGTCGAGGCACAGTCCGTCACGACTTCCTTACAGCCCATTCTCGTGGCGAGAGAGAGCTGCCCGATAATATTCCGGGCTTTATAGGAATCAAAATACTCCAGGTCTTCACGCTTCATCCACAGTATAGCCCTACCTATGTGATCCGTAAGTTTTTTAGCTTAATATACCGGGGAACTATAGGGAGAGATTAATCGTAACAGTTCGTTAATTTATTTCCAGAACACATTATCACTAATTACGCTCTCAAAAGCTATCGTGATCTTTTCCAAGAACCCAAAAATCAGTTCTAGTACAAAGCGACCGCCTAATAGAGGACTACCCAAAGATACATAATACATCAGGAGCACAGGTAACATATTTAGGTAAGGCTTCGTGAATTTAGTCCCGCATTTTTTATATCGCACGCTAGAGATAATCTTGCGTTACTACTTGTGAAACTGTCGTTCATGTTATATTTACTAACTTACACTATCTTAGTAAGGATAGCAGGACCATCGACAACCCGAAAAGGCATCTTTAACCGCGAAGCGCATATTATACCTATTCGAATATAGTAAGGGCTAGAGAGTGCCGTATATAGTTAAGAATCTTTCTATTTCATATAGCCTATAGAACCAAAACTTTCAAATATCATAATTTTAACGTTAGCGAGTAGACAGTTCGGAGAGCACAATTCTCTTTACCGCTATAACATACTTCTCATAGGTTAGGTCATATTCGCGGGCGGTGTATACTTCGCGAGGATCCGAGCAAACGTATTTCTAGGGCTGTTATCTTTTTAAGGGCTATAGTACAAAGCACAGGTATTACATCTGAATATCCTTAGTCCTCTCTTAGTTATTATTATACACAGTGATTCAAACACCAACCTATAACATCTATATCCCTACTCTTCACTAGACGAAGCGCGAATCGACTCTTACGTATCTAGTTCGAAGGGAGCGCCATATATCAAAAAATACGCTGGTTCTCTTACATAACACAAGAGCCTCTCAGCCGCTTTACGGGCCAACGAGATATCCTATAGGCCTAAGCGGTCCTTAGTAAGCCGATACTACAATTATAGGTATCGTCTGCGGTAGCCGCTTCTTAAATTCCAGAAGAGAAGACACAGTATATATTAGGAGGTCTATATCGCAGGACAGAGAACCTATTAGCTAGGCAGAGAGTCCAAGTCTATAGTTATAATTTTCAAAGACTAAATCTTAGGATATAGTAGACTTCACCAGTTCACACAATATATATATAGGGGTTCCGTATACCGAGTCCCCACAGCCCCACACAGAGCCTTTAGGGTTATTACCCTAAGGCGACGCGGGGTCGATTCGATCGTAAATCGTCCTAAGTCACCACGCATAACTACGCTATAATAACTATTACCCCCTTCTATACTAGTCGTCCCGACTAGGGATATTCTTATCTAGGGGATACTATAGTCCGGACTTTATCGTAGTACTAAGGGAAGGAATCGTAGGTATATTATATACAGAACGCTATATTCTTAAATTTAGGAGATATAGATATAAATAAAGGATTACTATATTATATAGCTATAACCTTCTACTACTATCGGCGATACTATTTAAAAGAAATCGCGGTAGGACGCTTAATCCCTATTTACCTAATTAACGTCGGTCGGGGAGCTAGGAATCTATCCGCGATAGGGTATTTCATTAACGATTTATCCCCGAAGATTTATAGAATCGATTTTCCCTATAGATAAGGAGATTTTTAATTTTAATCTACTTCCCTTATTTAAGCTTAGTTCTAGAATACCCTATCGTTATCGGAATTATCGTCGCTACAAGGCTACTAGCGGAATAGACTATATATCTCCTATACTAAACTTCGTAATCGTAAGCCCCGATTTTCTCTAGTATCTAAAGTATTTCGGTAGGGCTAAGGTAGAGTATAACTATCTAGTTATAATAGTCTCTTTCGCTATAGAGTATAAGTTTAATCGCTTAGGATCGGTACTCTATAATAGCTATAAGAATAACTATAATATATACGAGACTATAAGTTTTCTACTCTTTTCCGAAATACTTCCGAATTACTAATAGGTTATAAGACTCCTATATTAATAATCTAGGATATATAGGTATTTTATTTTCTTTTAAAGATTTACTAGGTAATCTTTAATAGTACCTAGGAGATTACTATAGCGCCTAGGCTATCGTATATTCCGGTTTAGCCGGTCGGTATTTATTCCGATCTATTCTAGATAAGTAAGAACCTTACTATAACTTTCTTAAGGATCGTATAGGCCTATAAGAAAGAGTATATATTTAAAGATCCGAAGTATATATAAAAGATATAGATCGCCTATAATTTCTTAATAATTCGTTCTAATAAATTCTCTTTATAGAGATACTATTATTTCTATTTAGAAAAGATAGCGTTACGTCGCTAGAACCTAATTATAGCTTTCGGTCCTCTCTTAATATATATAGACTAGTATCTCGGTTTTAAAGAAGAGGATACTAGATTTATATTATAGTAGACTAGACTAGTTAACTTTACCGAGTATTTAGAGACTATAATAACTACGAATAGTATACTTAGGATAGAAGTAACCGCGATAAAGAATATAGTATTAGAGTTTATAGAGTATTTCTAAGGTAAATTATAGTAGGTTCGGTCTAGTTTTATCTTATATATTTCTATATATTTTTAAACTTCGCGATAGATTATTTTATATTTTATATATTCTTTTTAGGTACCTATTTATTATATTTAGAGGGCTAGTCCTTCTATTTAACTAGGAAATAAAGTTATCTGTTAATCTTCGCCTTTCCTTTAACTTCTTTAACTTTATATTCTTAGTTATCTTCGATAAGATTAGGAAGTAGGAGTATTTTAGGAGCGCTTCGCGATAGATTATTATACTATTTTTCTAGAAGAGAGATATAGAAAACGTTATAGAGATATATATACTTTTAGGATAGTACTAGTCTATACGCCTAAGTTCCGATTACTTATAGGATTCGGAATAGGCTAATTCTTCTAGGAGTAAGCTTCCTAGACTCTTTAATTTATAAGTTTTACGTAGAAAATATTATAAGATTATTATACTTAAATATAATAGAGGTTCTTTTTATATTATAGTATTTTATTATTAATTCGTTAGTCTTTCGCTAGTAAGTCGTTAACTTCTTATATAAACTTTATAGTTTCTCGATCCTAGCTTATACTCCTAGTAGTCTTTCTTTTTCTATAGTAGCCTTATTATATATATAGAAGGATATATTATATCCGAATAGTACTTCGTAAGGACTAAATTTTATTATATTATTTTAGTATAGATTATAATAGAATTCTACTATTTATAGTAAATTTAGCTATATAGTTTATTCTTTCCCTATAAAGTATCTTAGGTAATATTCGAGGGTTTAGTTTATTCGTTCCGTTTAGCTATCGGTTTATAGATAAAATATAGTTAAAAACCTAAGCTTTATTTTTAAGATATTAAATAGCGAGAGCTAGAATTTACTAGTAAATACTAGACCCTAGTTAGATATAATTCCTTCTTATAGTCCGTAGACTAATTCGATCTTATTATAATATAGCTTAGCTAGTTATACGGTATTAATTATTATATATACTAGGAAAAATTTCACGAATTTAGTAAATCTATCTACGATAACTAGGATCGAGTCGACCTTATTTCCCTTATAAATCGTAGGTAGAAGGCCTATAATAAAGTCTATCGAGGTTTCTTACTATAGTCAGGTTAGAATTAGAAGAGGCTTTAATAAGCCGTACTTCTTATACCTCGGTAGTATAGCTCTTTAGTATATAGGATAGAACTTTACGTATTCGTCTACTCGTTCGTAGAGATTTTTCTAGTAGAATTTTCGACTAATCGATTTAATCGTTCGTAACTAGCTAAAATAGCCCCCTATTACTAGATTATTATAATATAGCTTTATTAGCTCTTACTTTAGTTTCTTATTAGTTAGAATATATAGTTATCCTTTAAACTATACTAATTTATTAGGATCGACTAACTAGTACCCTAATATCGGGATATTCTAGTTAATTAATAAACGAATCTTCCCTATATTAGGGTCGTCTCGCTAGGCCTTAAGGATTATACTTTATAGGTTACTAGTTATATTCGAGATATAGATATATTACCTAAGATAATAAGCTACTACTTTTTTATAGTAGGAGTAATAGATACGATCTAGCTCTTATCTCTAGGTATCTAAGATACTATCTAGCTCTTAAATCCCTAAATCCGGTAATAATTCCTTTTTAAATTAATATAGATCGGTTAGTACTAACTATACTACTATCTAGCTCTATTCTAGTATCTCTTCGGTTACTATTTAGGCCTATAATAGATTTAATAGAGTAGTATTTAAGATATCCCTCGAAGCTAGCTCTATTATCCTTAAGGATATATCCGCTAGGTTTTTCTTCCTTATATAGTATAAAATTATAAAATTAAATATAGAGAGGATTATATACTATTATACTTAATATCCTTATAATTATAGGTTTTATATAAAGGATCTTAAGTTATTATAGTCCGAAAAGACTTCGATTCGGTACTAAGACCCTTTAAGATAATACCGCTAAATCTTAAAACTATATATAATCGTATATAGCTCTTAATCTCTAGTAGTATAGTAGGATTCGGTATTAGAGAACTTATAAGACTAAAATATAACTAGATACTAGATTTCTTCGTCGTCGGATTAGGATAGTATCCTAGCTATTCCCTATTATAAGATATCTGTTTCTAGTCGGATAGTACGATCGGGATCGAAATATTATAGAATCGATACCGACTCGAAAGTATAGAGTAAATTATAAAAAGCCTAGGTTATATAGGTACTAAGTTTAATCCTACCTAGTTATTTTCCTTTTTCGAGGCCTTTCGTAAGATCTATAAGAGGTTTTACGATAGTCGAGTAGTTATAGATAAAGTAGCGGTAGAAGTTATAAAATCTAAGAAAGGATTAGATCTCCTTAATCGTAGATAGTAGTAGCTATTCTCGGATTAACTTAACCTATAAAGGATCTATCGATATTCTAGTAGTAGTAATAATATAGCTAAGGAATTCTATCTAGTCTTAGTAGAAGAAGTATTTATCGGGGTTAATATAGAGTTTATATTACCGGAGTCTTTCGAGGATAAGTCGAACGTATTTCGTATATAATTTAATATCCTCCGAGAAGATTAGAATATTATCTAGATAGGCTACGTAGAAAAGATCTAGGTATCCTTATAGTATAATATAGATATAGTTCTAGAATATAGCTAGGATATTAGTAAGACTAAAAGATATAACTATATACTTATAGTAGCTATATTACGTTCGGAATATAGTCTTCTATTTATTATCCTCCTTAATACCGATATAGTAATAAGCCTCTCGGATATTAATCTTAGAGAACTTCTTAGTATATAAAAGGCGATCGAGGATTTCGGAGATAAGTAGAAAAGGATAGCGATTCTTTACCGAAATATAATTAAGTCCTCGGTAGTCTATATAGAGTCGTAACCCGCTATCCTTTTTAGATATAAAAAGAATAGATATACCTATAGGACTCTTCGATAGATAGATTCGGCTATTCTCTATATTTACGCGAATATACTTCCTAAGTTCCTAAAGCTTAGTATAAGAGAGAGGATAGATAGGCCTATAGGATAGAGTAGTCCCTAGGATAAGATCGATTATATAATTAGTCTTCTTACGCTAGAATAAGATCCTTACCTTCTCTACTAAGTATAAATCTTCGAAGTTATAAAGTTCTTTAGACTAACTAGCGATTCCGGTATAATTCGTAGTCCTTTCGGGATTTCTTCGGATATTAGTAGATAGAAGCGAACTATCGAAGAGTAGATTATCGAGAATATTAAGATCTATTTCTAGATTAATCTAATAGGATACTACTATAAAGATATATATCTTATTATATATATATTTCGCGAATTAATAGGAGATAAGTAGATCGAGATTTCGATAGTTAACCCTAAAGTACTAATAATATATACCTATATTAATAATAATTCCTTATATATATAACCTAGGTATCCCTAGTAGTATAAGGGGTCCTATCTTCCGGTTAATAGTATAGTACTCTACTATCTAGATCTTTCTAATTCCTTATTAATTAGTTACTATAATTAGGATACAGAAAGTGTCCTTAGTATTACTATATTAATCCTAGAAATTATAGAGCTCGGGTATTTAGAGAGTAGCTTATTATAGTTTATAAGACCTTACGAGTTCGTAGTCGATAATACTTATACTTATATCTATATCTAGGCTAATTTTAATAGTAGTATTCTTAATATATATAACGGTTTTAATTATCGGAAGGATCTCTATAAGTAGCTACTAAGTCGGGGCTATAGAGTTTACTCCGACTCGCTAGTATTTCTCTATTCTTTTATAGCTTTATTATCGGCGATAATTTCGTTAATACACGTATTTAGGCGTCCTTAGCTAGGTCTTACCTAGGAATAGTCAGAAGTATAATATCCCTTTTTTCTATATATATAATAGATAACCGAAGATAGGTCCTTATTTCCGTAGAACTAATAATAGGATAAGATAGGAGTATTTCGATTAGGGTTCGTAGTCTCTTATCTATAGAAAGAGGATCGGTATTTCTTAGTATTTTCCTATTATCCCTTTTAGTCCTAGTCTTCCTAGTATCGCTTCTTCGGATTTATTCTAGATAGAGGGGGATTCCGATATCCTATATCTCGACTATCCTATATATAGATCGCGGCTAAAACTATATCGGTACGATTCTCCGGGAGGTTATTCTAGTATAGTACTTTAAGTTTATTTTTAAGGACTAGACGTAGTTTTACGTAGTAGCTAAGAGTACGCTCTTTCTCCTAAATATTTATATAGTTTTCGATAGATTAGAGGTAGTTATAAAATATACGTAGGTCTTAGTCCTCGAGCTAGTAAGCGCTATAGTATTTTTCCGTAATATTAGCCTTCGTAAATCGACTTCCTCGGATAAATTCGAGTATCTAGTTAATAAAATTATCCTAGATAGGCCGTTAGGCTATAAACTCGGTCTTTTTATAATTTATCTACTAGGCCCGTTAGGTCGGTTCTAATATAAAGAATCTAATAGGAATCTTATATAAATTACTTATATATTAGTTAGGACTAGCTTTAAAGATATATTCTAATTTATCGAGCTACTAGATATATTACTCTAGGATTAAGATAGAGCTTAAGTAGTATAAGATATTATTAATTTTAATCTCTACGTCTTAGGATCGATAGAGAAGAGGAGATATAGATTAAGGTTCGGAGATATCTTATTACCGAATTATAGCTTTATATTCGAGTTACTAGATCTATACTAGGAGGCGATCGAGGGTATTTTATTTATTTAACTCGGCCTATTCGGGAGATCGTATCTCGAAACTAGACCTATCTTCTAGGTTCCGAGGGGTTAGGCTAAATTTACTTAAGGGTTACCTAAGCCCCTTACTAACTCGTCGGGATCGTTCCGCTACCGTAAGATAGGCGGATCGTTAATAGGTCGTCGGTATAGATATTTCTTCTCTAGGTAGCTAAATAGGAAGATTTAGTAATTATTAGGGGGTCTATATCGTAGGACAGAGAACCTATTAGCTAGGCAGAGAGTCTAAGTCTATAGTTATAATTTTCAAAGACTAAATCTTAGGGTATAGTAGACTTCACTAGTTCACATAATATATACATAGGGGTTCCGTATACCGAGTCCCCACAGCCCCACACAGAGCCTTTAGGGTTATTACCCTAAGGCGACGCGGGGTCGATTCGATCGTGAATCGTCCTAAGTCACCACGTATAACTACGCCGTAACAGTATAAGCAGACGGAAAAGAGGAGATAGAAAGAGATAGCGAGATCGAGCACTACATATACAGACAGATAAGAGCTCTAACACTACCCTCGCTTATAGAAATTACTCTAGCCCGAAGACTACTATAGATAGGCTATAACGATAGGAGATATTAACTTACATAGTATTTATAGGGTATCGTTCAGTCACCCACCGCAGTCCACAGCCTAGTAAGGACCTCTCCTCCATAGCGATCCCACAGCTCGTCCCTCTCTCGCATCAGGTAACTACAACCGCCGTAGCTATATCTCATTACCAGGATACTTTAGATCACGATACAAGGGCAGTAGTAGCAATACCGAATCAACGCTCCGTAAGGCTTTACTAAGTAATACAGGTATTCCATATCGTGGCCTAGCCAATAATCTGAGTAATCCATATAATCAATATTATTATATCCCTAATACTTCCTTTCTCTTCCGAAGCTCATAAAAACCCATTAACTATCTTACTATTTTCATCGTCGATTTTCGTTTTTCTCTTTCTCCTACATTCAGCCATCTTCTCGTTCCCGACCGATATTATCAATTTACTATTACCTAGGTTCCGAGGCCATATTCTCCAAGCAGAGTCAACCGTGAGGTAAGTATACATCAGAGGCGAGGTCTTTCCTTCCTTTAGCTCACGATATCCAGAACGATAAGTCAAAGACATTCCTTATTACCTACCCTTCACGTATCAAACCGGATTCTTGCGGCATACCGGGAAACGGACTAACTATAATAAGTACTATTAGCTCCGTTCAAGTAGCAAACGTCGACAGCCACGGGCGGTAAGTAATGAGCCGTTATCGATAATTATTCAGGTACGGCCTAACATCGGTACTACAGAACAGCAAGCATCTCTTTCCTACAATATTAAATCACTCTGCGCATTCTGTTATATAACATACAGTATTATCAACGCTCAAGGTACACTCACATCTAAAGATTTTAATTAGATACAAGTACCTATTATCACACCTTTAACGTCGGAGACCTTAAAGGGGCTACGCAGAAGTCAAAGACACATTTTCCGGGCCCGACAACACAAGGGCCCTCGTCCTGTCTTGCAGTTCCCACCACAAGTTAGCAGAGACCGAAGATAGTGAGTTCCGAGGCTAAAACGCCAGAATATTAGATCTAATAGCTAATACTAGTTTTTTCCTTATTCGCTTTTTGTATATTTAAGAAAGACTAAATATAACTTAAGGGCTGGCTCGGTAGGTAACTACTCAAAACAGTAGAGTATAGGATTTACTACCCGTCGAGGTTACAGAATATATTAGCAAGGACAACAGAGACAATTAGATAATATAATTAAACGTAGCGGCGTAGGCACACTCCATCAACTTAGTCCACTAGAGATACTCGCCACGAATAACCTCACTCACATAACACTTTTGCTCTGTTCTCCAATTTTGATCATACTCAATCCTTCTACGATTTTACATCTAAAGTCAGTAAGCTATACCTATCCTAAGCCCAACCTATTTAGCTAGAATTTACAGCATTACTCTATCTAAATTACGAATAACGTTAGACATAGTTATATTCTCTAACATATACAGACTATATTTAACTATAGGATCTTACGAAGGAAAACTCTGGAAGGTAAAAAACACTCGACGTTAACTAGGAGAGGAGGAAGAAGGAAGCTAAGCTAGACTACTAAGGTTAGCAGTCCCAGGTAGTAAGGGCGTAGCCCAGGCAGTATAGCAGGCCTCACCATCAAACAGACTACAGCGAGCGCGGAGTAACCGTGCCAAACCAAAACATCAACGAAATACCTTAAACGGCATCTATCAAATATTAATCGCAAGTAGCTTTTGTCTGTAACTATTTAATTATAAGGCCTACTATACTACCTAGGCTACGCCCTCACCACCTAGGACCACCAACCTCAATAGTCTAGCTTAGCTTCCTTCTTCTTCCTCTCCTCTTCTTCTATCAACATCGAGTATTTTCACCTTTAAGGTTTTTCCTTCGTAAGATCCTACAGTCAAAAAGTCACAACTATATTAGGCATAGAGTTAATCATTCACACTCTATCAATTCGTAAGTTCTATAAGAAATACTCTTAATAAAAGGGATATAACGTCGACAGAACTTAGGCCGGTAAAACATTATCAAACACTAAATCGATTCTACATAAGTTATAGCCATCTCACCTTTCTATTCACTCTGTGAATAATAAGAATTAAGTTTGTCATAATTATCCCAGTCGTCCATTTACTCATTATCATACAAAGTATCCGGGAATATTCTTCCGATAAGTTCGCACTAATACTTCTTATAGTTTATATTGAGAGTGTGCAGAACGAGACATAACTTACAATATATTAATACTATACAATACAATCTAATACACAATTTCAAAATTTAGCGACATACTCCTATCTCGGAAATAAGATCACGTGAAATACGAAACTAAACGCATGATATCCCCTTTTCCCTTCCTCGCTTTAGGAAACCTCTTGACGTCTGGTATTAAGAACATAAGAGAGCTATAGACTTAGATTTCTTCTGCAGAAGAAATCAGCAGCGGAAGGAAGCGACCATGATCACGTGACCGAGTGCGGACTAGATTTCTCTACAGAAGAAATCAGTATCGGAGGAGAGATACCGTAAACCATACGCACCAAGCAAGATACCGTTAACCACGCGCACCACATTAAAAACCTAGGATATACTATAACTTCTTCTTCTTTCTCTTTTTCCCCTCCAGCTCTTAAGATCCTCGAATACCACACAGACAGTTAAATAAGAGTTTATAAGTCCTTCTAAAACTTTCCTAGCTAGCGTACAACATCTAGCATAGAACGCGCACGCGCTACTTCGACTTTTTTTACATACACTACCGTTCCAGAGTCAAACAGTCTCCTTTCTGACCCCGACACCACTTCTGCGCCTGAAAAGCATTTCCATATAGATCTTCGTCTGTCCGTCCATTTTATAGGAAGGAAAGATATTTTAATCAAGAAGGGCATTCTATTTATAGAAAATCGTCTTCGTCAAATCACCCACAATTTTCCCGCTTATGTTTCGTTTATCGACATCTATAACATATCTTGGGGTGACGCGAAGTGTCGAATTTTATTCCAGCTACGGGCAGATAACCATGATAAGATCGACATTATTAGAAGTTTTCTTAAAGTTTTACTAATCGATAACTCAATAAAATCATTTCAGATATAGATATTATCAATTATCTATACTACTTAGTGAATCGTGATTAGGAGAAAGAGTTCACCTAAATTATAAGCTTATATCATAGTAAAGGGTTAGTCAGGAACCAGGGAACCTTAGCACGATTTATTTTGCGGGAAATATTTCTAGGCGGAAGACTAACCAACAAGATCGTAAAAATACACAGCTATCCGCGGTTACCGATACTACCCAGAGTCCGGTATATATAGTATAATATCGCAATAGTACCTCGTTAATCGGCCACACCGTAACAATTTACCCCAGGCACCTTATTAAGGAAGAGAAGGCAATTTACGATAAATTCTGCCAACAAATCAACGTGACTCTATAAGAGTCGAACAATATATACTAGAGATCTTTAAAAAAAATTGACAATTAAGCTAAGTAGACTGACGCCAGTTATTCCATTATACTAGCGTTATCTATGACTCTCAGGCAGAATAGCTACTACCATCTCCACCAACTCGCCAGCCAACCCACCAGTTAACCACATCTCGCCAGTCGACCGACCAACTAGTCAGTGAACTCACCAGTTCACGGTGAATAACCAGTTAACTCTTCCACCCAACCTCCACGAACTAGTCAACAAACCCGCCAGTTAGCTATTAGCCTTTACCCATACGTCACATTATCTTCCAAGATGCCTTAATCTTGAGCGGGTCCGAGGGGACACGGTTACGGTAGGACGCACGTTATAGTAGTTCCCGCGGGTAGAGTAATACAAATACCCGCGGAATGATATGTACCATTATAGCCAATAGCTATTCCGTGCCACATTATAAGGACACGAGAGCAATATTAGAACTTTCACCTCGCCTCAGTCCATTCTCTCTTTTATAAGTATCTTCACCCCATTTTCTCACTAATTATCTAAAACTATCAGCCAATGACTCAATACTTACATCAATTTAAAACGCCGTTCTTAGATACAGTACGGGTTATGACCGCTATTGCAGCTTAAACTTAGGGCACAAGTAGCTCGTAGGGTCCCTATACTATTAATACACTACTCAATCACACTACCATTGAAATTTCAGACATTATCTATACAAATAGTATAAGATATAGCGCTCGCGGAAGTTGCGGGCAGTATTTTCGTGACTGTGAGTAATCCGCTCTGGGTTAGATCTTAGACAGCAAGTATACTTAGATAGCTAGCAGAAGAGATCGTCTTCTTAGTGACCGAAACTATAGATCTATTCATCGAGGATTTTAATAGGGACAGCAATAAGGCCATCTCGGTAAGCAGTTTCGTTAGAACCCGAAATTTAGTCGAGTATTAAATATACCTCATCTACACAAACCTTTTTTTTGTGTTGTATATCTAATTAACTACTTTCTGATGGACTATAAGTACATCTTTCGCAGCCATCAGTAACAAAGAGTTGATATTCAGACTCTTACCCATTTAGCGTAAGAACCACCCGCTTCCCATAATAGCGACATGGATCGGTCCGTATAAGTTCACGGTCGATAGCCACCCCAAGATTGGTTTTTAGTTAGTCTAAGGTAATAAGGTTGTACCCACCATATATAACACCGCCCTGATTTTGTCATTGGAATAATATATAACAGGCATCGATTGTCTTCACATCGTAATAGTAGCTAGCGAACCCCTCACAACTATATACTATATTATTAGCCGGAGAGTTAAATATCTAAGAGTAGCTAACCCCGGGTGTAAGATATAGAGACATCTTGTATTTTGTCTGCAATCTGATATATTATTGTTCAACAGCATAGCACGTTCGGAGCACGCGCCGCTCAGATATATATATATTTGTAATCTACATTAGTAGTGTTGAGAGGGATAATCAACATTAAAGTAATAAAGAATTCGAGCTTTTTAACAGGGTGTAAATCGGGCTCTTCGATCGCGGTAGACGAAAAACAGGGCACTTTGACATCATATTCTAACCGCGCTTAGAGTCAAGAACACGAATTCTAGATCTGAGCCACATTATATACTTAAAATGTCCAAATTCTTAGCTTCCGTGTATTAAAGGAATTATGTGATAAACTCTACGTCTATTCTTGTCATTCCTCTTACCTTTTTGGATCTATACGGTACTGAGAAGGTATTGGTGCAGTGTTCAAGTCAAAAACAGTACTTAAGGGACAATTATAGCTAACGCAGAGTAGCAAAGTGCGGTCTGGAGCGACAGTCTTTCGATGAACTCTGGATATATTGAAGTGGATATGAAAACAACAGAATCAAAATGTTCACTCACTCGATAACGCTTTAGTCTCATGTTTTTCTTTGTGTTCAGTCAAAAATCAAACTAATAGTCTACTGCCTACGGTATTCGGCCGAATTCCGAAGGTTCTGCAAACTCGACCTAGTTACTGAAGAGATACCTAGAGTAGCGGATTACTACGAAAGTAGCGTTATATCACAATTCTTAGCGTTAAAGCATCCGTGAGGCGTCGCGGTATTCAAGCACTATAGGCGGCCGTTACGGTATTCAGGTATCTTATAAGTTCTATTAAAATTATATATCGCTAGATTCTGCTGCTAGGTAAATTCTCATACAAGAAGTACTAAATAAAGATCAAATTTAATTCATATTTATATATAACTTTTTATTATCAGTAATTCTGTCAATTCGGACATTTCTAATAATATATTAATTCTTATCACTCACAATATCAGCTTACCAAAACAGGTGTAAAATTAAACAATATCAGACTACGTCGAGATCATAATATTGCATAACGATTAAAATATATAGCGATAGCAAAATAGAGAGCAGTATCGACTATCGAATTATGTAAGCTAATAAGCTTTTTGCCACAGAGGCTATACTAGCTCGCTATACGAAGGTAATAGACTAGCTAAATAGGAAAACCTAATATCCTTTATTACTTGACGGGGCTAGATAGCGTTACATATAACAAAATAGTACGGTAGGATATCAAAAAAGAAAGAACTAGATAGTAGTAGGTCCAGCTTAAAGATACGTAGGACAAGGGATCTCAATATCCTAATCAGGGCACGTGTCTCTTTACCGACGTTAAACCGCACACCGGGTCATATTATTTAATAGTATAGACGAACGCCCGAGAAGGCACATCGCTGTCTCCTTTTGAGTGTAAATACACCGAACGAGAATAGTAGTAAGGAAGGTTTCCCTCGAGACTCTCATCGAGCATAGAATATATAGTAGGTCAACACATACACAGATTTAGTTTAGCTTTGACTATGATACTATAATCAGATTTTATCGGCGCCATCAAATTTTTACACGACTTTAAACGCTGGTCCTACGTCAAGATATACAGTGAAGACTAGCGGTCTTGTAAAGCACTATAGAGTGTATCACAATCGAGAACCTTAGGCGATGCTTTGAAAGCCCGACAACGACTCTACAAGGCTCTACGACTAGCTATACGTTCTCAGAAAGACCGAGATAATAAAACGGTCTCCGAAGAGCTAGCATAGGCAATAAATAAAGTGGAATACTAGACTAGTACGAAGAGCTTACAAATTTGACACTTCTATTACTGACTATATATAGTATACAGATTCCTGGCCCCGTTACCTTTGTAAGGGGATAAGACTCGGCTGATATTAACAAACAATACGCTTTTTTATATATCCACTCATTCCTGTCTATAAGCACAAAGGAGAGAGTATTTTTATAAATTTCAGGAAATTTCACTTAAATATAGTAAAAGAGTCTTGTCATATAAACCTTACTACCTGGTTAGCCATAGAATTCAATAGCTAACAGGTTTTGTGTATGAAAACAGTGATAATCTATGTCTTTCGGGACATAATAGCAAATCAGCATAATATAATAAACTAGCTATAGCAATCAACATAGCAACTTATAGGAGTCACTAATACTATTAAAGTTAGCGGTAATAGAAGAGACATACGCGCCACTCAGTCCTATATATATCAGTCAAGTTTTGGCCACGACTCTAATCATAGAATCATAATAAAAGAGTCACAAATACATTCTAGATACGTAGAATTCTGAGTAAATATATAGTTTAGTTTCAATTCACCTCTCACAGACTCACAGACGAATACAATCACGACCCCAACCTACCTTATCAATTTATTAGGGCATATAAGGCTTATATACACTATAGTAGTCATCGTACAGATTAGTTCGATATTCTATGCTATACTAATATACTATATATAGAAAGCTTTTCTATAGGTGAATCATAATATCGCCGGTTTAACACTATAACCCATAGCCTTTAAAACTTTATATCAATTTCGGTTTACACTTCGGGAATTATACCTCTACCTTGGAGAAAATAGAGTAACCGCTCCCATTTAAGAACGAGTTAGTATTAAAATCACATCGACAATAAAAGCATATATCCGCCTAGGCAAAACTTTGACATCGGCGCGATAGTAGTCCGCCCTCTTCCACTAGCTTATCGAAATATTATTTTAATCGCTATATACCGGATAGTTCACCGAGTAAATCATAAGATACTGTAAGTTATCGCGATAATCACCCCTACTGATTGTCTGAGCTTGTGTTCCTACGACGAAGTGAATCGAGGCGGGACTAAAGGTATCATCGTTTAGGCAGCAAATACCTACGGTAAAGTATTATCCTTTATAAAGGAATCCTTCAGTAATCGACTCAAACCCGATAATAGTCAAAAATATTATATTGTTATTACAGACGTCAAAGAGCAGATTATCAAGACCCTCAGCCCTATTAAGTTATCGGTCTTTAAGGGTCGTAGTAAGCTACGGTTGCACAGAAACAATTCTCCATTGAATAAGCGTAGGCATCCTACAAGTATACCAGTGTTCTCTCGCAAGTACTAACTATAATCTCGATAGAGAGACTTTACGCCTATAGTGTACGTAGAAATTGTGCCGCCTAGGGTTCAATTAACCTTCCAAAACCTACTACTCCTCTCCTCCGTCGATCTGAGCGTCTTCGGGCTCAAGCTTTGCTACGCAGCCATTAAATATTTATTCTTCGCGTAGAGTCATCCCACGGATTAAAGGAATTAAGTAGCGCTACGGCTTCAAAAGAAAGTTTCGTGTAATTTATTCAGGCCGTTTAATTAAAATGTCCGGAGTCCTTTATAGTTCTATCCTTAGAATTTACCACCATTACAATTCTCAATAAGTATATAATTTACCTAAGTTTTTATGAAGTACCGGGGCTAAGGAATGAAGGGCATTATCATCTTAGATATTCTTAACCTATAAGCGCTAAAAGGTCGTTCTGGATATTCCACGGATTACTGTTTCCGTGGCTAATTAGCCCCGGAGAGTCCTTCAAGAGCTTCCTATATCGAAAGCCCCAATCCTGAATATTATACCGTACAACCGTTATTAAAAATAAATATTACGAAAGAGAATAAAATAACAAAAATTTTGACGAGTGCCATATTATAAGTAGGCATCCACAGCCGTAGGACAAATATAAGGCTCGGGGCAGCTAGGAACCAATACATTAACGGAAATTTCTCATCTCGTCGGTAGGCTAGAGTTTCCTTACATATCTTTGCGGATATTCAGGCGCCATTCAGGTTACTAGCTTTGCTACTTACTTGATTGCCGAAATACCGACGATAATTACTTTATCATTTTCGGGCAACATTTAACTAACGGTCGGAGATTAGGGGAACAACTTCCAGAGATCTCTATATACGTAGGTTTTCGATACGTGCGTCATAGATATTTTGTATCAAACATTAGGAAGGTAAGTATAAAAAACGAGCCATACAGGAGAAACCCTTCAACTATTAGTCGATACGCCGGAAGAGCCTCAAGGGGCGAGGGACCAGACGACAATCGAGGGTAAAATAAAAATTAAGTAAGGGAGATAACTCTTATCACTAGGGTATTACCTTAAAAACGTCATACTTCCACTACTACTTAACGACAGACTTTATCTCATAAAATAGGAGAACTTTGGACAACACTTCGCTATCATATTAGACGCCGACTCACTTAAAGTTCGTTAGCCGGATTTGAGGTTGTTTACATAAGTAAGCACCACAGATCCCTCGCGGGCAAGGTTTAGTAGTTATTTTTATCCCTATATAGTCTATACGTGTTATCGGCTCCTCTCAAAGTCAACTTAGGTTATAAACGTAGGTCTTATTATCCAAGATTAACCACATATAAATATCTGCAGCCAGGTTCGCCAGGAATAAATAAATAAAATACTCGAAAATACACACCGCCCCCCACTTCTTCAGGTTCATCGCCCAGGAAGTGCCCATTGAGGTTCTGATGCTCTAAACTAAAATATATTTCCGACGATTAGGCAATTTTTCTACGACAAAAAAGAGACCAAAAATACTTTATCCGCTCCTTAAACAACTACAGGACCTTCTAGAATCATCGATTTACCTATCGACCCCGAAGAGTCATTTTCATTTTATACGTCAACTTTATCTTATCTTACATAACGTGAATTTTCTCATTAGGCTTTACGAAAACGCTGAGAATCTCAGTCCCTCTTCTCTTTCCGTAATAATTCAAACCCAATCAGAGGGGAATAAATATAGTTCTAAGCGACACAAATCGTTAACGTCAAGATTTAATTTCCGGTTAGGCTAGTTCAACGTTCCGGCGATTATTAAGTATACGCTTGAATATAACCTAGGCGTATTATACCAACATCTTCAAACGGCGGAGCTAATAAAGGTAACTGATACATACTCCCATCAAGAATTTTTCAATACTACTCATAAAATCCCCTACCAATTAATATAGAAAAGCAACGGATACACTAGTGCGCAACCCCCGAAGTCATATCTATAGAACGCCTAGCTCTCGAATTTTACTAGAAATCCGGTCGTCTCTGCATTAGAGAGATATCTTCTAGTGAAAAATTACCAGTATTCAATCTTTGATATTATTTTCTGGGTTTAGTTTTCTAAATTTGTACAATTAATCAGGTATAATAAGAATTAATATAGATACCGTGCCGCTCTTTTCATTTTATTTAACATAGAGATTTCCGAGGTCCTATCAAATTCAAATTAGAACACATTTTCGTAATTCGTAAATTCGAAGGCGATCGTTTTACTATATAAAACAAGTTCTATTACCACAGCCTAATCGCTTTCCCATACAGTAAACGGATAATCGACATTTGAGGGAGGCTTCGCACTATACTAACGCGTAGCACTTTCTCGTTTAAGGCGAGGTATCGGACCTCCTTTACATTCCCCGTAATATATACGCTGCTACGTCGTGGTTGCTCGGCACTATACAAAGACATTAAATTATTTTTCAGTGTTTACGGAGATTACTCCCTCTTTTCATATTAGCTTAGCACCTATCATGTGAAAGAATAGAAGGGTATTTTCTGTGCCATATCCTGCACGATTCCTTCTTTCTCTTTCTTTGTATCTTCTGAATATAATTCTTTTCTATTATCTCGTCTCTCTCTGTCTCTCTCTCTCTCTCTCTCCCTCTCCCTCTTTTGCCTATACGAAGGCCTAGCCTCCTATCCCCCGCCGGTCAGAGTAAAGCCTTACATCAAGCTTTAATTCACCCTTGCTATCCATAAGCCAAAGAGCAGTAGACTGCTTATACACGTACTTCAAGATGTATAATCGTGCATATAGCTTTATTTCAACCTCCATCGTAAAGGCTCATTTATAATACTATATATTAATTCTCCCTATACATCGATCGACTAGGAATACCTTACACCTAAGATACAGGAAGGAATCAGTCGAATGGGCAGAACGATCAATGACCATGCCTCATATAAAAGTCTAGGTATTAGTCAGCCGATCACTAAGCTAGTGTTACCAAATCACTTATTAGTAGCATTAAGCGTAAATACATCAAGCAATTAGAAGGAAAAGATCATAACGATATAAATTAACATACCTACACAATTAACTACCTATATACATCCTACTAGGCAAAAGACATACACTTAGCCTACATTTCAACACAAGCAGATAGTAAGAGGGAAGGAAGAGGTTCCTGCTGACTCCCTACGCAGGGAAAACACCCTAGGCCTATATTAGTCATACGTTACAGGGATATATCGGGAGACAGGCTATATTACTATATAATAGATAACGTAATCCACAGCCGAGCGGATCACTTACCCTTTTCAAGGATTTTCAAAACAGGCTATCTCAACCAAAGCCTATCGATTCAACTAAATATAGCAGTTATTACATAAATTAATCCTATAGCCAATCTCCCTACACCCACTACACCTAGGCGGAGCCCTAGCAGCCGGTTAATCTGCCTAATTAGGCGTTTCGCTCTGCGTATACAATACTACCTTATCCACTTCAACTAGCTAATTCGACTGCTAAACAAGCTATAGGCCCTCTTGAACAGTCAATACCTTATCGCAGGGTATCTGCCTAGTTAACCGTTTACGTTTCTTAACAACCTTCTTATTTGCTACGCGTAGATCAGCGTTTTTTTGCGCTAGTATCGCGGCGTTATACATCGAGAGATAGGCACTCTTAATAATCTGATTAACAGCTATTTTTGATAGTAACGGAGGGCTATTCGACCGCTGTTTAAGTAGATCTTTAAGTATCGATACTTACTTTTATAGCTAGATCACTATTTTAGGTATTTTTAGTATAAACTAGCTATATCTACTACTTAGTTAGCTAGTTAGTAGTATAGGCGTTCGTAGAGAGATATTAAGCTTCGAAAGTACTCTTTCTATATCGATTAGTACTAGCCTACTAGCTACGAAGCTATTTTGAATAGTACTTGATTAGTAGGCTTCTTATCGCGCACGTTAATAGTTATACAGGAAATCAAACTTATCGATATGATTATAGCCCCTACGCGTAAGATCACTAATAAATCGACTATATACGCGTTTTAATACTATAAAATAGCTAATATCTAGTAGCTATAGTAGATACGATAAGTACGTAGGTATATAAAGTAGTATAATATCGTTTTTAGCGTAGATTCGGTCGAATTAAGGCGTAAGATAGCTACCGTGACTAACAAGGATCAGTAGCCGAAATCGGCTACGTACGCGCGAATTTATTAATAGGATAAATAGCTTTTGTAGCTATTATAGGCCAATCTTATCGGTAGTCTATCCGTTATTCGAGACCTCGAATCGCTAATCTTATAGTAGGTTATTTAAACTAACTAGCGATTGTAACCTTACCTTTAAAAATTATATATAGCGGTAGCGAATAGCTATCAGCGTAAATTGCTTCGATTATAGTAACCTATTCGCGATTTCTAGGTTATAATATCGATCGCCGACCGTAGTATTCAGCTCGCGTAACTACCTTCTATATAGAAATAAGACCTATTATAAATCCTATCTTATTAAAGTTATAGATATCCTTAGGTTTCATACCGTTCTTATCGATTACGCGTTATATAGTCGCGAACCACGCTCGTAGCGATTTTAGGTCTTCGTTTAGTACGTACTAATAATCGTAACGTCTCGAGAAATGTATACGAAGCTCACTTCGCCGTTCAACAAATATTAATGCCTAATTAATACTAACAGTTAATAGAGGGGTCGTTCCACGCGCTACGAGAAGGATATTAGCCATCTCTCGTACAGTAGAGGGCCGGGGGGCTACTCTACGTATATCTATAGATATAATCTATTCAGAGAGCGAATCCTCTTCGTATTAGGTCAATTTATAACCATTTAGGCGTATATCGCCGCGTGAGATTCGGCTATTAGCACGCGCATATAATATAGAGTAGGGTATATCATATAGCTTTGCTGCTACGCGAAGAGAGGCAATCCGGTTAGCTTTAATATCGGAAAGGGCTAATATTATCCTGCCCTCTTAGTTAACCGATTTCTTCGAGGATTCAGTGCGAATTAGTGGCATAGTAGGTGGTTGAATTAGGTATATTAGCTAGAGTACGCGATTTTAGATAGGGTGATCCGCTTAGCCGTGGATTACGTTAAGTATTATCTTGTTATGAAATCCAGAGTCCTATTATTATACTCATGATATTTCGGTACTTAGAAACAGGAGAAGGGGTGGTCACTATGCCAGCCCCACCAAGCGAACGCGGGTTAGAGCTTTCGATCTAGGGAAAAAGCGGTCGCCCTTGCATTACCGCCGCAGGCACACTTCGGGAACAGGACGTACTACAATAGTAACAAACCGTGTGTAGCATAACTAGCTCATACCAGCCCATATCAGCTTATACCTAGTTACTCATGCACTCGATCAAGCAAGAAGAAGTGATTATGAGAGTCGCCCCTTTCATACTCTCATCCTCAGAAACCCTCTGTAATTCAAAGGCGGGCTCATCCCTATAACCGAAGAATTAGGAATCTGAGAAAAGGTCTCGACCGATCGAAATTTAACGCCCCACCGGATAGGCGAAGAAAAGCAAATAATAACACAAATAAGACTGGGCGCTAAACCGCTTCAGGCGTATTTGGAAATAGGATTCTGGTCCGCGGACCGCGATAGACTAAAACTAAGAGATAATAGAGATCACTGTAGGATAGAAATTTCAGAATAATACCGTAGTACACAAGACTCACAGGACTTCGATACCAATAAAGTAGCATCACAACATCACCAGTCTCTCAAGTAGTATACTATTCATTGGGCGGATTCTGGGTTGTGATGACCGATCACTCTTATTAGATAATATACAGCAGTTTAGTGTCGAAGATGTGGAAATTATGTTGTAAAAAGGACTAGATTTGAAACTCTACGTGGTATAGCGGTATGACTACAGGCGTACGAACGTCAATATTACACTCCGACCTCCACCTAGGTCCCAGGTACACGCCCTAAAGCCGCCACCGTAGATAGTCATATCCGAGCCAGAAAAGATCCTAGTCACCTCTGCCCGTTATCGGTCTTTCGGCCATTACCGCTACCGAGTCATTCGGTCGATAGTCCGTATAGGGTTTAAGACTAGCGCCTCAAGCTACCAGTCGGATACTAAATGAATTGTGTCGATCCGACAGCTGCGTTTCGTAGAGTCAGGGTCACTAAAATCTCGCGAATACACTCTTGCGTCTATATACAATTTCAGACGACATTAAACGCCCGAAGCCGAGAACGCGGATTCGATTTTCGATTTGCTAGCATAGTGAGCTGGCTATGTCGACACGACTGCTAGCTGCTCGAAATTTGGGACCCCGTCAATTGAAAGCGATCAGGATCCGGGTTATCCATGATATGAAAAGTTGCGAGCATCCACCACAAAGCTTTCAGATTCAAATGCCATTATATATTGGACTACTACTTGGCTGAATCCTGGCTTGAGCGATAATTTGACATTCTCACCTATGCAATCACTCTTCCATTCGATATTTTTGCAGTAGTTTTGAGCATCTTTAGACAAATGACCAAGTTTCACGTATTGCTTTATACAATCGAGATATCACTACTACATTACGTAATGTCTAAATGAATCATCATACCATACTTCGGGGTGCATCCATAGAGATATGTTCTCGAACGAATGTAGTGTGATTACAAAGTATCACCTGATATTTAGTTAGGACGCAGACACTCAATAGACTAAGATATTCAAGAGCTTAGGATGTGTTTTTGGTTTCTTTCGCCCCTAACCGAAAGGAGGTCGACCGCCACCACATATATCTATGAACACTACTCCGAGTCGATAGTGCAGTCGAATATTCTCACCCATATGAATGTGCATGAATGTTCTCTGCTGCCAATCATGTACATTATACCAACGAAATTATCATCATTCAGGTTCATCACACCTACTGCACTGATGAATAGTTTTCTGATTTTGAGATTTGAGTAAGACTATACATGCTCAGTTTGAGCTTCCAAGATGTTCGTGAGTCTCAGCATCCCTCATCTCTCTTCATCTATATCCGCCCAGAACTACTTTGTTTCTTCGACGTATCTTGTTGCTTCAAGAAGCGGCTCCCACTCAGCGACATAGCTCTCTGCAATTTCCAGATAAGGCGATAATGTTTAATCCAAGTAATCGCTTAGAGTTCCTAGAAAATGTACCAGCAAGTCTCCGGGATGAACCTAGAGAGACTCCGGCGAATCTAGATTCGGCTATAGTCCGTCCGGTGGCCTCATATAAGCATTAAACCATCGGAGAGGGCAAAAGACTTTATGGTTTCTAAAATATTCGTGCTCATCAAGAAGCTTGCTAATAGCAGACTGATCTTGCCAAGGGAGTAGCTCGTCCGGTTTTAATACTAGGTACGATATCGTCGCAGAGAGCAGTCTCACCGACCACTCATTAACTCGAATAAAGAAGACACCATTATTAAGTCCGTTCCAATCTTTAGTAAGTAGAATATATATACTTTTCAGTCTTGGCGGAGGAAGAAAGACTTCGAGAGGCATATTTACATTCATTAGGACTAAATCGCTATCAAACCAGCTAGAATACGAGGAAAGGGTAGATTAGTCCATAGAAGGCAGAAGGTGATATAAATAGTAATAAGCACTCACAACAGCCATTCAAGCCTCAAACTCAAAGGTTTCTTCAATTCTTATAGGATTTCAGATAGCAGGAACGCACATTTACTATACATACCACTCATAAAAGATTCCCGAAGAACGGAAACCGGGTATCCAAATCAGCGACCGTACTCCTGATATATTCTCAACCCTCTCTCATATATTAAACGGTTTCCATACACCATAGTAACTTTGCCGACTGCAGGCGGCTAAATATATAGTCTGGGTACCATAGGCAATACTATAGCGAACTATCAGCTCTCGCTATCTCTCACATAAGGTTTACCGTAACACTTATAAGACGTACCAACGCTAGAGCAAAATATATAGAGACCCAGCACTCCGAACAGCCCCATAATAGTAGTTTAAACCATCCTCATTCTCATTTTATCTCGGGTTGACGTGTTTAAAGAGGGTATTATCAATTTCGAGAGGTAGTGATAAGGTATTTTGAGCGACTAAAGACAATCAAAGATTAGGAAACGAGGATCTTAAGGCACTTCACTTTATCACCCCTTCAGCTTAGATAGCTAGACTTGACAGACCTAGGACCAGATTTAGCGCCGCAGATAATACCTAGGCAGGTGACTAGTAACATCCATGTTAGAGCAGAGCTATTAGACGCGCCGTCTTAGTTAATCGAAGATAGGTAGTTAACTCCCGTCCTTCACTTTAGCCACATAGAAACCTTCAGGGCTGTCACTACTCCTAAAACTCGCCTTTCTATACTATATCGCGCCATTTGCCCATGATTTTGAGAATTCGTGTGAAGATACATAACCTGTGGGTCTCGACAGAATAATTGTCAAACATACATGCATGCAGCGATTTAACTCTGGAACCGGGTCGGGTCGCGCTGACTGGGCGAGGATCGGGAGTGATATTGTATAGTATGGGACTGAAATCATTCATCGTCCCTACGTACTCAATGTTTATTTTCGATACCCTACGTGAATAGCTTCGGACTTACTTAAAGTAGGAAAATAGAGATTGAGCTGTAATAAAACCTTTGCATCGCGCGATACTATTGAGTCTTGGCCAGAATGGGAGAAGGTAGGCTAGGCCATGGGTAGCTCTTCAAGACTAGGCTTCAGTTCCTCAGCGATATGATCAGAATTCACCACCATCGCCTAAATATACCATCAGACCTGTTCCTTTTCGAAGCCAAAGTAGCCGTAAATTTGGGTAATATCATTTCAGCAAATACATATTGGACTTTTTTGGGCGAGACCCGGCCCATCCGAGATTTACGTTCATATCGGAAATAATAGACAAATAATGAAGTCCTATCTCCAGTAGTCACGTCTATATATAGAGTATCGATTCTATTCTTGTACCAATTTTGTTCCAGTGTCCAAGCCAGGTCAGCGATAGAACTCCGGAAATTTTTGTATACAATAGCAAAATTACATCTCGGTCCGAGTGACAATAGCCGCCAGGTGAGTCCCCAAACTTGCTGGGTATTACCGCTAGTGCCATATTTGAGTGTTAAATAGAACAAGACTTATGGACAGGACTATCTACGAATTAACCTCTCCAAAAACTTCGGAATGACGAAACGCACGGGAATTACTTATATAAATCTAGACTACTTATCTAAAAGAGATACGGAAACTCTTTAGTATATATAGCGTCGAGCCTACTAACTTAACTTCGCCCTATTTAACGTCTGCGGTATCCGCTTTAGCTAGGGCAGTATTATTAGTATTATACTAATATACGTTAATTATCTACTACTTTCAAAATATATAAAAGAGAAAAATTAGTCTAATACCCGGACCTAATACTTATTAATAATCTTAGAATTAGTAATACTATTAACGCTATACTCGCGTTACTGCTTATTTAGAAATACGGGGATATCGACGAGGGACTCCCACGCACTCGACGTATAAAGATAGTGATGAATATGATTTTCGATTTCACCATTAGCTTAATACTGTTAATCGGCGATCTGGGAGATACGGTATTTAAATGTAATACTCGTAATATAGCCAGCTTAGAGCAATATCTATGCCAAAGGCCTTCGGGTCGCCAAGATAGGTTTCACCTTGATTCTTGTTGAAGAGTTACGAGGTAAACCAATACGTGTAAAATGTATACTCGGTCGCATCACATTAATGTCAACGTGAATACAATGAAGAAAGACTATGAACCTACAATAGGAATATTCACTCTCTCCTATATCACGTCCTGGGTCAAGGGAGCTATAAGTTAGACGGTAGATTATGCAAAATCATCTGTAGTAACCGCTTATAGGTAGTAGAGGAAATGCCTAAATCCCCATAGTGACTTTTTTCTCCCGGTGATACAAACTCATCGTCACCGTACTTAGCGACCAGATTCAATACTTTTTGCGTGGGAAGATGTCCAGACCGTTAAGCGGCACTGGTAGCAGACTTGTTTTATCAAATCCTTCGTCCATCATTTGAGGATAACTGTTACAGTAGTTTTCGAAATCAGTTAAAACCTCTCCCACTCTTGCGATTTCATTCCCGCAAATTGATTTCGAAACATACGAACCTATTCTGGTCCACCGCTCTATAATAATGGCAGAAGAGTACGCGTGATAGCAGTACAAAGACGGATGAGTCATCTTGATAATACCGTAATGTTTCGTAGCACTGCGTACGGAGTTCAATTCTCGAGTTCAGGCGATCTAGCATGATCGTCTGGCCTATCCACATCCCTTCCTGCCTGCCCCCGTTCGTTCTTCCCGTATCCGTCGCAGCCCACATTGACCACTTTTTGAAGCGGGATACGGTGCTTCTTAACACCAATAATATGGATCACAACCATGAAGCTCTTACACAGCGTCAGTGACTGGTCAAGCAAGACACATTCACTATCCATAATATCTTGTGACAGTCCTCGAAAAATTGATCAAGTTAAATAATTCAATAAGCTAAGGCTAATCGAGTTCTGATTACAATCACGTAGTTAAGATGACTAGGCGCGATGTCTCCATGACTTGCAGGGGTTTGGGCCTCTTCCTTCGCAGAGTGTGTATAGCGTGCGCCACAGATAAATGCCCGTAAATCTCTTTTTGATGCTCGATGAGGAAAATGACAGTCATCTGTTGGTCTCATTTAGCTAGCAGTGGTCGATTCAATCGATTTTACGCACAGGCATATCTCATTGCATTTGTTTCACCTCCAAGGCGCTTGGGATGCAAGATGTTGTAAGAATTGATGATAAAAATAGCAAGAGGTCTGCCGAGGCACCCTGTTGAGAGTATAAATATCCACCCAGAGAAGATTTGGAGTTACCAGTTCAAGTCCACGAGATCACTACAACTACTTCAGCCATGTCGTACAATGTCTATCGAGTTTCTTATGCCGGTCTTCCCCGGGATCATCATGCTATCTTCGTCGAGATGAACAAGGACCAGTCTGGTCATATATTTCAGGTCACTGGTGACATACAAAACGGCATGAGACATGACGACAAACCTGCCAAAAAGCCGGAGGAGTCAGGGACCTACCAAGGCAAAGCACACATTGGAAAGGTTGCCGCAGGGGATTTTGATAGCATCAAGCGAATTTGCGAAAGTATTCCTCCGCCCAAAAAACAATTTGAGGGACCTCGGAAAATATATCCAAATGAACCTCTTCGCCGCTGCCAGGAGTGGACGCAAGAAGCCATAAGTGCTTTGGTTACTAAAGGAATTCTCAAGAATTAAATAATTGATGCCGATCGCTTTTCGATATCAATTTCGGCGCTATTGTCTTGGAAAAGCTTCCTAGACGCTACTCAGCGGACAGTACATGTCGTGGAGAATGGACCCCTTCTACCCCTGCACTGACGTTTTCGCCGTGTGTCCACTTCTGTATGCTGTTTTGATGTTATTTTTGACACGAGGGGCACTCGGCCATTGTAACACCGGGTCTGCAAGTTTTTTGGCGAGGACAATTCAACTTGTCCTCGCAGAGTTCTAATATTACGATTCTTGATCAATGAATTCGTCGAGTTTGGTTGATTTCACCTGATACACCTGTCAGATTGAGTCCAGTAGAACGTTTTCACTACGTCTAGTAAATCCTATTGAAACCTATATTCGATGCACGTGGAGCCTTAGCGAAAGTCGTTTACTTCGGAAATTTTGGTGCTTCGTAGCTTTGCGTCAGTGAGGGTAATTTGACTGCTAGGCTACGCCATCATCCTGACTCAGATTTCAGCACTCAGGCAGGTGGTTCGAACTGACTTTATGGTGGCTCGACCCAAAAGTTTGGCACCGAGCTGAACGGTTCAGAATCGTTAGTTAGCATGCTAGGGTGCACTGCCATAAGCACTGGCTTTGATTGGTGGAGACCGCATATTCAAACAAGGGTCTCGCCACCATGCCCGTACGACGTTTCTTACCCTCTGAAATTTAACGTATCACGTGACTGCTACGGACTTCATAAGGGACTCGCTCGGCAATGATTACATTGCACCCGTCAGATTATCCCCCGACCGAACTTGAATCACTATGGAGACACCCTTCGAAATTCCATTCTATGCAGATGATTTGCCTTGCCCTCTTCCCAGTAGCGCCGAAATTGAGAATGCTCCGGATATCTCTCTGCAATATGGAGGGCGAAGAATCGTTGCAGTGGGTCAGAATTTCGTCGTGAAATTTGGACTAGGCGTCAATCTCATCGAGGGGGAGAACATGTTGTTTGTTCGGAAGAATACAAATGTTCCTGTCCCACGAGTATACGCTCTCTATTCGGACACAAATACCGGGAACAATTACATTGTCATGGAGCGGATTATCGGCCAATCGCTACTTTCCGCATGGCCACAGCTCACAACGCTGGAGAAAAAACGCATTCTGAGCGACCTACAAAGATCGTTTGAGGAGTTGCGCGACCTTTCATCTCCAGATTACTTTGGCAGCTTCGGCAATCGGCCACTTTTGGACGAGATATTTTGGACCCAAAAACCTGATCCGCTAGTGAATGGTCCCTTTGCCTCAGAAATGCACCTCAACGAGGCAATGATACGAAAGTACAAATACAATGGAGGGCCCCCATACAGAGCGGAATACCTTAGGAAATGTTTACCTCTCGTCTTTAAGGGCCACGAAGCGGTGTTCACTCACGGTGATCTTCAGCGGAAAAATATCATGGTCTGCGAGAAAAAGAATCAAGCCGGGGAAGAAGCAAGCTTGGTCATAATTGACTGGGAAAAGTCTGGGTGGTATCCGCGGTATTGGGAATACTGTTTGGCTGTTTGTGCTTTACGATGGGATGACGATTGGGCGCTCTGGGTTGATAGTATTTTGACGCCATTTGTCCATGAGTCTGCATGGTTACAAACACTTCGCCTGGAGCTGTGGTCATAGTCATGCAATACACGGCGATATTTGTGACCATATCGCGCCAAGGGCACGTAAATATTCCAATGCTATGGAGTGGTAGCCGAGACGTCAAGGGTTTCGCGACGGAATTTGTTCTTCCCACTATAATTGTGATCTATATGCTGCTTCGCGATGCTCCTGCTGATTTGAATTGTGTTTCATACGTTGCTTGTCTACTGTATAAACCGACATTATGGATTTTGAAAGATATTGCCGATGATTCCCAATTCCCGCAAAGGAATAATGCCGCATGCCAGTGTAAGTTTTTTTCAAAATCAAAAACACAGTACATGAAATATCTGGAATAAAGGAATAGTTTTGGCGAGTCGCTTCTTTGCGTCGTTCAACCCAAAGGTCGATGTCACGAACGAACCGCCGGGCGGCAACTACTTTTACGCCATGCTTGACAAAGAAACCTTGGTCTTGATCCTCGTCAATTTGCAATAGGTCCGGATAATTTTCCAAGGGTCACATCGCGTGCTTTGTTGATGTTCTCCGTGAAAGTCTCGTTGCTGACCCGCGATTGCTGCCATTGAGGTTTTTCCTTGACGGCGACATCCAGCAGGCCATCACCCAGATTGATCCAGTATAGCTGGGCCCAGTGGGTATGGTGTCATGAGGAGGATGTATCGGCTGCTGAGATGATCTTGCCGGGAGAATATTAGTATGGATTGGAGGGTATATTGAACATATCATAGCTGTTAGAGGGTCTGTATCGCAGGTCAGATAACCTGTTGGCTGGGCAGAGGGTCCAAGTCTATAGGGTCTGATTTCAAAGACCGAATCTTGAAGTCTAGTAGGGACTCCACTAGTTTCCACAATATATACATTTAGAATCCGCCTACCCAAGCCCCCACATCTCCACATGGTGCCCTTAGGGTTCTTGCCCTTGGACGACGCGGGGACGATTCGACCGTGCATCGTATCCCATCACCCTATATGGCTGGCGCCGTGACAATAGCGTCCTCCGCGGGTTCCACTTTTCTTATCTAGTCAGTACTTCTCCTCGGCCTCGGTATGGAGCTGCTCGCAAATACCGTTAGGGATATTGGCGTAGGTCTCGAGAACTCTACCTTGCTCTATTTATTTGATCAGGGCCTATAGATGGTGTATTTGTAACCGATAGCGCCCTTTTCTGTGATATTGTTCTTCGTGGCGATATAGTGATCCGGCATATTGTATAACACGGTATGTATCACGCTAAATGAAATGTTGGTCGGAGCTCTGCTGTCACGGCGCAATGTGTGTGATATGGCGGGACACAATTCATGGCCGAATCGCCCCGCGTCGTCTTAAGGGTAAGAAAAATCAGGGAGGGCACCGTGTGGAGTTATGGAGGCTCGGTAAGCGGAATCTTAATGTATATATTGTGGAAATTAGTGGAGTCTCTAAGACCCAAGATTCGGTTGTTGAAAATCAGACCCTATACAGAGTAGACTTAGACTCTCTGTCTAGCCAACGGTTATCTGACCAGCGATACAGACCCCATAACACATTGCCTCGGGTTGGGGCGCCTTGCGTGACTCATCAATTGGCCAAATTCTAAAATTAGATGCGCTTGTTATGGTACATGGCCGTTACATTCAGCTTGTAACATAATGATGACTTATAGACTTGAACTCATTAGCGAGGGAAATACTCGCAGGAAATGACAATGAACGAGGATAGAGTAATCCTTGCAAGCAGTAGAGAGGGAAGACGGTCAGCTTTTGACCCAAACTGTGTTCAGAGATACGAATTTGAGGAGATTCTGATGTCTTCATTCCGAATATCTGGGTTCGCTATGGACTATAGTTGAATAACAGAACTGCCACGGAAACCTTGATTCCGAGGAAAAGGGTTCCTATGGTGAGATATACCCAAAGCTTAAGGTACTTTCTGATCAAATGGGAATACATATATAGAACGAATATCGCTTAGTTTTGACGATTTCTCGGCGGCTTTTTGAGGCATGATCTCGAATTTTTCCTACGTGTTTCTCAAAGTATTCTAGATACAATCAGTGAGAGCGACAAGCGGTTGTGGACGAATGTACGTTGGGTCATCTTCCTGGCTTCAAATCTTATTTTCTTTCGGCGACTCTCCCCTCACAATAAGCTTATATCTGGGACGAGATGTATCTCAAACATTTCACTCTCAGCCACGCTGAGACACTGGGTAGCCGAGACCTACTACACGACTCCGTCATACATACCGTCCCTTCGATAAGGAATGTCTGGTCATACATCCCAGACTGGGTCCACGATAGCTGGAAACCTCCGCTTATCTCTGGTGTAAGAAATCCGCACAGTGCGTCCGACTCGGTCACGACTAAAATTTTGATCAAGCATTTTCTCGAGGTGAACGACGTCTATACATCTTATTTCGGAGCTTAGCGAGGCCCTGATTTGATACACGATTTGACTGATCTTTCGCAGATCATGAGGTATATCGGAAGAGGATTGAATATCATCAGGAGCACACAACTGGAAATCAAGGTCATTAGTTTCAACTCAGACCTATCTCCTATCTGGGTACTTTCCGAACGGTTTCAGGGCTCAGCATACCCCGTTGCAAAATACCATAAGCCTATTCAATTATTGCGCGAGCAAATTATTGAGCAGTATCGCAGTGACGGTATACCGTTCATTCAGATTCATTTTCGCATTTGCACCTATAAAGCATACTAAAGTGAACAGCTACCACGCCTAAGACTGCTCCAATCCTTTCTGGAGCTGACTCTATAGGAGACTAGCGAATATATAATGCGTTTACTCAGTAATCACCAAGCTAAGAGAGTGTCAGATGGAATACTCACGCTAATAATGGGAGATATCCATACGAAGGTTTTCGCACTTAACAATAGAGCCGATAGCGGACTAGGAAAGAAAACTTTCCTTTGGATACATCGGCTAAGCGCGTAACTCCCTACCCTGATTTTACCTTACAATATACAGTAGACTTAGATACCTAACCCAACAAGCCGGAATTCAGATACGTCCAAGTCTAGGTTGGATTCCTGTCATATTAGGAGTCTCCCATAAAGAGAAACTACACTTCCTGTATTCTTGACTATACAAGTTTTCAACCGACGTCCTAAACTTTCCTGATTCGACACCCTAGTCGATTGAGTCAACTAACCTATTCTATATTTCTAATATAAGAAGATTCAACCACGACATAGTAACTGTGAAGGGAATCGCTAGAAGCCCGAAAGACAGTTACGGAGGCTTAGCATTCCTAAGGGTCAGACCGCGCCCGGCTTTAAGCGGAAAGCTACCGTCAGAGTTCCCGTCTAAGTAAGAATCTTACAAAGTGCTGAAAATTTCACTTACTCGTTCATCACATCTACGTGAATGTCTGGCCAGGTCAAGGGCACCGCGCGTGATCATCGGAGGCAAGTGTCGCCCAAACGCTCTACAATCGGATACAGAACCATAATACTTTAACATAGTCACGCAGGCTTTTGGCATTCTCAGTGAAAAAAGATATTATCAAGTAAGACGGAGTAGGTCAAGTCATCTATACACTAAAAGACATTCTGTCGCGATCATCACTAATTAGCCTTCCGTATTCCAGCATCAGTCTCCACCAGACCAGTTTCATATCTTCATTACGCAGCACCCGGCGAGACCACTCGTAACTATTCTGAGCGACGCGTTTCCCCAAATCTTAACCTTCACGCTCTTGCGTCAGGTACCGTACAATCTCAGGAAAATCACGTAGATCCAGGCTGATCGGTATATAATAAACCCAAGGAATTAGCCAGTCGTTATACCACTCCTAGTTTAGCGTTTACTTAAGAACG
This sequence comes from Penicillium diatomitis, assembly GCF_028827545.1. Classification (NCBI taxonomy): domain Eukaryota; kingdom Fungi; phylum Ascomycota; class Eurotiomycetes; order Eurotiales; family Aspergillaceae; genus Penicillium; species Penicillium diatomitis. Next base: position 237,885 of record NW_026623184.1, read on the forward strand.
GCCGATTTCGACATCAAGAGACGGTAAAAGCGACTACTAAGACCGTTACCGTCTAGATCGAGGCTATAGCGAAATTTGTATCCCTCGGAGATATCGTCTCTTTAGCCCTCTTTGATCTGAAATTCATTTACTTATTCTTCACATACGGTATCGTTATATTAGACGGCTGCTATTATTTGTATACGGGTAAAGTTAGACAGAGCCGCTATAGTTGACTTTATCTAGACCCAGTCGGAGTTATATAGGGTTATTCACTTATATCGACTTAGTAGGTTCACTAATAAGCTTTTATTCAAGGTTATAAGAACTAGACGTTAGCGCTAAAAGTCTCGCTAGTTATTAGAGTTAGATTAACCTCCTATATTAGATCTAGCCTAATAGACGATATTCTGTTTCTATTCCTAATCACCGTCTAGTTCTCCTTTATAATCCCCTATTCGTAATCGCTCGGTATAAAAAGGACTAGGGTAAAGCAGATTATTAAAACAAGATAGTTTAGATTACGAAAACACTAGAACTAGGGAGTATACGATAGTTATCGATACTAGATAGCAGAGCCCGGTATAAAGGTTATAGAGTTCGGGAAATTAACAGATATCCTTACTAAGTATAATATTTTCAAGGAATCCTATTTCTGTAAGGAACGGAGAACCTATAGCGGATAGAGAGAGATCCCGTACTAGCGTATTAGGGGCGTAAGACACAGAAAGTATATCCTAGGTATTTTATTTACTAATATCTAACAGATCGATATATTAAGCGAGACTAGGTCGGTCAGACAGTCGTAGCGGAGTAGTATATAGAGCCTAAGCTACGTGTAAGGTACAAGATAGTATATTATAGGGGGTAACAATCTTCGCTTTATCTATAGTATTTATCGCTAGTATTATATTCGGTAGGGTTTACAAAATCTCGGTATTAAGCTAGGAAGCAAAAGTAAAACTTATCTAATAGTTAGGATTAATATATAAAGCCTAATCGCTATAAGATATAGTCAAAGTAAATAGTTCGTTTCCCGGACTAATAGTAGCGAGATTCTTAACACGCGCTTAAATATCTAAGGGAGCTATACCCTATAGCGGCTACATAGCTATTATTATAGTATTAAACTTATCGATTAACAAGAGATTTTGTTTTTTTACCGTATAGAACTATTTATCATAATATATAGGCGGTTTCCGTCTGTATTTTCTCTCGTACTTCTTATAGCTAGCCTCCAAAGTTTAAGACTAGTCTTTAATTAACTAATTAAGATCATTCTCTGCTTTTCTAGTAAGATAATAAATTAGATAAGTAGAAGGCTCTAACTAGACTTACGGGTACGACTACAGTAACTCGCCCTCCTAGGTTTCTAGGGCTAACGACGAGGGAATAGCATTACTAAAGATTAAAAATTAGCCTAAGAGAGCGAAAGAGGGCAATAGGAGAAGACCTATCAGTTTTCGATATACCGCGGATAGGGATAAACCGTCGAATCCGATTTTCAATAATAAGGCTAAGACCAGCGGCGAGATAAGGCTCTTATACGATTTTTATTCTTTTAATAGCCTATACAGGACGGTCGCTAAGTAAGATTCGATAGTCAAGGCGGATAGAGTATTACTAGTTATAATCTATAGGAAGAGACTATTAGTTAATTAACTCAGACGATTTAGACTAGAAGCGTATCGTCCTCGTATATACTAGATAGATAGTACAGGCTAGCTTTCCGGTATTCACAAAAGCTATAAAAACTACCTACCACGGTATCACTATCGAGGGAGGCCATATACAGAGTACTATCATAAGGATAATTAGTACCCGGAGAATAAGGGTCTCTGCTACCTTAACATACAATAGCCGTTCGATCTAATCGCGGCATATATCGAGTAAGAAAAACCCCAAAGATTTCAACAGGGCAAAACTCGCCGGAAACGCTATATTAAAAGTATTAAAGTCTCCAGGAAGAAGAAAAATAGAGTATATCACTAACAAGCTCCAGACGACATTTTATATCGTCAATTAAAGTTTCGGGCAGGTTCGATATAGCCGTTAGTAACCGGCTAGGCCGGGGAGCGTAGGTAATATCCGTTCTCGATATAAAATTGCGCAGAAGCTAAACACTAAGGCCTAAGGCTATAAAGAAAATATAAATAAGCGTTCCGAGTTTCATTAGCTCCCTAAGCAGACGCGTCAAGACTCGATAGCTTACCGTAGCTATAGTACTAGTGTGATTAACGTTGATAAGCCGGCTAAATACTACCGAAAGCGAAGCTCCCTATAGATTTATATTAACCTCGGGAGGGATTTCCGTCGCCGAAGACTCCTCTTTAGTAACGTTAACTAGGGGTCTTAGCAGCGTCTTCTATCTCAGAGCGAAAAGTAAGACCGCCCAAGAAATACATTCGACGCGGATATCGTGATTCGTAGACTAAAACCTGTTCGTATATTCGTTATAAGCCGCGCTAACGGCAGACACGAGGTACGCGGTACTTCTATCTATACTGAGTATATGTTAGATTTGTGAAGATAAAGGGCCAGCAGAAAGAGACCACTCTGTCCTTAGGGAGAGGGTCCACGATAAAAGACCATTACTTCGTTAACGGTCTCGATCCTCCTCTGGACTACTTAAGCGGCCTGAAAATCGTTTAGAGGAGTTAATACACGCTGTTTGTATTGCGGACGAGTAATATGTCTTAGAATAGGAGAGGTGTCCTGATACCTGGAATTCCTGGGAGAAAGAATTACGAGGTCGCGGAGTAGTGGCTGTCACGATGGCCCCCGGCGTCTGTTAGCACGGGCTGACTTTCATGCCCTCTAGCGTGACTGTCGACTGTCTGTGGGTTCGTATGGACAAGAAATGCGAGACTGTGGGGGCGATGCAAGCGCCACGCATACTTATTTTGTCTATGGTGTTGGGGGTCCACGAGTGCAGAAGCAGATATATTTCAGGTCATATCCACCACTTTACATCAGTCAACGAGGGAGGTGCTCTTATGTGATTAAATTCAAACAACGATTACTCCCTGACAGTGTCTAGTATGGATAAATTGCTACTTAAGTATCTAACTCCCATAAAATAACTATGCAGTGATTCGGTTTAGTTCAATGATCATGATCAGCCCCTCCTGCGAGACTTGACCGCTTTCTCCTGATGTACTGAGACAATTGTGACTGCGTATATATAAGTCCAGCTAAGCAAATGTCAACCGGCGAACCGCTTCCTTGGTGGACAAGTATGTCTTTTCCTGAAAAATTTCATAGGTACATTGGTAGAAATTGAACAATAACAACCCAGCAAGTGGGCGAGCCAGCAACCTTTGAACAATTCAAGGCCCATCTCCTTGTCTCTGAAGATCAAACCTTGCATTTATCCATACCAGAATCATTCATACGGTACCTTGAAATCTAGTTCCCCATACTTCAGAGACTCTAAAATCGCGGTCTGTGAACGTGAAGAGTCAATTTTTGATCATAGTCCGAGGCTTCTAGAATAGTCTCTCCGAAGACCCATTCCACTTAGTTCAGTGTCTGGAGAAGCACTATGTTTTACTCACCGCAAAGATTACTCCTCAACAGATGCCCCCGAGAGGAGCGGTTCATCGAATATGCTCTTGTGATTACTTCCACGAGACTCTTGCATTTGAGCAACCTTGGACACCGCGGTGACTAGCTACCTCGGTCGGAACTGTGAAAGGTCTGGATTGATCTTCTCTACGGCACTTGTATTTCGACACACGTGCAATGTGAAAGGTCCAAGCTGCTGAATTTCAGTAATGGACGGCAAAACATAAAATGTGGCCCCGGCGCTTGGAGCATGACGTGATCAACGGTTTATACCGCGGCATTTGTCGCCTTTCACTTTGATTGTTCGCAAACCTCATTTTCGATATCGAATGCGGGGTACATGATATTGTGCCTCTGCTATGGGACTGCGGTAGATTTGATGTGATTCGAATCGTCAGGGACCGTAGTGGATACGGATATTTGACTTTTCGATCTGTAAATACTGCACTGATTTGCTCTATACTTTCCGGGGTCTCTTCAGAGTAATGTGGGATGGCAGGCCCCCTTGTGGTAGGTGCCAGCACCACCATATCTACTTCCCGACCTCCTCAGGATTGAAGTAATGTTTAGCGAGATAGACTCGGCCTCATGTGCTTAGATGCACATAACCTTGAACAACACGAGTTAAACTGCACATAAGAAGATGTTGAGTAGTCCTCTCTCCAAGTCACCAGACTGTCAGTTCGGAACGTCGAGTACGACAGCCCCTTCAAGTATATCAGACTCGTCTATATATCTCCACCGACCAACAATGCAACTTCTAGTATCACGAAGCTTATGATAAGGTCCATTAATCGCCGGAGAGACTGCGCACGATCTAACAATAGGTATTTGATATTTCGACCTGTCGGTATCTCTTCCCAAAACAGACACGTCTCAATGCTGATATGAAGCTTGCCAAAGTCAGGGATAGAATTCCATAGTGCGTGTTCCGAACTCGAAAAACTAAATTCCACATGTGCCTCTATAACCTTCACGCCGCCAATATCATTTCAGTCTCACAATATGCACGCGCTTCACGGAAGGCTAATAAAATCTCAATCATTGTCTCCTCGTACTGGCAAATGGGCGGAGATGGAAATAGCCGGGTAGTCAGGTGCGATAACATTTAAGATCTATTTATTGCAGGCCTGAGCGCAAATCGCGCAAGAGTCATAGATTTTGTTGTCTCTGCTCATTCTGATCTATAAGACCTCCTGTGAAAAAGCTTCGATAAGTGCCCCGAATCAATCAACTCAGCTGCAAACTCGCTTCGGCATGTACAAAGTGCTGGCCATTTTATCTTTGGCCGACCTAGTTGTCTGTCACGGTCACATCCCCAATATCGTAATCAATGGAGTGTTCTATCAGGGCTGGAATATTGGCTCGTTCCCGTACCTGTCCAACCTTCCACTTGTTGGTCCATAGGAAACCTCTAATATAGGCAACGGATTCATTAGTCCGTGTGGGTTGTGGTTCTTATTTCATAGATCCTCAGAATGGAGAAGCCATGACAATGCGGTTTCTTCTACTACCCGAGCACTATCCCACGCACATGCAACTGATGCTTTGTCTGCCACTATCGAAAGGTTTACCGGATATCATTTGCCACATGCATGTATACTACTATAAACGCCAAGGGCTATATTGTCGTTGCCTCCGCGGATAAAATCAACGTTCAGTAGACCACCTAGCCGGACACTCACCATGGATCTGTGATCACTTACCTCGCAGACTGCGGTGTTTTTCGTGGGACGGTCGACAGAACGATCTTGAAGTACTTCAATATCGACGCTATGGGTCTCGTTGACGACAGCACTCCTCCAGTTACCTGCGATGACGACCAGGTGACTGCCAACGGCAATAGTTGGAAGGTCGAGACCCCCCCCCCCCCAAAAGCTGGCACGTGGCAATTATGTCCTGCGTAAGGAGACCATCGCCCTACACAGTGCAAAAGGAGGACAGTGCTCAAAACTATCCCCAATGCATCAAATGCATCAAGTTGCAAGTCACTGGACCAGGGTTGGACAAGTCTGCGGGTATTTTGGCAATGTATCTGTATAGCCCAACGGACACCGGTAACATCTACCAGTCCCTGGCGAGCTACGCCATCCCCGGACTCGCTCCGTACACGGGTGCTGTCTTCACCGCTCGAGCAACCTCGGTCATCACAGCCTCTTGGAACCCCATTGCGGAAAGTGGTTGTGCCCTTACCACAACCACCGCTGGATCCGGACCATCGACTAAGAAGCCATCAACAACTACGCCGGTCACCAAGACAACCACGATCTTCGGCAACCCTACCGTTGACATGGCTATCTCTTTACTCGTCAAATCCTTTGTACAGTGTGAATGTGAAATTAAAATTAGATGAACTTTACCGACTAGACTAGATCCTCAGATAAAACGCTCCTGAACAAACCACCCCTTCTGCGTGCGACTAACTTTGTAGACCTAAAATTTACGGGAGCACCAGGGGGAACGTGGATGGAGTTTCCAAAAGAAAGTCAGGGCCCACAGTATCTTGAAACCCATCCAGTCCGAGCAAACGGCCCTGTCTGTCCTCTAGTGTTCGATCGTCAAAGTCTTTCCCATCAAGTAGACAATTCCATGATTTCAGGGCTTTTGTAGGACCATGTAGACTTCACAAATGGAACACTTTCAAGCCATCAGTGGCGGAGAATTTGAATCCCAATTTTTCACCCATCGAAGCCAAGATCGACCGCTAGTCGCACGGGGCCGGGCGTCAAGGCTCCTCCAATCCCGTCTATGTCCGCTACTGAGCTGGTATAGGCATTATCTGTGATTCTAGCATCCCAAGTCGTAGAAGAGCAAATTGTCTCCCTGACAACCGAGCAAATCTTCATTCCCTATATCTGGAGCTGTGCCCTTTGTGCTTGTATTACGGAGACATCAAAACCCGACCAGCCTCGATTTTTGGACGATCCAAAATCAAATTCACCCCAAGTAGAAGCGTAACCGCCGTACTGATCTTTTAGAATAGTGTTCGTGTTAGAAGCGGCCCAGCCACCTTGAGAGTCTGCCGCGAATGCTATATACTGGATTGCTCCCGGCGCCAGAGTGAAAGAATGACAAGCATTTCCATACCATCCAGTCAACTGTCCGTCCGGACCAATTTTGTTCCAAATTGCGACATACCAGGTCTTTGCAGAGGCCTAGCTGAATCTAACGACGTACTGATACTTGGAAACCTCTGTAGGGGAGACGGAAATGATGTTACTTCCATATGGGCGACCGACGTTCCCTATATAAGAAATACCAAAGCCACTTGACTGTGTCGGACTACCAAATCCTTCGTTAGAAAACACTGCATCCGCCGGGTAAGCAGACCATGGTTGTGGAGTATGGGAAGTCAAAGAGATGTCTCGAGGTTTGCTTATCGTAGATCCATATCCCCTAGCCCGAACGTTTGTTAAGTGAAGCAGACAACAGATCAAGCTTCGCAAGTCTATCATTATGAGTACCGCTCGATGTGCGAAATCCGCAACTGAGGTCAGAAACCGCCTCTTATCTTAAAACACCCAGGATTTCACCGCTTCGTTCCACTCGCATAAGTACTGGGAGGGATACTGTCGCGTTTCAGGGATTCATCAGCAGGTCCAGTGATCGAATTTGCAGGTTTGAGTGTCCCACAAAAGGAATTTTCATATTCAGAGTGAATTTCAGCATGACCAAAATAATGCAATATCAAGACCAGTAATACCCGGCAGTGAAATAGGTGGTCGCGGCCAGCAGGAGAACAAATGTTCGGGATGTGTCTCTTGAGACTTCCCTCTTTCACTGAAATGGGATTGTTTCCGCATAAGTTGGGCCATCCGAACGCTGGCCAAATCCATTCCCTTAATTAACTCGGGATCTAATTATATCAAATCTGGAGATTACTGCCGTGAATTTGGTAAATCTTCGAAGCTGTGGGAGGGTCTATAATCGGCTAATTGAGAAGACATAGCTTGCAGTGTGTGAGAATGGACCAAGAATTGATTTCCTGAATAACCATCGAAGAGAGAAACACACGAACTAACTTTGTCTTGACTTATGTCTCAAACAAGGCCTACCCTAGCCCCTCGAAATTGAAGTGCTCTCTTATTTCTCAATCTATGTGTGACAAACCCTGACCTCATCGCGCTATCAATCCAGTCGGCTAGGCTTATGACCGTCACCACGGAATACCTCCCAGATCAGATAAATTACTCCTAGGAGTTGTGTTCTGGCCATCGGAATGGCTTTTCAGACGCCTCGGTGTTAGCTCGTTCAAGTTCTTTGGGTGTACGGAGATTCGTACAAACTGGATGTTTCCAATTCAAGCAGTTTCTTCATGTTTTTGCTGACTTGGGAGAGTATGTTCATCATCTTCTTCATCTCATTTCGCAAATCTTCTATGTCCTTCTCCGTCTTTTCAACACAAAATGATAGTCTCTGTATCTCCTTCTTCGCCTTTGTAGGGTCGCTCACTGGTAACGCGGCCGCATCGGTCTCCTTTTGAGAATTTGCAGAACCTAAACCAGGCATATAATTCCAAGAAGGGTAAGAAGGGTAATCCGTCCCAGGTCTCTGTACCTGGCATTTCCACGATTTGGGGAGAGGGTATGTAGAGAAAGTAGTCATTTCAGGCATTGCTGGATATCAACTTTGAGTAGATTCTTCTTCTGGGCTATTTAACTAGGCAATCGGCGCAATACTTGAGCTAAAAATAGGTGTTGAAAAGTTTGGTTGAGTTAATTCTGGAAGGGTCGGCAACTCCTATTCATGATAGTATAACAAGTATCCAGCGATCATATAGATGAATCATTGGCGATGCACCTTTGACCATTTTCTGTCATAGTCTGCTGCTGGGTCGATTATCCTCTTACTGCGACGCTTTGTGTAATGCAATGAATAGCAATATCCTGATTATTCTTATTATTCTTATTATTCTTATTATTCTTATCATTCTGATGCTTGTCATTATTATTGTTGTTATTATTATATATCACACTCGGATCTGTCAGGTCTTGGATCCGATTTGCCGGAGGCCCGCTCTCCTTCCAACTCCTGCTTTCAGGGATCCCCCCGCGCTTATCCCATTTAGGTTTGCCAGAGTTTGGATCTTTACAGTATCATTTTATTTTTGAGGTCCTCAGGACACTGTCAAGCAGTCGCGGGACGGAGCTGCCGCGTAGTTCTCCGTGTGCCCGAGGAGCTTCGTGAGCTTCATAAATTCAACCGCCTTTACTGCATCGACTGCGTTCCAGGTAATGAACAGTATGGCCTATGTAAATGTACCATAGAAATGTCTGATTTCGGCCAGCATGAAGAAAGAATTTCAAACACACGAGGCTCAATTTGATGATGGTCGTATTCGGGCACAATGACCATTCTGTTTCAAACAGAAACACATAGCTTCTACTGGCAAGAATGGAGATCTGAAAACCTTCGGATTCCGAGCAAGGCTTGTCATGGTAAATCGAGCTTCTGTCGCGGACTGATGAAAACTCGAAAGCTACTATTGCGGCGAGGAGTCGATTTCCGTCACCCCGTTTTGGGACCAACACAGCAAGCTACTGGTCCACCATAAATCTCTTCGTGGAAATTCCAACGCAAGCATTACTGATTGTACTGCTCTCGTCATCGCGCCCCTTTTAAGCTCTTAGAGAACCCTCTATATACTGTGCGCCATTAGCATTTCTAGAAGTGACTTGTGAGCCTCAGACGTTTATCATAGCTGATATGACAAGAACGGTAAGAACAGTGCACCGCATAAGTTTGATGAAGAGACGGGGCAGTATGTCTATATTAGAAGCTGGAATATATCGAACCACACGTTATTATTGTACTACATATGACCTCAGCAATCGCCCGCGAATTAAAAAGCAAATTTCTCGAACTCGGTATCGACGATATTCGCGGCGGCAATCTGTGTATACACTTATACCGCCAGATATTCATGCACATTTACCGCCACAAACGCCGTCCCTTCGATCCCTCCTGGCCACCATCGTACGGCAGGCTGCTTTCATCGGACTTGGCCAGTTTCAAGAGACCATACGACGAGAGTTGCAAAGCACTCTTAACATTAGATCAATGAAAGGTATCGGAACGACTTTGGGACAAACTCACTAGGAGATTAAATTACTAAGCATTCATGAAAGATAAGTTATGTCCTTTGTCCCGGGTTTTGATAGAACCTTCTTCGGTAAAACGCGCCTGATGAATGTCTTGCACCGGCGACTATCCTCTGTCCTTCATCGCTAGTAAAAATTAAGTATGCCTTTCGAATACCCGTCTGATTACCCATTCCAAACCACCAGGGGACTGTCAAGAAAAATTTGCGCTGATACATCGTTATTCAGCTGACTCCGTATGCCCGAAGAATTATGTGCTACTTTCAATGCCGGCATCTCTAATCTACAGGAAGCTCTCATGATGGATATCCGCTCTGAATATTTCCTTTGTACTACCTTCGGCCGAAAGCTAGGATACCTAATCCGCTCTCTTCGTCCTCCGGTCATTTGAGCTTTAATGAAGGGTGGCATCCTTGTAAGTCATACCGACTTCGAGTACTTTCAACCTCGCTGCAGATAGATAGAACTTTGAAGAGCCGAAAATAGGTGTGGACATTGGTATTTTGAGAATGGTCAGTTGCGGGCAAGCTGAATTGTGCCTACTAATACCTCAATCAAATTAGCTTAGAGGAGAATCATCGAGACTGTCATGGAGTACTGTCGTGTTCACGAGGTCCCGAAACATTTGTGTCACAAATGAAGATTCGCCATACATAGCCTATCCTATGCTCTAACTTTTCCTTGAATGATATCTACTCTTTCGTCAATGAGACATGGAACTGATTAGCAGTAATTGCGCCAACCGCGGTTGACCCGACGGCGGCAATATATTCATTCCTCGCCCCAGCGCCGCAGAGGATCAGAATGTCTATTGCGGAGTCGATGTATGATTTAAAGTAAATTTTCGATTCTTACTACAAATGCTAATGTAGGTCCACTGAGTTCTGTGAGAATCTTGTCTATAAAATTCGGTTTTGGGTTCTTCATGCGACGGCGCTAGTAACAGGTCGTACGACAGTTTTCATTGACTAATTTCTATGTTAGATAACTAACTTTCAGAATGATTACCGGGTGGCAATCCCGTATCGCGAATATTCTCTAACTCCCATTCAAATTTAGGCTCCTACACTTCTCAAGTCACGGTGTGGTGTACACGGTTAGTCTTCACAAAGTAAATGTTTCTGTTAAGACCCCTTTTCTGTTACCATTTCATATCTGTTACGCTCTCACGTAAAAAAATACAATTGCAGGGTGGCAATGGCTGGAGCTGGGTCAAGATGTCTTATTTCAGCTATTGGCGTGTGTAGCTATGCACAGAGAACGTAACTTACTATAATGAGTATGCATTAGCTTACCCCGATATCAACTTGGGTCATTATCAATGACATCGCTGACGTCATCCCTTTTGTGATGCGATACACAATATGTTCCGCAAATTTGATAAACATCACGACTCCAACCAAAGAGCTCGTTAAGTGTCAGTCGGAGGGCGACGAGATAAGTTTAGTACTTATAGATGACTAGTCGGGATAATGATCATCGGCCCCTATTTAAAGCTTTGTCAAGTTTCTTATGGAAAAACCGAGACCCTCTAGCTAGAAGCTTGATTTATCGAAAACGTCAAAGCCTTATAGAATGCTACTCGATTGTGTCATGGATGTCTGTGCGACACTTCGGCACGTCCCCTGATTTCGGTCCCTCATATACCCCTCACTCAAGTGAATTTCAGGACTCGTGAATTTGTGTGCCTGAAGGATCAATGAACATTGTGCATACAATCAAGACTTTAAGGTATGAGGTGGGAGAACAAAGGAGAGGAAAGACGACTCGAATCGATCGATATCACAAGGAAGCAATGTTTCTCAATTTGAAGTCATTCCTTTTCTAATGGCGCGTGTCTTATCACTGAGATCACTCTTTCCATCGTGCTTCCTCTCAATTTCTCCCAAGTCTCCAATTTCTCCCCAGTCTCCAATACTTCAATATGCTCTCCCTGATGTTCTATCATAGTGGACCGATCAGACCTAGTATCATACAATGTTTGATTCTGACGACATTTGTGTCCATCGTATACATTAATCTAGTGAGTCAATACGACACTAGGTTCCCCGAAGAGAAGCCTTGACTCTGTGTATTGCACATTGAAGTTAAGTATACGCGCAATCGGAGTGGCCAGAATTTACATGAGACTGGTAAGTCCAGAAGGCCCCGGAAATCACTGAAAATAACATTAGATTCCTTTGAGCATGATCTGCCTGGACACATCGCAGATTTAGGTCGATACCCTAAGGCAAGCTCTTAATTCCACAAAAGAACGTTTTTTTAGTTTGTATGTCTTTTAGCTTTGAGGCTTGGTTTCCTTGAGGCGGTATTCTGAACTCCATATACCAACCCTGTCTTTAATCCCTAGATTTACATGATAAGAATGGGCCGTCACGGAGATATTTCATTGGCGAAAGAGACCGATTTCGGCAGCCTCTGAATAGCCGTTCTTACCTGCGAGTGGTTCCTACTATATCACTGATTCCTGATGAACTTATTGGATCGAGCGTGCCAGAACGCGTCAAATTGTGTTAAAATGATTGAATGTCAAAGTCTGTTCAAGGACACATCATTTTCAATCTACAGCGATGAATCCCTTCGAATCGCCAAAAATATGTGATCATGCGTATACTTCATCTGCGATGCAAGCAGTCCTTGATGTTCCTGTCAGCATAGAGTAGACCTTAGAGACTCAGGTCGTCATTCTACCGCCTCATTTGGAAGGTGGTGTCACAGGCCCCTCGCTTGGAGGATGTTCGCTGACTTCGCCGCATCGATGAGCCCGCTTCGTGAATCCTTGCGTATTTCGAGACAGCTCAGAGTCTGGCGGGAGGCCCTGTGGTGGTGCATTGGCAGTGTCTGTGACTGGCTGAGGTGAAGCTGGAGTTTCTGGTACAACCGAGAGTTTCGGCTCGAAAGAAGTTGGTTTTGTGTATGGCCAAAGCACGTCGTTCTTCCTGTATACCATGGTCACCGTCCGAGGAGAAAGGTGATCGACCGACCCTTGTGAAAACACAATATCTTGTCGCTTGGTATAGGGTGCTCCCTCAAATCATAGTGAAGGATATAAGAAGAAGAACAGTCTTGGGCAGCAGACTGCTTCCGGTCAGTCAGATGTAGGCGCATTTAAATCAGCATTGCCTGGATAGTGGGAGCAGATGCGACATAGCAGATACTCCTAATTTAGACCAGTTGCATAACTGTTGGTCAATACTGCGCATTCTCCAGCGGGGAATGACCTTTTATTTTCATATTTGAAAGTCTCAATTTCCTATTCGAGGTGTGGGACCCAATTGCGGTCTCATAGATCAAGCGTTGGGTATTTTATATATTCTTCATACTACACCCTCCTTCTGAGTTGCACAAACTTCTTAGCGCGTTGTTTGGTTTGGCTTGGTGTAGAAGAATAAATGTTACAAGGCCACTCACTGCCTAAATTTGACGTATTTGCATGGTTACCTTGAGGTCATGGAAATGCCACACCAAAGCACAGACAAAAATCGATCATCTCAAATACATTTTGATTTCACCGAGCTCCATCAAGTTAGGTTAGCTGGTCTTACGGGTATCTTGGACCATAGAACAAAAAACCACAAAAGACTTGATGACTGCTTCGCAGGAGCATCAAACCTTAAGGTGGTGTCAACCGAAGAATCTATGCACTATTTATAACTTCTCGATACGGGAATTATCATACGATCTCCTCTCACATATTTGATATACATCCTTCATTATTCCTATTTCAGGCACCGACAAAATTAAACTGCGCCCCTTACCTTCGACCAACCATGCATCGGGTTAAAAATCGACGAAGCTTCATACCGAGAGTCCCGAGAACAGAGCCTTCAATGTCAATCTAGAAACGAGCATCAAAAGGTCTCTCACCACCCAAGTGAGTTCCCCGATTCTAGTGGTGCACTGATTTTCTGTCTGGGATAAAGAGGTCTTGTACTACGACCAATCTCGGAATTAGGTGGTTTGATAGCGGTACCAAAGTTTCCCTCACCAGAAGTCAAAATGCCGTGCCTACGCAGCCTTCTTCTTCTGCGGTAATGGCGAGCGATCCAGAACATCCCGGCACCGTAGGCTATGGCGCCGACAACAACGCCAACACCGATGCCAGCAGAACTTCCATTGGCACCAGCAGTGTTTGCAGAACCATCTGTATTACCGAGACCGCCCGTGCCGTCAGGATGATCGTCATCCTTACTGTTTCCAGTAGAGGTACTGGGGTTTGCAGGGCTTTGGGATGTTGAGACTATGAATTTCGATACTGTAATCGTAGTGTATTTTCCAGACAGCATAGGTGATACAGTAGAAGCGGTGGCAGCGGGAAAGGACGAAGCAGTGTCGCTGGCGATTGTGGTGTGGGCGATGGGCACTGAATCTAAAACAGTGGACACGTGTGCCGTCTTCGAGGTTGGTGTGGCAATGTCCAAAGACAAGGAATCTGTTGATGTGAATCCACTTGTTGTAGTTATATTCGTGGCAGAGATATGCAACATCATGTTCCTAGAACCTGAAGTGGTCACTGGAGGTACAGAGGACGTTTTCTCGACACCTGTGGCGGCTAAGCTCGTAGGAATTGTCGCCGGACCTTCAATAGCTGACGGTCTGCTGCTGAGAACAGACGGCTTGGTAGCCGGTCTCCCTGTGGAGTTATGCATAGAGATCGTGGGAACGTGTTCTGATTCATAAGCTCCAATCACGAGTAATGAAGTAGCATCACCGACGCTGTTGGTGACTTCGTTGGTAGGAGTCAGAATTGCAATAAATACCGAGTAAGAGCTCTGTGTCGGGATTGTGCTAGCCAGTATAGCCGAGATGGGTGATTTGACGAAGGTAGTCATTGGATACTCGGATATTCTTGCAGTCGGGCTAAATGGTCTCGAAGTTCTGATAGTCGGCCTGAGCAAGATCCCTATAGCTTCTTCTTCTTTCTCTTTTTCCCCTCCAGCTCTTGAGATCCTCGAATACCGCGCAGACAGTTAAATAAGAGTTTATGAGTCCTTCTAAAACTTTCCTAACTGGCGTACAACATTTACGATAAAGTATACCCAAAGCTGAAGGTGATTGCCGTTCAAATGGGAATTACTAGCCATCCGAGGACCAACGTGGTCTTAGGACTGAAAAATTATCTCGTCAGAGGCCACAACAACATTGTAAATCCGATTCCTAACTTACCTATAATTACACCGAGCCAGCATTATAGCCAGATTTGCACCAGGTTTATACCAGATCCGCAGCCAGTATCGTAGCCAGATCCGCAGTCAGTATCGCAGCCAGATCCGCAGTCAGTATCGCAGCTAGTAACGCAGCCAGTAATATAGCCAGTAACGTAGCCAATGACGTAGCCGTCGTACCCAGGAACGCAGCCAGCGTCGCAGCTAATAAAGCAGTCAGATCCGCAGCCAGTATCGTGCTAGATCCGTCGAGTCTAGCTAATTACAGGCTAGCGTCACTGCCACAGAACCAAGGTTCGGTCTGTGGGTCACATGATTTGTACTTCGCAGACCGCTATGGCAGAACCCCTTCCCCTAGGGAAAAAAAAATACTATTTTATGCCCCCCCTCCTTTAAGCGTATATCCTAGAAGTAAAGAAGTTAGCCTAAACTATTGTTGTTATGTCTCTGAAGAGACACAATTAAATAAAACCTTAGCTTGACCGTTTTTGAGGAGCTTTTTGACGCATGATCTTGAATTTTCTCCCCCGTGTCTTCCAAAGTATCCTAAACACAAGCAGTGAGGGGCCTGAGGGCGGCAAGCTGTTGTGGACGGATGCACGTTAGGTCATCTTCGTGATTTGATTGCAAATTGGACGGATGCACGTTAGGTCATCTTCGTGATTTGATTGCAAATTGGAGCGGAATGAGAAATTGCTTTCCATGTAAGTGCCTGGAATTTGATTCCTGCGCTCTGATTAGCTGGCTGTGGCAGAATTGACCGCCCCTAAAGTTATATCACGTGATGTCTTCCAGATGTTTGCTTTGTGATTCTGTGATCAGTCTTAATCTCCTCTCGCATCACGTGGTCCTTATGTCTCGGCTCTCGGGTGACTTATCACGTGACTATTGTCTATATAATATCAACAGTTGATATCATATGTAGAGGTGGGAATACGGGCCCCCATCGGCAAAGCCGCAAAACGACCCTACCCATGGATACCCATGAATCTTCGGCACTTAGTTATAGTTACTTGATTACATGACTATTGGAGTTCAACCTTAGTTGAACCTGCGGGAAAGGGTTCAACTACTTCTTGATACAAAGATTACAGAGTGTAAGAGAGACGTTATATACCTCTATATAGCCGACGTGTTTGTATTAGAACTGTGAGATTTTTAACATTCAGAGTTAACTAATATACTGAAAGATTATAAGTAATTATACTAAGTTTCATAATTATACTAAGTTTCAGTGTGGTAACTTATTTCTTGAGTGTGGCGGTCGGCTGGTGGCAGTGGTGGACTAGAGGTATACATGTCTTTGCGATCGGAGTCAAAGTCTCTCAATGTACCCGAAAGTCTCTAGGTGATAGGGTAAGCGTGGATTTCAAGCTTCATCTTTAACACCTTCATAGAATTAGTATCTAGTTAATCTTATTCAATACATAGTATATATATACTATAACTAGATATAATTGCTATCTAAAACTAGATTTTACCTAGAGATATTAGAGGCGGTATGAGTCTATGACTAGATAACTAAATACCCCAAAAACACCTTCCGTTTTGGGAACTTGAGTTATTCTGTTATAGGAATCAGCCGGGCTTATTAACCAAACAAGCCGATATAGTTAGTTAACTAAGTATCGCGACGTCATGGCTTGCGGCTGGCTACGGCCCCGCACAGCCACCAAGCCCGCAATCCGTCGTAACATACGCATGGGCCCTATGGCAAAAATATAATACCCACAGGAATAACCGTAGGCGGTAGGCCCCATAGTCAAAACCTAAATTCTGACCCAAACCCAGGTACCCATATGGGCTCTATGGGTATTCCCGCAAGTTGATAATCGTCTTTACTTGCGTTATAGTCTTAAAGATTTATGATTTAATTTGCGTTAGCCGTTGGCCCGTTGATGGGGG
Organism: Penicillium diatomitis; assembly: GCF_028827545.1. Taxonomy (NCBI): domain Eukaryota; kingdom Fungi; phylum Ascomycota; class Eurotiomycetes; order Eurotiales; family Aspergillaceae; genus Penicillium; species Penicillium diatomitis. The sequence goes on from NW_026623184.1 coordinate 254,602, forward strand.
TCTACGGGGGTCTCCCCCGTATATAGAGTTGAGAATGTTGATATAATCGGTAGATATCAGAGTACCCTACAACAATTTGCACTTCTTGCTCCTCGCATTCGAAGGGAGGGGCGGCACATTTATAATCTTATATTCTTTTAGCGACTCTGCCGCTCACGATAAGCTTATATCGGGGACGAGATGTATCTCAAAGATTTCACTACCAGCCACGCTATTACAAGGAGTAGCCGATACCTACTGCACGACTCCGCCATACATACCGTGCCTTCGACAAGGAATGTCTGGTCATACATCCCGGACTGGGTCCACGAGAGCTGGGAACCTCCTCTTGTTTCTGGTGTAAGAAGCCCGCCCAGTACGTCCGACTCGGTGACGACTAAAATTCTGATCAAGCATTTCCTCGAGGTGAACGACGTCTATACATCTTATTTCGGAGCTTGGCGAGGCCCTGATTTGATACACGATTCCACTGATCTTTCGCAGATCATGAGATATATCGGACGGCGGTTAAATGTCATATGCAGGACACAACTAGAGATCAAGGTCACTGCTTTCAACTCGGACCTCTCTCCAACCTGGGTACTTTCCGAACGGATTCAAGGCTCAGCATACCCCGTTGCAGTCTGCCATGAGCCAGTTCGGTTCTTGCGCGAGTAAGTTATTGAGAAATGTCGTGGAGACGGTTTACCGTTCATTCAGGTTGTTTTTTGTTTGCATGGCATGTGATTCTGCCACTCACAACAGTCTATAGCTTAGGTAGAATACACGTCTTCCACCCCTTCTTGTAGGCTGGTCCATCGCACCCTCATCGGCATTTGGTAGATATAAACTTGTGGGAAATGCAAGAACTTCTCAAGCTCGGTGAAGAGTAGTCTACAATACTATAGGAATTTGATACATCTCGCTACCTCTTTGGAATTGCGAGGCGTCGATTAAATTTCAATACGAAGGTGGTCGTATTCGCAAACGAGGGCGGGGTGTCCCGATCGGCGGATCACTGCTGACGCCTTCTGTGGCCAGCAGTATCTCAATTACCCCCTGTTGTTCTTCTGCCATAGCCCAAGCTAACGGTGTCATTTGTTTGTGGTGAGGCCCGCCATACTGCCTGGCACACACATGGGCTACGCCCTCAGCACCTGGGATCACCAACCTCAGTAGTCTAGCTTAGCTTCCTTATTCCTTCTCTCTTTCTCTCTTCAACGTCGAGTGTTTTCACCTTTTAGGTTTTCCTTCGTAGGATCCTGCAGTCAAATATCATTCCTTCAAGATCTTCAGAGTCTAGATGAACCCCTATCACCGCGAGTAGCAACTTGACCGTATCTGTAAATCCCCTCTCTGCTGCTAGCGATAATGCTGTTCGTCCATCACCATCCCTTGATTCTGGGTCAGACCCGTTCGTCAGCAGCAGCTTAACTACCGCCTCGTGGCCGTTGCCTGCGGCCCAGCATATTGGAGTTTCCCCTCGTGAGTTCTTGACATTCGGATCAATGCTCTCAAGGTCCAGTAATAGTTTGACCACGCGCTCTTGACCGTTCCCAGCCGCTAGTGACAGTGGTGTTTCTCCTGTGAGAGTCCTCGCGGATGGGTCAACGCCGGCAGTTGCGAGCAGCCGCTCAACTACATCCTCATGCCCTCTGTATGCTGCTAAACAAAGAGGTGTCTCTTCCCTTGAGGTTGGAGAGTCTGGGTTGATTCCCTTCGTTGTGAGAAGTAGCTTTACTATCTCATCATGGCCGTTCCATGCTGCCAGAGATAGCGGAGTCTTTCCATCTGAGGTTCGAGACTCTGGATCAATGCCAACCGTCGCGAGAAGCAACTCGACTGCCGTCTCGTGGCCGTTAAAAGCTGCCCATGAAATGGGTGTCCACTGAAGTTGAGATCGAATGTGGACATCGGCTCCTTCGGCTATGGATTTCTTGGCTGTTGCCTCTTGTCCATGTTTTGCAGCCCACAGAAGAGAGGAACTTCCATTTTGTCCCACATCGTACCTATAAAGATAGGTATTGAGAAGGTTGTACAGGCGAGCGTTGGTTTGAGCGAAAAAATTCAGGTCTCTTTGAAGTACCAAGTAACTGGTAACAAAGAGTAGCAGCTCGTCAGGTAAACGAAGAAGCGCCATTTGAATGTTGCAGTTTGCTTAAATATAAACAGAACGTTTATTTTATTGTACAAGAACAAAAATCAATTTAGAAGGAATCATGTAAGACAAATTGAGGAAGAATGACCTCCCAAGCTTCATGTACCAAATCACACTGGTTGCGTGGATCACCATACAGTCAAGTACGAATGCAGGAACATTGATGCTCCGGAGCTATTCCGTGTATGAACCGGCTAGACTTGGCATTCCGGATGAGGAAGCAACCGAAAGATGTAGACGATTATGCGAGGTCGTCATAGCTCCTGAAGCTTCCACGTAGTCCCAAGCGACATTACAGTATTACGGTGACTCATGTACGATGCAAAGCCTTTACTATCAATGTTTTGCCAGACATATAGAGCGGCAAGCTAAAGAAGATTAGCGTGTGTCGAATTTATTTTCCGGGAATGAAGTCGCAAGAGTGTGGAGGTATAACTGATTTCGAAAACCACTGTATCTGCCAACGGAGATTACTCCTCTTTGTGAGCCTTACAGTAATGTGATATAGTATAGGTCTTTCTCCTTACCGTCTTTTGTAGGTTATCCACTTTCTCTTTTTCTCTATGCGTGGAAAGTATCTGTCTTATCTACTCGCAGATCACTAATCTAAGCTTCCCCACTCTCTTTGATTTCTATACGTGGATCTAGCTTATCAATATACATCATAAGGCCGGGACCGCTGCTTTAGGACTAAGGTCAGTTAGTAACTATTCCTTACTTTTGAATGTATAGAGACTGTTGTACCACAGAAAAACAAACTAGGCATTCTTAATAGACACATAGAAAGGGAAAATCCTATACCCAGCCTTTTGCAATCCGCCACGCGAGAGGCATGTGTATCCTAAAATTTGATGACAATACCTCATACTCCGGGAAAAGTGAAGAGTTATTTTCATGATCCTCTTCTCGGCCAACTTGAGAGGATATAGGGTCGTCAGCGCGGCAACCTACGGTTATGTCCGCACGGAGTGACGCGAGCTTGGGTTGAGTGCCGTCAGTTCGTCGACGACATAATAATACTTGGCTTTGAGACCCACATTTTGGTCTACATGACTGCGTTAAGACAAGGTAACTCAGTGACGATAGCCTTGTCACGCCGAATATGCGGTTTGCTAGAAGATGGAAATCCTGTATGTCTGCATGGGTAGCCTCACGCGGCAGGCGAAGATCCAGTACACGAAGCGGGGATTCAGCCAATAATTCCATATACTAGGAATTCTGCACTATGTTAGAGAGAGATACGTACTTTGAAAATACAGTATCACTTACTAGAACAAAAGTTAACACATCTAGGGCTAATGCTTCGATTACCCCGTACGTCCAAAGTTCTTATAACTTAAACGGTATAGCGTGGAGTATATCTTCGCTTATATAGCCTATAGGATATAGGAAACCATCAACCATAGAATATAAGCAATCAATATAGGCGAGGAACGTTAGAGTCTGCGCATATTAGTAGATGCCTTTGAATAGGTCTTCAAAAATCTCCCCGGTAAAGCTCGCTAGCTAAATTTCCAGATATCGTAGTCCTTGAAAAGACACCAAAAATCGCCGCAGCAAGTCTGCTTACTGCCTTAAGTCTTAACGAGATTTTGAGCGTATACGATAAAGTTCAAATCCACTAAGTCTCCATTAATGCTTTTGCTTAGTCAAAGACTCCAGTAACGTCAACTCGGTCGAGCAACATCCCAGAGATAGATAACGAAGGGATTAAACCATTAAAATATAACAATCAGTCGGGTCGGCAAAGTATAGTCCGCTAATATTTTCATCCGTAGAAATTGTATTAAGAGGATCAAAACTATTCGCATTAGCAGACATCCGACAACGCTCTATGATAGTCAAGATCTTATCATAGATTAGCTAAGGAATTTCGCAATTTACCCTCCAGCTATAGGTCTATTAGCCAATAACCAACAGCTATAAAGTTCAACTACATTATAATAGCATACCTGATTAATCGGATTCTTGTGTCTCTGAGTCTCAGAAGAATTCCCAGGAGAGCTTCGACATGGCTTTTATCTAAGACACTAGATATAGCCACGACCTCTAGATATCTAAGTCGCCGAAGGTATTATACGAGGTATAGACTGCTCGAAAGCATTCGAAGGATAGCAGTATAATCCTTGCTGATATCTGCTATAATACTATCAAAGAGACAGGGAAACCCCATATAGCGTAACTGCATACAGGATCCCAGAAGTCTGATATGATCCCATGGTGGCAACTAGAAGTCCATCAGTAGAAATCTTCACATGATCGTACTTTCGGTTCGCATACACATTGACAAATATACTCGATCAACTCCAGAGGGAGAGCCAGGAGATACATCGCCAGTCGTCAAATAACGTAATATACTTCAACCCCGGCCTGTCACTGTTGATTGAACGCTTGTGAAAAAGAAGATAGCTAAAGTAACTTCACAAAGGCAAAATCAGATTCACTCTTATATAGCATTTCGCGTGATTTATAGCATTAATAGATAAAGTAAAACTGCGATTACAAGTGTTACGATATAATATCAACGGCAGCAAAGAATAGGCTCATAGTAACTAAGAGAGTAGATAGATATAGGAAACTAAGAGAAACATCATCTATCATTACGGTTATAAATCGCTTACATAGTATGAAAATTCTTGAACGTTCGTTTTTTCCTCCCTTACAGACGCCCCCTCAAGTAAGGATAGGGTACATTATATATTATATATTATATTGAATGGTTTTACCGAGCTATATACGGTTATCACTTACTTCAGTGTCTATACGCACAATATTAGTGTACTTATCCTTTTCCCGGGTGACCACTACATGGATATACTTTCCAGCGCCCGCAATAACCGCGGACGTTAGTTATGATAGCGAGGAGGAGTTAGCTTCTGGCGATTGGTAGTACTAAGAATTTGAGAGCAAGCGGAGGTTTGACTCATAGGTAATTAGCTAAAGATTCACGAAGTCATCCTCAATTCTTTACAGGAGGTCTAGGACCCTAGGATCAAGCGGAACATCACCGTCGAAGTACCAGTCCTATCGTAGCCCAATAAACCGGCCGAAGTAAGATCTTCTGGACTTGATGTTCTGAGATACACTATCACTATAGTCGAGCCATGTCGGTGCATAAACCATATAGGAAAATGTCTCGATAGTAGGTGGATAAACTTAGTAGAAATGGTATACAAGACTATTTAGTTAGTCGGAAGTGAGAAGACAGTAGCCGAGGATATTCGTAGGGAAGTCATCATGATACTTACCCGTATCGCAAGATACTAACGGATATAGCGGCGATCGAAGAAAGTGTAATAGGTAAACAAAGTCATTATAAACTTCCAGATGATTTAAAGCTAGTGAAGGACTTAGACGGATTAAACCCTCTGCTAAGGTCCCTCGTATCTGCTCAGGGCCTTAACTAACTCTACGTTATTACATAGCAAGACCTATACGAGATACTATTTTACCCTCGAAGGCTAAAGGCATAAAGTTAATATATTACCACAAGCTTAGCTAGAATACTGATTTTCGTTCCGTTCGATCGGTCGTGTTAATTCCAGAACAGGAAGCGTATACTACTTATAACTAGATAGAGTAGCGTTACGTATTTAGATACGCATAACTTTTAGTTAGCGCTCGCCTAACGGCTATTCGATTAAGGCTATATAGTTTATACAGCTAGATATAGTATTAATAAACTCCTTTAGTCTTTTTCTCTGTCTCTCACTCACATTCTCTACCATAATACAGCCTATTAAGACATACAGTCAATAGACTAATCTTACGCCTAACCCATACCTCTTGAACAATTATACTCGCATACTTTAGCACGAGAGTAAATACTAGACATTTCACCTTCTCTACTATATTACGCGACCTTCATAGACAAATCAAGCTAGAACGATAGACCAGGCTTCACGTATTTATCTCTTGCAAATTTAGTCCAAGTCTAAATTTAGCACAATCCTCATCTAAATTCAGGTATTAATAGTCCGTAATCCTCGACTTAACAGGGGCTAACATTAATCATAAAAAAAGGGAAACGCATCATTACTAAGATTAAAGACCCTCGCAAAAAAGAAATCACGTTTAAAAAAAGAGGGGACAGTCTTTATAAAAAATACTCGGAATTAGCCGTTCTCTGCGGCCAAGAGGTACATCTCTTTCTGCGAGACAGAGCAACCGGAAGACTACGGTCATTCTCGTCTTCAGGCAATAAGAGTTTTCAGCCAGATTAGGCAAAGATCAGACCGGAAGATCGGAAGAGTTACCGAGATATTAAACGTCACTATAGTAATTCAAATCCGATCAACCTAGATAGGAAATCCAAAGATCCAGCGGCAACGCAACCACAGACATATAGAAGGGAAATCACTTCGAAATCGATTCCTCACGATGACTCCTTGTCTCACCTGCCCTATCCGCCTAGCGCGGTCTTCTTCAAGCTTCTTCGCGATTCTATTACGCTAATAGATACATTAAAATCTCGTACCAAACCTCCCAGTTTCACAGAAGCGACCGTGAATCCCTTCGACCTAGAGCTAAGTCGATTTTGATCACAGAAACCAACAAGTAGATAGTGTACGTTTCACTGCAACCATATCCCTTCGAACCTGCTCACGCAAATTGTGCTAAGCTCCCATAGTCCCTAACCAACCGCTATTTACGTAAATCAACTCCAGAATTTAGTAGACATATCCCTCTGGTCCATATACCCAGAATTCATATACTCTATACACTATTCAAACTAGGAATGATGTCTTATTTTTGTTCTTGCGGAAAGCTCTGATGGTATTCTGTATGCTAATCAAAGATTTTCTCGTACCGCCTATTATATACTAAGCGTATCAAGGACGTAATATAAGATTCTACTCTAGAAATTCCTCACGGGGGCCTAGCTTGTAAGAAGAGAAATCAGTTAGATGCTGATGAGTGTTGAAGACCAAGTAGGGTTCGGACCGAGGCTTGGCAAGTTGCGGCAAGTGCCATGCGGAAGGAGTCACGTGGGCCTGAACGGCCGCGAGTCGAGAACGTCATGACTCAACGAAGGACTCGCAGATTCCCCAGAAGATAAATTACTAGGTGAAGCCGGCCTGGAGGGAATCAAGAGTCAGAGTTGTCATCCACGCACAGAAGTTCAAGTACTCTGTAACTCGTAGCTATCGTCTCTGTACCTTATTCCTATGGTTCCCTGATCGCTCCACTCCGAGTAACTTGCATACGACCCAGTCCCCCCTCGGGTCAAGTCCTATTTGGGATTTGTCCTTACATAGCTCGTAGGGTGGTCATAAACCGGATAAACTGGAATTTACCGGTTTCTCTTGATTTTAAAAGACCTCAAACCTCATAGGGTGGAGGTCATGCGGTGGCGAGATCGATTTAACTTGTTTACGATTGAAAAATACTTGACTAACTATACTATAACAGTTTAGTTCGGTACTTTCACCCTATGATCCGTAACCCTATAAAATCAATATAGAGATTGTATGAGGTGGTAAAGGTGGTATTAAGTTATATCAGGCTATAATAGGTTATATGATTCTAAGTTGTCGTATTACTTAAATTTAGTAGTAAGTGATTTAATACTTCTGAATTCGTTATAGGATCTACTAGATAATCTTAGTAGACTTCGGTGATTATTCTGAATTTTATTAAAGATTTATTAATTTATCATATTACGAATAATATAATAGAATTATAAGAAGAAAAATCAGTACCGTCTTATTAAGTATTGGGAGCTCGGGTAAGCTTGGTTGGGAGCTTGGAAAACGGGACCTAAGGATACCTAGGATGGGTCACGTGTTCCGCGGTAGCCGCAGCCGGCCGCAAATCAAGGACGTCACGACTGAACGAAGGACTCGCAGATTCCCAAAGGATCAAATATCGGACGAAGACAGTCTATAGGGTGTTGAACATAACAAGAGGACTTGGGTTGCGGTCTTGGATTTCTTCTGCAGAAGAAATCAGTCCCGGAGGGCAGGGGCACACCCACCACGTGTGCCACGCGTACTGTTACGAGTTGACGGGAGTTAGCGGACTTGGACTGCGAACTTGGATTTCTGCTACAGAAGAATTCAGTATCGGAGGGGAGATACCGTTACCCACGCGCACACCTTAAAAACCTGGGATGTACTGTAGCTTCTTCTTCTTTCTCTTTTTCCCCTCTAGCTCTTGAGATCCTTAACTATCACGCAGACAGTTCGAATGAAAGTTTATGAGTCCTTCTGAAGCTTTTCTTAAACTGGCGTACAACACCAGCCATAGCGACGTGAAGCGGTTGCGACGGCGGGGGATATACTTTACTCTCGCTTATGGTAGGTGGATCAGATGTCAGAGTAAAGCTAGGAGTATAAGTAAAATACGGTTCGAGTTACCTCTTACATATTTCTTCAATCTTTTCATGCGAACGAGGATCCCCAGACTCTAGAAGAACGGTCCTTTCATTCTTCTATTCTTAAATCCTCCCACTCGAGGCACAATTCTCTGATAACCATCAAGGAATTCCCTCGTTGATCAGTTATATGTTTCTTTAGAGATATATTCATATTTAAATACCTAAGAATATACGATGCGATAAGTCCTCTTTGATTACAGTTGAAATTCTGGCGTACTCACCTCGGCTTCGAAGTTATCCCTCAACCTTTTCAATACTGTCCATGTTTGAAGTATATACTCTGCGTCAATAGCGGAGAGACGCCGATTCTGTCTAAGTCGTCATATACCACCCCGTGTATTACCTTGCGAATGATTTCAAACATGCCTAGAACCAATGAAGCTGAAGTGATAGGGATGTGAAGCTATCATAAGTATGTAGAAAGTCTCACAAAAGCCCGAACTCTCGATTCACTCCGTAAAGGTCGAGATATTGATCATGCCAAAAGACGAGTACCTCCAGTCTGAATTCGTCGAAATCTAGTTCTTTAATAGAGCTAACAATAAAATTCTTTAGCACGAGGCAGCAATCGAGAGAACGGTCAAATTCACCGGGCCAAGCGAGATCTTCGGTAATAAGATATTTTAGTCGCTGGAAGAATGATGGACCTCGAAGGGGGTCAAGTCTTTGCTCGCGGTCAAACCCGAAAAATATTAACAGCAATCTGCTTTTCAATAACACTCTTATCCTCACTATTATATTAGACGGTCTCGTTTCTGTGAGGCCTATACTATCATCACCTTTAGTATTACTTTGAACAGCGACTGGTCGCCAGCACGGCACAGATAGCTACATAGTACTTAAGCCAAAACTGGGAGATAACAAAGGGGAAGTGTTAACGGCGTGCTTATTGAGGCTGAGCTCCAAACGTAATAGCCTATTCTTTCTTTCGTTATCTATAAACGGGCAAGGTAGCTATTGATTCAGCTCGGCCTCGCCGCCCTCGCGTATATTTAACTATAAGAATTCATTAGCTTTTTTGATATAGAGGTAATTAGGGCAGTAGCTTTTCGTTATATAGAACTCCATTAATGGCTATGTTTTTAACTTTCCGTGAGGCAAAGATTATTGTTAACTAAATAGCGCTCTGTGTAAAGAATCAACAAAATCAATATATCATAAGTAAACTAATAGGTCTGGAGCTCTTAGGCGTTGAATTTTCTAAATAAAGACATTAGCGAGAACGCTCCGAAATCACTACTCAACAACTGAAATAAAAGACCAATCCGACTCGTGTAGTACACCACCGACCGATATATCTTACAGAACTGCGGAAGAGCACTAATATAAACAGTGACGAAACAGCTCACGATAAGATAGAGGAAGAGACGCATTTCTACCAACGTCCAGAATATTCTAAGAGCGATAATAAAAGGATTAAGCACGACAGATCTCAGGATCTTACATATTTAAATTCTATAATCCTACTTTATTTACAAAAGCTCAGAGAGCTATAAATAGTATAAGCATATAGAGTGATACCGTATAGCCTTATTTCTATATAGCCCAGGCTAGTCTTCAAGAATCCTCTTATTAAAATAATAGAGGGTATTAGATTAACGTCTACAGTGTTCCTACGTACGCGTTCGAGTTATAGATTCCATCTAGGCACACATCTGAAATATCTCGCGAGGCTATACCGGACAAGATAACCCCTCCGTCACGTAAAACAGTAAAACGCTAACGACCTACGCCCATCGGGCATCTGTGGGCACTAATTCCTGATGGTACGCTAAGCGTGGTTGATCGCTCCCCTGATTGAACGATAATTTATGCGGGTGACTAAAGGAAAGTAACAATAAAGACCTCGTCTTTCAAAGTCTCGTAACCGGCTGGTACATTAATACTCAGTCCAGTAGATACGCTAGTCATAGCACATTCTGCGCTCTTTTTTGTAGTTCGATACCAGTAAACGATGCTATCCTTTTCAACTAAGTAATTAGGAATTTCTAAGGATCCAGCTTTATACGCGCTAATAAATGGCTTTATCATATTTAGCCACCCGTCGTGCGGCCTATCCTTTATCAGTTCGGGAAACCAGAATTATATTACAGCGGCGGAGCCTTACATACCTACAGTCCATCGCGAAGAACCGTCATCTGTATGAAGCGATGAAAGAGGTCCAATATAATACGATTCGCCATAGTCATTCCAGCTAATTATCTCGACAAACTGGGGCCGCAGGTGTAAAATCTCGACCCAGCGATCATACCACAAGAGATCGGACGGAAAAACCCAGTTCTTATTTAGGGGACTATCTGAAAACTAAGTAGAAAACCAAGGTGAAGCCGCTACGTTAAATCATTAGCAGTCGCACTACAAAGCTCTCTTAAATTAGCTTACGTACGATATATAGCTTCCCGTTCAACTCTTGATTATACATTGTGTCTCCTTCGCGAACGGTAATATTATAAGTAGGGGTTAGGGCTTAGTTATCACCATTACTAGGCCAGGCCATCCAATTAAATACACCGTCTATTATATTAAAATCTCCGACATCAGTATAGAAGTTTAGGGCGAAAAATATATCCAGACCTACGGCTAATCGAATAGACTCAACATTGACGCCATCACCTACAAAGGAAGACACGAAGACCTTCCCATCAAGTCGGAGCTATACAGGCTGATTAGCGTACTATCTTACCTTAGCACCTATTTCATTTCCTTGTCCTATCCCCCAGTAATTAAAATCGAACGATAAGAATAATTTCATCTCATTATTAGCAGCAGACTCATACGCAAATCCAAGTTGCTTATCAGTAAAAGAATCTGTGCCAATATTCATAGCGAATACATCTATACCTGCCTCTCTCGCTCGTCTCATATCGCCGTCGTAGTCACTAACGCTTTAGCGATTACTCGTGATCCCGGTCTCGTATATTTATGTCAGCATCATGCTACCGCCTAATCACTCCAACTCACCATAAAATAACAGAACACGAGCTTATCCATCACGCCTCCGCCACTAGCTATCGTTATTTCCTCGCGACTTATCAACATCGGGATATTGTGAGAGATTGCGTTCAGATACATAGGTTTCCTAGCTATTCGAATAACCCGCAGGCACGTTCTGTTATCGGCAAAGGGAAACTTAGTAAAATAAGTACTAGTCTACCAAGAAGAAAGAAATTTTTTTCAAAAATAGGAAATCTACCCCGACTCTATATCTGTTGGGTAGGAGTCCATCCAAAACGGGTAAACTACTTAATTAGCACTTCGTGTAAGAACCATAATCAGCACGCTCTAGATCGTGAAACAGCCTTTATCTAACAGCTTTTGGCCTCCTACCACTTATGTCAAAAATACCTATCAAGTCAGGAGAATACGATCATCTAAGATTCAATAGTTTCAAACACAGGAAGAGTTCAACCAAGGACGTCTTCTACAGATAACTAATAAATTACAATACCCTCGCTACGATAAATGTTTTGGGATTCTCTGGCCTTCGGACAGAGTAGCAGTACTCGATCGCCTGTGTTCGCGTGATATTTAGTAGTACTTCAGGTAAATTTTACAGTCTCGTTCTGGCCACTGTTATACGCTAGTTAGGAAAGTTTTAGAAGGACTCATAAACTCTTATTTAACTATCTACGTGGTAATCGAGAATCTTAAGAGCTAGAAGGGAAAAAAAGAAAGAAGAAGAAGCTACAGTACATTCAATATAGTACGCGTGGTTAACGGCATCTTCCTTGGTGCGCGTAGTTCACGGTATCTCCCCTCCGATACTAATTTCTTCTGCAGAAGAAATCCAAGTCCGTTACTCTCTCATATTCTCAACAGCCACAACATACGTACCGCCGCCACCATATATATCCCTTCGAACCCGCCCAAAATTGAGGTACTTTAGAAGACGACGCCAGCATAGTCGACCAGCAGCTCTCAGTTTTTTAATTTCAGTAAGAAGTAAAATTAATCAATCTCTAACTCTATACTATTTTCCCTCTACCCATGTTTATATAGTATATGATTCTGCCACTCACCACAGTCCATAGCTTAGGTAAAACCTCTCCCCCTCAGCAATCTCACTCCTCATCCATCTCACACATCAGTCCTGCTATACCTACATTAGCCGTATCTCATCATTATCCATATAACGCATAGTCAAAGCTAAATTACGAGTATACAAATTTACTTTAGCTAAGAATTATACCGATTATCCCCAAGTAAGTAGGTTACTATACCTCCATATCCAATATCTCGTTATTGTGAATCATTAAGCTCGGCAAGACTTTACTTAGTAATGATTTTGCTACAAATATCTCAACTTGTTATCAGTATATAGCACCTCTTGCATATATTATCCAGGGACTGCGGGTATACACGGAGAGGTAGGCGTTTAGCAAGACTTAGCACCACGTCGACTACATAAATATAAACACTGATATACTGTAATTTCTGCTCTACAAACAGCCTAACAATCTAGAGCTACTCTGTTCAATAATCGATATTAGAAGCCCGAACGCCGTAATGCTTCATCAACCCCAGTCAGCCATCATATTCCGCATTATAGTTTAGTCATCGAGCTGCAGATAGCCCAGGGATCAACCGGAGTAAAGGCGGGCCCAGCTTCGCGATAAGTCGTAATATAAGGTACGAGAATTAGGAGGGAGGTCCGCCCCCTCACAGCCACGCACTCGCGCTATCCGGCCGCACAGGATCATCGAACACGCTCCGATAGACACTTTCGATCTCACCAAGGTAGTCCCCCACGCTAAACTTCTTCAGCCCCTTACGCTATAGAAGAATCTCTTCCTCATCCGTAACATAAGTAGCGCCAAATTCTTCGGCTACCTTATCAATTTAAGCTAGCTCTTTACTAAATAGATAGTTATCCGCAAAAGGAACATCCTGTGAGGCACGGATAGTCGGGTCACTACACGGGGCTACTAATAGCGGGGGCGACATCCCGTACTACGAGCGCTAGCGAGCCAACTCTTGGTACGACCGCTTCGTATAAGACAAGGCCCGCTAAGAAATCAAAGGGGCGTCGTTAGACGAACGAGACTAGCTAGTTACGGTCGCGGAGCGCTTAGGGAAATAGGATCCAGCATTATTATTCACGGGGAAAGGGTTACTTAGCGACTCATCAGGAGTAGTGATCGAGGAGTAGCTCTAAGGGGATCCCGTGTCAAAATCGTCTCCCGATCACAGCGGGGAAGATAAGGAAGAGGTATAGGATAGGATATCGGGTACATCGTATACTAATATATCGGTCGTGGAGATCAGCTATATAGGGCCTAAGATATTACTACGCTTAATAGAGCCGGACTTAAACCGCATATACCCTTCCTTACGATAGGGCATAGGGGCGGACACCTCCGGTCGCTTACTCCGTTTAGTAGAGGCGCGAGTCAGAGTCGACACGTTAACACGTTAACTTAGGTCAATTAGTTAGTAAACATTTTAAATTAGTTCTAAATGGGGGCAAACAACTTGACGGCGACCCTATGACTTAACAGTTTACATCCTTTTAGGCTACCTACCTTATACTAAAGATCTAGTACCGCGGTTCGCGGGGGTATAGTACTAAGCCCACTTTGACTCGCGGAGTAACACCTACCTACCTTCCGCCAGGAACATAATATAACGGACATTCCTTCTACTGTTAAAATATCTCTCCTTCTACATACATTAAAGCTTCCCATTCTACCACAGCCAGCTAATTAGAGCATAGCAATAAAATTCCAAGCACTTATATAAGAAGCAACTTCTCGTTCTACTCGAATTTGCAATTACTTAAATAGCTTTAGTAGACTAAGAGGGATACCGATTAAGTCTTCACTAATTTACAAATACTAAGTTACTAGACTATCCAATATATCTATTAGTTATAATAGAATATCGGAACGCATACACTTATTCTTCGGATCCACGTCGGATCGGGAAAGAGTCTTATAAGGACCAACGCAACGACCACAGGGGGAAACTAAACAATAACCGCCCTCCTCGATACATTAGTATAAACGGTTCCTGGTGATAGATATCTTTGAAAATACGCTTACAGCAGTAGTATCGCGAAGAGACGACGGTATAAATAAAAGACTAGCATCCAGAGGGCTAATACTAGATACGGACTTTCGTAGTCAAGTCTGGGCTCCTCAGACTCTCGACTAACCTAACCGGTATTAAACACCCGTCAATACAGTAGTTAGCTCAGATCTTTAGTCCTACATAATATAAGGAGCCTAATACCTAGTAGGTAGAAAGATCCACCGGACTCCTCTCGGTTTAAGTAATACACTGAAACGCTCACCGTCAGGCATTATCAAGTCTCCCCTATCATTATATTATCTCTAAATCTTTTTTGCGAATTTAAACTAAATACCGAGTCAAAAATAACACTCATATTCATCTGGGAGGGTGCTAACGCAGGCCAAACTTTTGAGGTTAGAGTCTGGGTCAATCATTATAGAATATCAGGTCGCGATCATGATACACTGGTCCACATATATATCGAGCACCAGGTATAATATAGTACCACCATCACTTCTTGAAGGCTTTCATTGTACCCTCGAGTCAAATGGACGAGTAAGGTAATCCGTAAACGATATAAAGTAGAACACAAATCTATTCTCTTTTCTCGTGATCAGAGGGATACTTAACGCGAGGTTCAAATCTATCGTAAATTTCTTACTTTCAGGGGTTAATAGACCTTCATACCGGCACTATCGCGCGCGCTACGATATAGTTCTAGAAATACACTTTTGGTTTTTGCCGACGGTATAGCAAGACCTTAGCGTCTCATTCAGATATCCTCTTATTTTTAAGTCCTTTGTCTCACAGGAGAGAGGTTTTCGCTTAGACGACGCTACCTTAGTAAAATAACCCTCGTAGTAGCCACCCCTTCCGATATTAATTCTAAGAATTTACTAGTCGAAGCAAAAACTCTACTAAATTTTCAAAAAGGAACCTATAATCACATAATTTAATAAATTACTTATATATCTAGAATTATATAATTATACGAGTAACGAGAGAAAAGTTAGTAGCAGAGACCGCTTATATCTTAAAACTAACTAAGATCTATTCTAGTACTTATAAGCTCGGTTCGTAAGTACTACTATTTTATTATTACCGTATATAGTACTATATAGATTAAGTCACGCTTATAACACGATTATTATCCGGTATAAATAGTATACGCTTACCTAATACCTATATCTTCGCCTATATAGTAGGAATAACCTAGCTAGAGAGAGCGGTAAATTATCCTACGATAAGAATACTAGACTACCGTAAATACTATAGTATAAAGATTAAGTAAGTTCTATTAGCTAAGTTTCTCTAGCTATATAAACTAATAATTAAATAATAGTTTCTACTAAAAGTAATAATTAGATAATCCGAGGAGCTTATCGAACGTTACTTCCGCTATTATACTTACTCGGTCGTTTACTCCGCGAAGATCTAAGTTATTAGGAGGAAGTAGAAAAAATACAAAACCTCTACTACTATAAAGAGGATAATTTCTATATATTCGGTCTTAATAGTTTTAGTTATCCAAAAAACCGTAATACCGAGTTTCGCTTCTTAGTTAAGTTTATTAATAGAGTTAGAGTTATCGTCGAAAGAAGAAGCGTAAGATTTATATAGTAATAAGAATCGATTAAATACGTAGTCTAATAAGCCTAGATCTCCTATTATCTAGTTTAGACTTCCTTATCCGGATTTTAATAGATATAGTTCTCGTTATACCCTAGCTATCTATACTAGGAAGCGGTACTAAGGCTTATATAAGAAGTAAATAATTCCGCTTCCTAGTCTAGTAGACTTAAATTTTAAGTAAGCTTATTCTGAATATAAGAAACTATATTATTTTACCCGCCCTTTTAGCCCTTCGGCTTAGGTATAAATAAAAAAAGGTAAGCAGAGTCCTATATAAAGTAGTAACTCGAGTATAGTTAGATAGCTTTTACTACGCTCTACGAAATCTTATATCTATATAAGATAAATATAGCCTTACTATCCTAACCTAGCTCTTACCTTCCGTACCTATAAGCTAATAAGAACAGAAGATATCCGTGTACTATATAAGAATAAATCATAATTTTATACTTCGGTATATAATTATCTTTAAAGTAGCGTAGGGATATATATAACAGAGTACTCTATTTATATTAATAGAAAATTAAATAGTCTAGGGAAACTACCGATAGTCCTAAGGGACTTAGGCGTACCTAAGGTAGGTAAGCGAGACGCTAATATTCTATCTTATTAAGATCTTAAGTAGCCCTTCTAACTATAGATAACCCCTATATAATAAGATTTAAAAGTATTCTTTTCTTTTCTTCGTATAGATAGATATAATATTTTATAAACTACTAGAATAAGAAGGGACGAAGAGGATAAATTATCCTATAGGATTATTATTATATATAATATATAACGATTATATAGAGCTATACTAGATCTATAATCTAAAGATATATATACTTAGCGTCTTCTCTCTTTAATTTACTCTATTAGTACCTCTTAGTATCTCCTTTCCCTACCCTTTCTCTTAGTATCTTATACCGGAATTAGAGTTCAGTCTCTAATTTAATCTCTACTTTTTTTCTCTACTACTCTAAATATACTCTCTTAAAGATTTTATCCTCTTCTATATATTTTCTATCTTAAAAATAATACTTATATCGGGAATTCTCACCGGCTAAATATAACTATATCTCTCTTATCCTATATTTTATAACTTAATTAACTATTTAATAAATTATACTAATTTTAATATTATACTCGTAAGACTTGATTAACTATATAACTAGATAATAGATAAGTAGAGTCTATAGAGCTCTCTAAATATAAAGTATATACCTAGTATCGTTAGATAATAGGTCGCGTTTCTATTATATATAGTAAGAAAATAAGATATAGTAAGTACTTTATAGCCCGTATACCTTAAACTAACAGAATTAGTTATTAGGATATTTAGTAGTTCTAAGTTAGTCTAAAAAATCCTATAAGAGGCCGAAGCCTCGATTAGTATATCCGTAGGGAAAATCTTATATAGTTTATAGTAATATTCCTCGAGATCGATCTCCGTTAATCTTAACTATCTTAAGTCTATTAATAATATAGTTCCTTAACTATATATAGTAGGATATTCGGATAGAATTATAAAAGATAATTATATCCCGTTTAAGAAGAGTTTTTATACGGACTACCGCTCTATCGGTTAGGGCCTCCCCGTAATTAAAGCTAAAAAATATATAGAGTAGTTATCGCTCTTTAGATTTATTCGTATCGATAGCGATAGATAATCTACTTCGCTTTAAGGCTAAATAAGACTCTTCTAGTAACTTAAACTCTCTATAAGAAAGTCTTCGCAATATATAATCGTTTCTCTTCGAGATTCCCTATAATAATTTTAGTAGTAATAGTAGCTTCCTTAACCCCTAAGATAGCTTTCGAACCCGTAAAGGTTTAGGACCCGTACTTTCGCTTATTTTCGATTATCCCTTAATCAGAATCTAATATTATAGAGAAAATTATATTAGTCGTCCTTACTATATATATATAGTTCTCTAAACCCCCCATTTATCTTATTAATATTAAATTATAAATCATATTCTTTTTTCACTATTATTAGTATAACTACTTTTAGGATTACTAAAGTATATATAAAAAATAGAATATAGTAGTAATATACTTAGCGATACTAGATACTATATATCAAAAATAGGTAGATCTCCTATAACGTCGAGGGCCAATTCTACTTTCCAGATAACTACGCCCGCTATCTAGTAGTCTAAAGTACACACATATTAGTAGGGAAACCTATTTATTTAGATAATATTCGGGGTCTGACCTATTCCGCTATTAACCCACTCTTACCACTAAGGCTCTCCAGCCAGAGCTCTCTACTCGGCGTCTCCTTCGGATCTTTCTTTTAGCTTAGAATCGAGTCTATAAGCGCTACCGCCATTTATTTATCTCCCAAGATAGATAAAAGTACTAGTACAATATTTTATTCGAAAGGGTGCCCTATCAAGTACTACTGCTCATGCAGAATCACCTAGATATAGATATTCAGGTATTACGGGGAAAGTAGATAGGTAAAGATAATAGCAGACTTACTTAGGCTTTTATTTACTTATTCCTCTTCCTTTTTACTACATCAGCCGGTATAAAATCCTAGACACTTATTATATTTCCGAAGAAGTAGGCCCCCAGGGAACAGTAACAATTTCTATTTATCCTACTATTTATTGACTAATATACTATAAGCCGTTAGAGCACATAGAGTATAGTACTATAATAATTTACGGTATTTACCAGATAAAAGTAATATTTACCGAAAAAACATAGACACTGTGTTATATATATAATATATCTATAGCCCATACTTCTTTCTAGAATAGTCTTGAGTACGAAATTACCTAAATTTACATAGGCTATGATTATATATTAAAAGCTTTACCCTAAGAACCGGTAGTAATTAGTTTGAAATAAGCTATATCCGTCAAGATCAAATTTCAAATTCTCTAGAAGAAAGACTTTAGTTTATTTTAGCAACTATTTTACTTTGAATTTAATCATTTTATTATTTCAAGCTGATTTAGGCTCTTACAGATCCCCGGGAAGGTGATAGGGTGAAGGTCATGGAGTGAAAATTTCATATAGCTTAACTCAAGACGTATCCAGTCGTATCGAGTCGGCGCGAGTCGGCGCGAGTCGGCCGCCCCGTAACCTCCACCCCCTAAGTCCACCACCTCCGATATAACTAGGTTTAACTAGTACTAATCCAGTTCATCCGGGTTAGGACCACCCCGTCACCCCGTCACCCAGGGCCGGATTTTACGAAGCAGCGCACGCCCTTCCTCAATATTCCTATTCGGTATCAAATCTACTCAGAATAACAGAAACGTGGTATTATTCGTGCCGCGTACGTGATTGAATCCAGCTATTTTAGGTATTCTAACTATCCGTCTTTATATTCTTCTATAGACTATCCCTTTAATTAATTAAAACGATACAAATATAACCGAGCCTATAAACCCTCTTTCGTAAATAAGGAAAGGAGTCAAAAAAGACAAACTAAATCGGAAAACCTAACGTAGTATTGAAATTTATACACGTGAATACTATCAGACGCTGAGTAGGAGGTTACGGAAGGAAAGATTATCAGAGACGTTCCAACGCCGCCCCTAAGGTTGCTCGGGTCGATCTATAGATACTCCCACTAGGCTCGCCCTGTTCTTCAGTCATTCATTACCTAAGTTTAGATTCCCTCCTCACGCATAACACAAAGCAAGTACCGCCGTCGCCCAGTCCACAACCTCTAAACCATAAGCACATAATAGGTAAGAAGAGAAAAATTATAAAGCACTTAGATCCTTATATAAATAACTATTCTTTTATCGATAACATAAGCGCCTCGCCATACTAGCAGTCGAAATATCGCAGGGTATAGTGAGGAAAATACGAGCATTAACCCCCCGTATAAGTCGGTTATATTTGGATTCGCTCTGTAGTCTAAGAGGAGCTTAACAATCCTAGTATATCCACCCTGGATTACCTAAAATAAGGGCCCTATCTTCGCTCTGCACCCGGGCGGGGGATTCGGGCTTACATCCCAACTTTAGAAGGAATTATACAACTCGATTATAACCGTTTACGGCTACTCTGTATAAAGAAGCCACTCGTTTCGATAGCCATAATATAGCTTCATCTTCCGCGATCAAATCCACTGCGCATTCAATCATCCGGAGTCTTTGTATAAGGTCCTCCTGACCGTAAGTAGCAGCTATGGAAAGAAGTAATGCGCGGACCTTTCCGCATTCCACCTTCCCGAAGAAACATAGCCACTTGGTAATACATACCACTTACGGCCGCCTGTATCTGTGGCCTACGTAATCTTAGTACTTCGACCCACCTACACCTTTCAGTGTAGGTGGGCTACGCCCATTTTCTCTTTTTTACCCACTTTTCTTAAGCTTCCGAAATTCGCATCATCAACGAATCTACGGCACGGACAAAGACCTGCGTCGAGAGTGGAGCCGAGGGGGGAACAGACCAAGTGTAGAGTGGGAGGGGACGAAAGTGAGGGGGGGGGGAGGGGTAGAAGTGAAAAGTCATCACTAGTCGTGAATCATTCATGTCCAACTAGTCGGACTAGCAAGTAGGAAGTACGTGGCTGATGTGCTCAGGTCCTTCATCATCAATACCCGGGCGCCTGTGAAGTTCGACCTTGGGCCCGAGGAAATGCAAAGGGAATGAGGATTTGGAAGGAGGAGGGTTTGAGCCCTTGGCAATTTGATCATGACCATCATGATCATAAGTGACCTGGTTCATAGTCCTCCGATGCAGATTGGACAAGGTACATCCACCCCGTGCATTCATGCTTCACTGCCACCGCCTGAGGAGGGGAACCGGGAACCCACCAAGCCAGTGTCTTTCCTTGGCAACCAGTCCACCACGTCCGGACGCGTACCTCGGAGCCTCGGGGATTTCACGAGTGGACACAAGACACTGGCCCAACACCAGACTGAGACGGTTTTTCCAAAATCCCGCAGGAGCGGATCTAGATGGATCGCATTTAGGCAGCGATGTTGATCGGTCTATCGGTGTGATGGTGCATTCTTGGCATGGCCCGCTCGAATCGGCAGGTTCAAGCTCGGGAACTCGAAGAAGAGTCATGGCCTGAGGGAGGTCGGTTCAAGTTCACTCCAGGCATGAAGAAATCATACTTGATCCCGGTCCAGTTACTGGCTAGTAGCTACCCAGCCGCATCGACTCTGGGAGTGGACCCGCTCAGATCAAGTTGGCCCGGAAGGCATGGCATGAAGTCATGTGGAATTGATGTACAGACAGTACGGTACATATAATTCACTACTGAGTACGGATCAACCCGACGCTCTTTCGGGGAAGACCTTTCCATAGATCTTTCGGAGATTCTCGTAAGCTATTTGGGGTTTCAAGTAGGTCGACAAGTCAAGAACCTCCTGTCCCGCTACATCTCGCCCGACTGTGATACTGCCCAGGTACCTACATGCAGCGATTCAGTCAAGGCGGTCATGGGCAACTGCTTCCGAGTACTTACTACCTAGTACCTAGTCCTACTACCTACTAGGTACTACCTACTGCTTACCGAGTCATGTGCACAACCACCGCCAAGCACAATGCCCAGAAAGAATTCCGCTCAGACGGCGGAGGATCCCAGACGTGTCAGATCAGGTACATGTGATGGCCTTGATGGCCCATGCATATGATACCTTGCCTATTACCCGATGCCTAGGTGCCTTACTATTATCAAGGTACCAGGTAGCCAAGGTTGACAGATGCCCGGAAAACGGCCATACACACATCCAGTACAGGTGGCGAATGACTATCATCGAGATCCGGGCCGAGATCAATCGGAAATGCTCTGCTCTGCTACTACCACGAAGTCCCGAACGCCGGTGAGACCGCAATATCACATGCCATACGAACATCAACCGTGAAAGAGCCATGGAGTGGACGCTGCTACTATCCCAGTGAAACCTCAGCGAGAGTGGCTAATGTAGGCAGTCTCCCAAGTTTCATGGGACCTCGCCCTTTACATCAGTCTCATCATCGAGGCGACGAGGCCTATATCTGCTACCTCCGAAGTCGCATGCCCAGTCCTTTTTTTCTCGGTACGGTAACGTCCAACAGTCTAAAGCCTTTGTCTATGGCTTCTCCAGCTGCACATTATCATTTTCAATGGTCAGAATGAGAGAACCCGTTGTTTCTCGAGTGCGCCTTGACAGGATGATCTCGAGAGCAAAAGCTCAATAATTCCAACGCTTGCTTTAGCTAAGTATGGGGAACGAATTCGTAGAAGGAACGAAGCATCCAGCCTGGTGATCCAACTTCACACCCGCGTAGATATTGGATAGAGCTGGAGAGGTCGTTGCGTAGTGTCCTAGTCTTCTAGACAGCCGTACAGACTAGGCACTCATTGAAACAAGTATTGGGACAACCTGATCTTGTTGGAGCGGAGAACTTTGGGGCATGTAATTGCGTATAAGCCACCAAGGCTTTTGATAAATGGATGAGGTTCTAGATATAAGTGGTATAATGGATGGCTTTACATCTCCCGCATCTTTTTCAAAATGAAGAAGATTGAACCATACTATATACTCTAATAAGATTTCCAATGCGAGCGAGAACTGTCTAAAAAGATATTCTTCTAACAGCAGGGGTGAAGATAGAATGACCTCACTCCGCAGACATCCCTCATTTGAATGTGCCAAAAGGCGGGGCCATGACTGGTTGGCCCAGCCTGCTGGAGAAAGAATGGGAAGATCAAGGCATGAGTATTACTACTGGTGAAATGTCGAAGTTACCTAAAATTGACCTTGCCATGGCCTGCGCAGCTGCGCGGGTCCGGTAAAATAATTGCGGAGCGAAGCAGCGCTATCATGGCGCTATATTTCACTTTCACTTCCGTCGGGAATGCCACGATCTGATGGGCTGTGTTTTGTGTGATTATCTTCGGGTAATACCGTCTGATCTGGGTCGCGTGTCTCTTCTTTTAAAACGCCTCTTAACTATGTCCCCAGGGGCTAAATGTCACCTCCGGCTGGATCTTCGGCCGCTGATTGATTTCTTCCTTGGTAAAATCATGTGACTTTGGTAAAGCCATGTGATTTAGCCTACTCTCAGTCTCTATCCACTCGATTCTTTCCTGCTGCCCGCTATTGTTACAGTCGGCTAGCAGTCAACGAATTAATTAGAGCAGTGGTTTCACTTCGCAGTCTCTTCCCCAGGGGGAGCAAGTCTCGCCCTATGAATACTCGTATGCTCCTAGAAGGATGAAAGTCAAATCTCTAGTTCTTTTTGGGTCTATTTCCGATGCACATGTAATCATCCGCTATCCAAAATGATACATACTTTGTGTTAAGTAGCTATTTCGCGTCTGGCAAGGTACCCTTCTTACTTATCTATGCTCAGTGACCGAATTTCATGTGATCACGTTGGTGATTATTGAATCAAGGTCGATTGTATCGAGACCTATTCGACTGGAGACCGGAAGAGAATCTCGTTCAATGGACAAGATGAATAAATTGTGAGAGCATTTACCCGATAAAAGAATGCTGTTTGTTTCTCATTGCTTCTTGATCCTTTTACAGAAAGCAATGACGGCTCGAAGGAAATATACAATTTGCCCAGAGTTTTGTCCTAGTGACCTAGTCCTATACCGGCATCCAATGATCTCTCAAGGAATACTAGCTAGAGCCTTCAGGTTCTGGTATATTCCAGCTATCGTCGAATACTGAGTGTGATAAGGTATTCAGCTCGGTCCTCGCATTGATTCTCTTCTTTCCTCACAATTACCCTACCCGCAAACTCTATCCTCTTCTAATTCAATCACGAGAGAAATACAAATTCGTATTAGATGAGTGGGCGGCGAGGCGGCGAGATTGCCTACGGGACTTGAAAAAGCCGTATCAGGGGTTTTGAGAGAATTCAAGCAGATGAAGCTGTATGATAAGTCATCAATTGACGGACTTCTGACTTTTCCTTTTGTCTGGCTAAAACTCCTCAACTTCAAATTGGGCATTTCAGGTAAGTTCAGATGCTGTTCGCTCATACGTGTGGCGAGACTCGGTCGGGCTCTATACGGGTCGCATAG
Source organism: Penicillium diatomitis (assembly GCF_028827545.1). Classification (NCBI taxonomy): domain Eukaryota; kingdom Fungi; phylum Ascomycota; class Eurotiomycetes; order Eurotiales; family Aspergillaceae; genus Penicillium; species Penicillium diatomitis. Next base: position 278,752 of record NW_026623184.1, read on the forward strand.
CCAATCTCTTGTTGAATTCAAAGCTTGTATTGATCTGACTTGCGTCTCAGCCGATGCCTCTTTTCAATCAAGTTCGCTGGGGTTAATCATAAGAGTTCACCCAATGTACTAAGTGCGTTAGATGAATGATTACAACAAAGTGGCCCTGACTTATTTACAGCACATGCCATCATCGATTTTTCTGGTGATCTCCCCACTGGTCTAGGCTTGAATATAGGGTGTGGATCGCAAAGCCTCGGCCCGGCATTTACCAGCCGTTTTAGAATTAAGATAATGCTTGGCATTCAATGTTGTCCGGCCCGGCGATTCAAAAAGTGGCAAGGCCAGTAGGCCATCACTCCGCTTTGTAAGGAAAGGTGCCCTTTGAAGGCAGGTTCAGAGGCAGGTTCATGACCCTGATCGACCTGCTGTGTGCTCTACAAGCCCCTGCGATGGATCGAAGAATCTAAAATTAGCATCGCACGTGCCCCGGACAAGCAAGCCAAATGGTTAGGTGAGCCGTGCAACGCGGGTTCTAGAACGTCACATGATCGGACCGAGCAAGCCACGCGAAGGATTGTTCTAGTTGGGCGCAAGAGCGAAGACGGGCACAAGCAACCAACCAAGGAGGTTCTCCGGCGTAACTGCTGAGATTTTCAAGTGCCGCGAATAGTCGCTCTCTATTTTTGGGAAAGTTACAAACTCTTCGCTCTGATCTAGGGCGTGAAATAACTTTGCTCGCGACATTTCCAGTGCGGTCCTTGCTGTGCTGCTAGATACGCGACTCCAGGGCAAAGCCTTGGCTGACACATATTGTTTGCTGGTAATGATTCCAAAGTGACTGGTCTGGATTGATAAAGTGCCAGATCATCTGCAGGCCTGACATCATGCTGATCGCGTACCAGATGTCGTCGGACAGCATTCTGATTGACCCATGTGGAGGGAGCGACATGGGGCGGTACGGGATGACGAAGTAGAATCATCATGATAATGGGAAAGGTCCGCACAACCAGTAGATCCTGTATGAACGCACTGACAGGTGCATTTATTGAGGATGAGTCCAGTGCGCGGCAAAAACGGATACCCTCGATCACTGAGAAAATCTGTATAAAGTTATGTTCCACGCCACATCATTTCTCCGCGGCGTAGATACTAAATAGTGCAGGACTAGCGTCACTTTGACGCCCAGCGATCAATTGACAGAAGCTTGTTTTTATCCAGAGTTCGTTGGATTTGCTGTTGTTGACAGTTTAACTTTTGGGACGCATAACCCAAGTCTTTCTCCGTGGCTTTACCAAGGACACGCATGACGTATCATGTCTACATACGACTGATTCCACCGATGTGCTCGTCCTTTTGGTATAATCCCACAAGGTGGTCGACCCGATGGCTTGGTGTCCCCTTGTTCCAATGCGCCTGTCCCAGTGGCACATCCAGTCTGGTCCGGGTGTATGTAGCCATAGGTTACTATCAGGCTAGTGGGACAACATTTCTAGATAGCTTGTCAACACGACTATGTCTTGAGTAACAGTCGGCTGCAAAAGACTGAAACGATCAGTGATACACACATCGCTCATTCTGAAAATGACTCGGATATCCAAGGCCGACAGGGTACCTCTACATACACTCTTCTCCTCCTCCTCTGACGCGGCCCAGACGTTCTCGGCTCGACGGCAACAAATCCCCCCGACATGACTCGTCGGGGCAATCCACCACGGCCCCTTCGAAATTCCCATTTTCCCCACACGTGGCCAGTCTGAGTGGACAATTTCAATAAATCCCACCCCACTTTCTTTCCTCTACAGGCCCTCTGTCGGCTATCCTCGTTACTTTGCTGCGTACTGTACATACAAAGAAAGCATCGGCTCCGCGTGGCTTTTGCTTCCCCTTTCTTTTTCCCTCCCCAGATTTTCCATCTTCGCCATCATTCTTGACCCTGGGCCTGCAACTTCTTCAAGCAGTCCTGCGCACATCTCTGCCTAATCACGGCCGATTCAACAGAGCCATCGCGGGTTCACCTCCCACTGATACACTCTCCTTTCATATCTCCGCTTGCTTCCGGCAGGATTTGGTTCCTGCCGCCACCGATTCAATCCGAATGTCATATTTTGATGAGAAGAACCCGGAGACGCCTAACCTTCGGTCCAGTCAAGGTTCAGGGTCTCAAACGCCAAGATTGGAGGAAGAGCACCACTCAGAGCATCACTCAGAGCCCAAGCCCAAGCCCGATGCAGGTCAACCAAAGAGTCCCCGTCCTGCCGCAACCGCCAACGCCGAGGACGATGTGATTGAAAAAGACAGCACCAAATCCGCTCCTGACCGGTGGAAGACAGTCAGTCAGCGTATTCGCGAACGGGCGGGCACAATAGCCCAGGCACTCGGTCGACCACATGAACGAGACTCGGACGACCTGGCGGCCAGCATGGGCCCAGAATACTATGGTGCCACCGACGATATCAAAAGCCACGAGGCGCGCATGGCGGCGGATGAAGAACAGCGGTTGATGGGTACTGACCACAACTCACAAGCGCAGCATTTGCTTCGACAATTAGGACTTCGGCATCATCGGCGACAGTCGAGCGGTGTTTTAGGTTCTGATACGGGCGAGGGGCAATCGGGTGCAACCACCCCAGGTGCGATGACGCCGGGCGAGAGCGGTGCATCCACGCCGCTCAATGGGGGCCTCTTGTCACATCTCCTCCGTGTGTATGCCAACAACATGGAATCGGCAAGTCGTATGAGTGTGGCCACCACGGCAGCCGCCTCGGACCCCGAGACGGAGACTCTCCCGTACAGACACTCAGGATCAGGGACGCCGGGCAATGCCACGCCCATGCCGGGCGTAGCTACATGGACGAATACCGGAACGAATACAGGGACTGCGACCCCCGCGGTTGGAACCCCGACGGGAAAGAAAGAAAAGGTCAAATGGTATAAGAGCGCCAACAATAGCAGGGAAAATGTGAGCCAGAAGCCTTCGGGACATCACTACACTTCATCCCTCATCTCAGCATCCATGGGTATGGGTCGAGTCGGCGTTCCAGCCGCTCATGGCCCTCCACCCATGACAGCGAAAGAGAGACGAAAGCGGAAACGCAAGAATGCACAGGAAGTCAAATTGACCGTCCACATTGCTGCCATGCTTGCCCGCCAGCAGTACATCATGCAGTTGTGCCGCGCATTGATGAAGTACGGTGCACCCACTCATCGTCTGGAGGAGTACATGGTGATGACGTCCAATGTTCTCGACGTCAACGCGCAATTCCTCTACATCCCAGGCTGCATGTTCATGTCATTCGACGATCCGTTAACTCGCACCGCCGAGGTGAAGATTATCCGTGTGGTGCAGGGTCTGGATCTTTCACGACTGGCCGAGACTCACAATGTCTACAAGAACGTCGTGCACGATGTGATCAGTGTTGACGAGGCTACCGGCCAACTGGACACAATCATGCAATGTAAACCTCGATACAACCGCTGGATTCTCATTCTTCTCACAGGCCTGGCCAGTGTAGCGGTGGGGCCCTACGCCTTCTCTGCCCGGCCTATCGACCTTCCCATCATCTTCATTCTTGGCTGTCTGGTCGGATTCATGCAACATGTCCTTGCGCCTTCATCTGCCACTTACACCAACGTCCTTGAAGTCTCCGCCGCAATCCTCACCTCCTTTCTCGCCCGCGCCGTTGGAAGTATCAGTCACAACGGCGAGCGAGTGTTTTGTTTCGCCGCCATGGCTCAATCCTCCATCGCTATGATTCTCCCCGGATTTGCCGTTCTTTCATCCTCTCTCGAACTGCAAAGCCACCAGATGAATGCCGGATCCATCCGCATGGTCTTCACCCTCATCTATTCTCTGTTCCTCGGCTACGGTGTCACCGTCGGTACCACCATCTACGGCCTCATGGACAACAACGCCACTGCCGACTCTACCTGCCCCAATCCCACCGGCCCATGGGGCAATGAATACATCCAGCATTTCCCCTTTGTCGCTCTCTTCTGCCTCTTCGCTGCACTCATCAATCAAGCCAAACCTAAACAACTCCCCGTCACCGTCATCATGGGTGTATGCGGATACGTTACAAATTACTTCTCCACCAAGAAGTTGGGCGCAAATCAAGTCGCAAACACCGTTGGTGCATTCACCATTGGCCTGCTGGCGAATCTCTATTCGCGCATCTGGCACGGTCACGCCGCGGCAGCAATCATTCCGGGTATTTTCACCCTCGTCCCATCTGGGCTGGCCAGCAGTGGATCGATCCTCAGTGGATTGCAATACTCCGAGGCTGTCAAGAGCGGCCATGTGAGCAACATCAACAGCAGCACCAGCGGCAGTAACCTACTGGGATTGGGTTACGGCATGATTCAAACGGCTATTGGTATCTCAGTGGGTCTGTTTGTCTCTGCGCTGATTGTGTATCCGCATGGAAAGAAGAGGAGCGGTATCTTCAGTTTATGATTCTGATGGTCATTTGATTGCGGTATCATGTGCTCCTTTCAATGTTCTCGAAAACAAAACATTTTTTTGCATATATTGGCGGACTTACCTGTACATTCATCATATCATTGCATTTGCGCATTTGCAGTCTTTTTCTTTTTCTTTTTCTTTTTCTTTTTTTTTTGGCCCTCGAGCGAGCTTTTCCCGGGGTGATCGTATTTCCGTTGTAACCGCTTCTACTTGTATCCGCATTATGTCTCTGTCATTGCTAAGCCCCGAACTTTGAATCAGCGCAGGTCGGGGCTCTCAAAAATCAGCGAATTTCTGTGTTTCTTGGCATTCTCATTCTCGCCGTCCCGGTGATTCTATCATATCTGAGCCTCGACTCCTCCATGTTTCCTCTTTTTGTCGGGTATTTCTCACTATTTGCGGTTCAACCTCTCACATCGATGCATTTCCAGACACGATAGATCATAAACAGAAATATCTTATGTCCACCACTCGGCTCTTGAAATAGCCTCAGATAGAAGTCAAGGACTTTGCCTCGTAGGTTTGAAGCCTGTCTGGAACGGAATCTCAACGAACACATGATGTGCAGACATGGGAGGAAGACCTTTATCGTAGATGCACTGTATGTGGGTGGAATCCGTGATTGATAGCAGGCTAGCAACTCTACGGACTCGATAGCATCCCGCCGTAAGCACCAAGCGAGTACATTGTACACTGTACATTCACCGGAATTTCAAGCATGCGTTCGATCCGTCCACCGGTCTGGCTTTTCCATCCTAAGAGCTCCCTCTGCCTTCAACCTTGAGCCTTCGGGACTTCAATCTTCCGTACTATCTGTGCTAGTGGAATTCACAAGCCCACCAGATGAATGTCCGCCATTGTCGGAAAATCTACTCACTGGCTGACCTATTCGCCCACCAGACCTGCACAGTGCACACTGCTGACTGCACGGCCCCAAGTCTCCACCTTCTCCAATTCCAAGTTGAAGATATTGTCTGTCCTCTGTACTCCGGACTTGTCGTAATTACAATCCCGCACCGTTGCACTAAAGCTCAACCAGCCTGATCGCCCGCACCGGACATTCACGGAGAATTCAGGTTCCGATCCAAGGAGCGTGTTCGACCTATGTAGATTACCCCGACATCGAGGCTCGTGGCGGCTCGGCTCAGCTCAGCTTGGCTGATTTTCATATTACAGCAGCAGCAGTGGCAGTAGTACTAGTACGGTAGTGTCGCGGGTCGCCAACACCCGTCCGCCATTCAGACTGCAGCACTGTAAGTAGTACGTAGGTAGTAGGTAGTAGGTAGTGTGGCTAATTCAAGGATGATAATGTGATATTTGTCCACTTGCCAAAGTGACGCGTTGATAATGCGGTGAATCACGATGGACTAACAGAGTCTCGAGGTAGCGTGTGAATGGCAAAAGGTGCACAATCACATGTTGAAGCCTGTTGTCTTTATGATTGTTGATTTGACTGCTAAGCTGCTTTCTGTTATGAAATGAATTATTCTGCTTACGGCGAGCGTGGGGTTCCTAGGTTTCCCGTGAGGTGATAAGGCTCAATTCAACTGTTTCCTTTTCTTAATACTGCAGTAGGGTAATGTGGGCCTCAACATCCGACTGATACCAAAGTGAGGCCAAGAACGGTCGGGGTGTGCACGTTTGGTCGGAAAGTGACTTGGTCGGGGTCTGCTTGATTATTCAGTACTCAGTAGGAATCACTAACTTACTCAGTACTCAGTTGAGCCAGTAGTAGTGGATGAAAGTGTCTGGAGGTTGCCATTTACTACTACTACTACTACTACTACTACTACTACTACTACTACTACTACTACTACTACTACTACTACTACTACTACTACTACTACTACTACTACTACTACTACTACTACTACTACTACTACTGTCAGATCGGCAGCATATTCCAGACGGAGACATGGAGCGGTTCCCGAGGTTAGGGTCTGGGGCAAGTGGTTCGGTTGTTTCTCAAACAACCAAGTACTGTAGTGCCTCGAAATTGATCAACGTCAAGACGTGACTAAAGCACGGTGCAATCAACAGTGTACATTCTTTCGCCATTACCATGTCTCATAGACAGTTGTTGTGGTGCAGGTGGCTGATGTTGCTTTTGGACGTTTACATCGCAAGCTACCGTTGCGTGAGGTATCAACATGGTTCTTTGTATTCTGTAATCTCGTCGTCGAACAATATACTAGGCGCCTTGGGCTCTTGTTGCAGCCCGCTTTTTTTCTTCTTCTTTCCCTACCCTTCGACTCTGGGGAATCCCCGCGACTCCGTATTTTTCTCTCACCCACAAAGACGGGGGAGAAGGAGGAAAAATCCAGTGTGGAGGAGGGGTCGGCGTTGGGTTTGACCATGTTGGAGCGGCCCACTCCAGCACAGCAAGTCAGTTACTATGGAATATATGGATCTCTCCACAAATCCACGGAGCCAGGCTCTCGTGGTCATTTTCAGTTGAAAGACCAATTTCACCAGAGTCAATGAAACTTCAAATCCAGTCTTACACTTGCGGCGTTCTCAAGCTGAGAACCAGCATCTCGAGAGCACCCCCGAGTCCGTCCTCCATAGTAAACCGATCTCGGCTTCTCGCCTCTCCAACCCGACGCCTGTTCAACCCCGAAATCGACTCGGGATTCCGAGCTTCTCCCCAAATTGGCCGCCCCCCCCTCCTCCTCACAACCATCCCAATCCCAGTCCATGCCCGACCCGGAACAAACGCCACCGTACTCACTCCGGCCAGAATACCAGATTCTTTCCCCCTCCCCTCCCTTCCAAACCGACCACCTGTTCCGCTTTCCGGCCCGTTCACACCCGTCACTCACCAATCGCACCCCGGGCCTCTCCCTTCGGGGCAGAGGCCATGCAGGCCAGAACCACGCTAGCTGCTAGCCGACAGGCAGACGATCACATTGGAGAATTGGACGGTCAGGGTAAAGTGGTAATAAAGTGAGCAAGTGGAGCGAGCGGATGCTCAGCGCCTGGTTCCTCCCAATTTTCCCGCCTATCCCCGAGCTGCAGATGCAGATGCAGATACAGGTGCAGAAGGGTTGGGCTGTGTTCGAAATGGGCTCGAAGGGGGAGAGGGTCGGGCAAAAGGTAAATTTCGGGGACTTCGTCCAAATGCGGTCTCGGGCCGAGATGGGCTAAGCCGTTCTTGGCGAGTTCAACGTCGGCTTGGTGGTCGCTTTAGGGCCAGTCGGGAATCCGGGCTGTCGATACTCGATAGACTCGTTACTTTGTAGGTGTCTTGTCGTACGGAGCTGGCGGGAAAGGACTTTGAATTTGGTTCTGTACAGTAAAAGTAGGAATTGAATCGTTGCCGAATATGCCGAATATGCTGATGTGATTAGTCCGACATTAGTGTGATTCACTTTCGTCACTGGGTTGATCGAGAAAACATGTGGCGCTTGTTTTCAGGTAGTTAGACGTAGACCTCGCTTGTCCTCTGCAGGTGGTTGTGCTGAATTGCAAGTACACTCCACGATCTTTGAGAGCAGGGAAACTGATAAAATGACATCTTCAGTCACATTTTAGTGGAATTACAGGCTACAGCTGCAAAAGATGGCACTTGGTCTCATGTCCATGACGAATCTCTCCATCGCCGGGTAAATGTGGACGATTAACCGCATGGTGGATTCGAGGAAACTCACAGAAAGAGGTGTTGCCTTGGAAGTCTGGGTGGGTCAAATGGTGGTGACTCGGGTGTGAACAAAATGCCCATGGCCCAATGCCATGGACTGCAGTCGTTTTCTCAGTGTAATCTATGTGCGCCGAGAGTGGTGGGTTTTTGTACTCTCGCGGTATACCGAAACTTGAGAACATTCGTACCCGAACTCAACCCTTGGCCAAGTGTTTGGCTTGGTCCAACGGTGTAGCAACTAGCAACAGATACTGTAGGTGTTGAGTTTTCAACGTACTGTCCTCAGTGTCCTGTCAATATGGTGGATAATCCCTCCGTTCACATGTCACATGGACTGTAATGAACGTAAGACATGTTATGATCATTTTATCTCCACAACTCTCTCTTCTCTCCTCCGCCATCTCAAAGTCGACTCTTATCTCGCTCTGGCCCACACAATCCCCGACTCCCCCGACTTTTGCTTCATTCCCACTTTTCCAACCTTTTTGCGCTTCCCCAGTCGAGGTCTCTCCCCGTGTTCTCTCCCCAGACCCGCTTCACAAGTGGAGATCATGTCCAGGTTCTCCAGTCTCCCCCAGGCTCTCGCCCGCCTTTGCGCAGTGAATGAGACATGATGGGCGGTTGCGTGACCAAGACGAGGGCAGCGTAGCATCGACCTCCGGCTGTATATAAAGACCACAGTACCACCTCGAGGGATCTTCTCTTGAACGACCATTTCTCGTCTTCCTCCATTTTCTTCCTTTTCATCTCATACCCACCACACACTTACGGGCGTGGATTCACTTCGTCCTCTTGTGCCTTGTCTACTAGATCCGGTGTTATAGTTTGTGGTGCCGAGGCTGCGCCTACGCCACCCAATCTCCTCGGCCACTGTTCACAATGTCCGTCTCAAGTCAAGAGACTTCCACGCCAATGGAGAAGCCAATGCATCATGAAGTGGAAAAGGTCGAGGTCGAGCAGACAGAAAAGGTGCTTGGCGATGGCGATTTGCTCAGCGAGGCCGCTGCGGCTGAGAATAAGGAACATGAGATGGGCGTGTGGGAGGCGGCAAAGAAGCATCCCTGGGCGTGTCTGTGGGCCTTTACCATGTGTTTTACAATCGTGAGTCCTTCCAGTGCCCTGCAGATTTTCCGTCGTTGTTGTCGATGCAGACGCGATGAACAGCCGATGTCCCTTCTTTGTGTATCTCGCAGGTGTCTTGCAGAGCAAAGCTATCAGATCTCAAGCTAATCTCCAACCTCTCCTCGATAGGTCATGGAATCCTTCGACATGTTTCTGAATGGAAACTTTGTGGCTCAAAGTGCCTTCCAGAAGAAATATGGTGTGCGCGTCGGTGACGGCTATGTCATTCCCACAAAATGGCAGACTGCCCTCTTCCAATCCGGTCAATGTGGTGCCTTTGTGGGTGTCTTCGTCGCCGGCCCTATCACCAACCGGATTGGTTATCGCTGGACTACCATCCTGGCTCTGATCATGATGAATGCTACAATCTTCATCTCTTTCTTTGTAAGTCCTCCATTGGCATTCGACTCATGGCACAATACAGTCAGCTGACAGGGTTATGTCGTCACGACAGGCGGACTCGCTTGCTCTCTTGGTCGTGGGTCAAGCCCTTGAAGGTGTGCCATGGGGCTTTTTCATCGCCAATGCACCCGCCTATGCTAGTGAAGTCGTTCCTCTTGCGCTGCGAGGTGCTTGCACAGCTACCCTGCAAATGTCCTGGTCCATTGGATCCATTATCGTGGCCGCTGCTACTTATAGCTACAACAAGCGCACGGATGAATGGGCCTGGCGGGCCCCTCTCGCTCTGCAGTGGCTGTTTCCTGTGAGTGTCGATCCAAGAAGTTTGACTTATAAAGTTGACTATCGATCAAACTCTCTGAAACTCATCATACTGACAAATATTGAAAAGACTCCCCTGCTGGTCCTTCTCTTCTTCGCTCCCGAATCCCCCTGGTGGCTCATCCGTCGTGGGCGCAAGGCAGAGGCCCTCCGCAGCATCGAGCGTCTGGGTGATGGAAATCCAGAGAATACGCAACAATCTCTGGCCATGATGGAGCGCACCGTCGAGATCGAGGCCCAAATGGGCGGATCTCCCAACCTTCTCGATCTTTTCAAAGGCGTCGATCTGCGTCGAACCACAATTACCTGTCTGGTGTACGCCTCGCAGAACTTTGCCGGTAACTTGATCGCGAATCAGGCCACTTTCTTCTTTGAGCGTACGTCTATCGTAAACACAACAAGATCCCCTCGATTCTCTCGATCCTCTTGCTTCCCCCTTCCGCTGCCCAAAATCATCATCTCTATCCTGGACTGAGTTCTAACAACCCTCACAGAAGCCGGCATCTCCCACGACATGTCCTTCCAACTCAATCTCGTCAACTCCTGCCTCCAATTCATCGCCAACGCCCTCTCCTGGTTCCTCACCCCTTACTTCGGCCGCCGCACCATCTACCTCTGGGGTACCGCCACCAACATCACCCTCCTCTTCATCCTCGGCATCGTCGCCTCCATCCCCCAAAACCCCGCCACAAACTACGTCCAAGCCGTCCTGGGCATCCTCATCTCCTTCGTCTTCGCCGGCTCCATCGGCCCCATCTCCTACACCATCATCTCCGAGACAAGTTCCGTGCGTCTGCGCGCTCTCAGCACTGGAGTCGGCCGCGCAGCATACTACGTCGCGGAGATCCCCATGATCTATCTCGCTTCGCAGATGCTCAACGCTACGGGCTGGGATCTGGCTGGCAAGTGTGGATATGTCTGGGGTGCAACAGCCGTCGTCTGCTGGGTGTCGGCGTACTTCTTCTTGCCGGAGCTGAAGGACCGGTCGTATCGGGAACTGGATATCTTGTTCAATCGCAAGACGCCGGCGAGAAAGTTCAGGAGTACTGTTATCGATGTTCGGGAGAATCATTAGATGGGATGCGTTTTTTGGGCGTTTGCGCGGTCTTTCTGGTCATGGCGTCTTGTGTCGAGAAGAATATTTGCTGGCCATTTTTTTTCTTCTTCCACTGAGGCTGATACCATTGGCGAATGTGGAGAGTCCCGTCTACTGCGCATGTGATGAGATTATGTATCTGTGATGTATTACGAGATCAAGCAAATCGAGAATAACCTTGACTTATTGAACGATTCGTAACGACTCGCAAATGCAGTAATTAACTTGTGCCTCTATTGGAGTTGCCCTACTCCCCCATCACTTTCGAAATACCACATCCTTCTTATTTCGTGCAAAGCACAATCCAAATCCAAATAACTAGGAAACACTGACATCTGCGCTGAAGCGAAACCCATCGCGCCTACATCAAGTCTTTCACAAGCCAAACTATTGAGGTTCCTCCTTAACCCTAATCTAGCAAGGGCTCGATACCAATCATTGAATACTTCACCCTGATTAACTCGGCAGTATTTCCCAGATTGGTTGAATGACCATATTCACGGTCACAGTTGAAGTCTTAACGGATCATGGCAAAATCCTTGACTGGAATGTAAACGAACAATGTCTGGTACTGTCGGATTCAAGGCACCGTCGCCACGACGCCAGGCTAGATACTTGTGGTATGATGGTATATATATTACTAGATTAGTAGATTTAAGATTCAAAGATTGGACCTTCGTGAATACGAGCGTCTGGACGCCAAGACCTTGAGAAGGCGCGATTGACAGACAAGTACCTAATGAGAGGTCTCTTGCTTCTTGAAGCGACTTTTCTCCTAATTGTTAACAAGTACAATATTGATATAGACAGCTCAAGCGTCGTGAAGATGGAATAGCTCGGCGCTTAAATTGAATCCTGATGGAACGTGGCTACAGTAGGTGCAGCACCACAATATAAGAGAGGGATGAGGGTGAGATTGTCTGGCGAGGTGAGATTCTACCTACAGGTATCTCGGCTACTTACTACGTAGTACGAACTACTTACTGCGATGATACGGCAGTATCACAAGCCATACGAACAGATCCAAGCTTAGTCCTGTTCCAACAGAAGTCTCAAGATAGAGACACAAACGCACGAGTTGTTTTGCATTAGACTTGATAGTCACCTTGAATCTTCTGGGCAGATCATCTTACACCTAGTGACTCTACCTCTCAAAAGCTCTATCAAGCGCACTGCACGGCAGTCAGATACCTTTGACGGCTGGGGGTCAATGATTAGTCTTCGAAGGCTCGTTACTGTAGTCGCAAATCGGATCCTTGCCGAAGCGGTGGAGAAACGATAGACAGGCTGCTTCGTGGGGCCGCGTTATGACGGCCAACTATACTGACCAGGAAGAGCATAGAGATGAGAGACACCCCATAACAAGCCGTGAATCGGCAGTGTTGGTGTGATAGTAGGCCACGCGCGAAACAGATACTAAGATCATAAACTTCCTTTCGAGGTGTTGGCTCAGAATTGTTCCTGGTGACATTATGGCAGTCTGTCCATACGCCCAGTTATTGCATTCTCTCATGCGCAAAAGTCGCCGATCGGCTCTAAATAGAATCCGCTGTCAATCGTGGCCTCGTCTTCGATGCTTGAGCCAGTTCTTATCACTCTCCTCGTGGTCGTTTGTAGGTGCTTTCCTCCCGCATTTGCTTCCCCGCCCAAGACCCACACTGCCAAGCCCTACAATTCAGTAAGCTTTGAAACGACGCTACACGTCGACAGTACATTCCTCCGACCAAGTCACTCGAGAGCTAGGTATAGGAGCGAACTCTACAGATACAGACATTTGAAGCTGTATATCCTCTAGTGAGAGTTCGTCAGAGACATAATAATTGGTGATACGTGTTCGAATCTTGGCTTGTGCTTCGAAGTCTCCGAGTCACTGTCGTTTGTTCGATAACTGGCTGCTCCCAATCATCTCATTTTCATGATGCACCATATCCAGTAGACCGCAAGCAACACCATAGGAAGTGTGTTCATGACTCGTACGACCAGTCAGCAAACCGTGTCAACCCTATGGCCCTTGCGCAATTGCTCATGACACAGACCTTAGTGATCGTACTTACCCCATTGGGTCCCCGACGTCGCAGTGCCTCAGTTTGGGGAGTCCCACCTCAGCCCCCTCCTGCAAGGCGCTAGCCAAGCCTCGCTTATATATCAGGTACCGGTTTCTCTACTGCATCTCACTTCTGCCTCCTATACCTGATTGTCCGTTCAGCCCATCGAGACAAACATCAACAATGGCCTCGTCAGAGTACTCGCAAACGCTGCAAAATATCACTGATGCAAAGCTCGAGGAGCTTTCCCTCAAGCGTCAGATATTCCTGGAGCGCAAAGCGTCTGCCATCGACGCGGCAGAATCGACAGCTTCGCCGATCGCAAAGATCCGTGCTCTCGCAGATGGCGTCAAGTCGTGCTTCAACATTCCTATTAAAGATGGCCGTGTGATAATCCGTTCGGGTAATCACAGACAACTTGAGATCGACCTTGCGAATCTTGACCGGTTCCTTCAACAAGCCGATTATGATCCAGCAATCTCGCCCGATATGATCGAGCGTTGGCATCGGACTTTGCTCCGCTACCTCGACATCCACACGCTCAAATACGAATACGCGACACTCTTCGCACAGCTCACTAAGGAGTGGTTATCGGTCAAGAAGAACCAGAGCTCACAGTCCCATGTCGGATCTCAAGGTGATTTTGAGAAAATCGCGAGTACGACCAAGATGGAAAGTCGACAGTCGTGGGAGGAGACCGTGTTCACTGCTGCAGGCCATGACGCTGAGGTGATCACTGCTTTTCTTACCGAGCTGTTCTCCGGACTTGGGCCCCCTGGACCGGAGGGAGAAACAGGCCAAGCACGAGGTGTGGACAAGACTTTACAAGAACTGCGGGCGAGAGTTGGAAATTGCGGATTACACGTCTCAGCGCCCCTTGTCAAGCCCACAACTCTCACGTGGGTCATTGACGGGCTGCTGAACTCAGATCTGATGTCGGGCAAGCAGCAGACGGCCCTGAGAGAGTTTACAAAGGACGATACCGTCTTGAGTGAGCTATGCGACGTGATCAACATGCGGCTGGCGAGGCTAGATGCGTGGACGTGGGGTCCTGCTGTCCACGTCGAGCAAAGACGCCAGATGAATGGAACATATCATATGCATATGCACGAGGACCTCATACAAGCAATATTCTTGCAATATATCGGCGTCATGTGGTCCAAGTCCTTCAAAACTGCGATTCGTGAATTCCGAGCGAAGCGCGATAACTGGAAATCCCGGCGATCCCAGATTCCGGCCACTGATAAAAAGCGTCTCGAATTCTTTTCCTATGGCAAGTACAATGAGATACCTAGCTTGCAAACCACCAAAGAAACCATTCATCGTGAAGCATACTTCGTATCGCAGCTGCCTGAGAGCGAATACGAAATCCGAAAGCACGACGAGGGTGAGCTGGAGGCTTCCTCTTGTGTTAAGGCGAACAGGCCCAGAGCAAAGCAGACTGCACCTAGACCACGACCGGGAACGAGAGCGATGGCGTATCGCAAGATTGCCCCCTCGGCTGCCGCTGCAGCCGAGGAGACAGAAGAGTCTGATGAAGACATGGGCTTCCGTCTGTACGACGACGACCCCTCTGACGAGCCCGATGCCAATTATACTGACATCTATGGCTCAAGCATGAAGTCACCCGCCAATCAGTCCAAGGCAAAGCAGAACCTTTTACTTCTCTTGAGCGCAGACACAATCATCAACAAACGGCTGCATGGCGAGATTACGTGCTTCCGGGCCCAGTATGAATCGCTCTACCCGAGCCTGCCGCACTCTACGATCCTTGCAGTCCTCCGGTTCTTCGGCGTGTCGGAAAAGTGGCTGAGCTTTTTTGAAAAGTTCTTGGCTGCGCCGCTGAAGTTCATGGATGAGCCCCAGGCCGAGCCGCGAATGCGCCGACGGGGAACACCAGGGTCGCACGCACTGAGTGAGCTCTTTGGCGAGACTACACTCTTCTGCCTTGACTTGATGATCAATAAGGAAACCGACGGCGAGATACTCTGGCGAGTCAACGATGATATGTGGTTCTGGTCCCGCGATCAGGAAACAAGTGTGGCGGCGTGGAAGGCCATTCAGCGCTTCAACGAGAAGATGGGCATTTCCATCGGTGAGGACACCTGTGGGGGTGCTCACATCACCACTGAGAAAAAGAAGCGGGACTCGACCATTCACCCGGTTCTACCCAAGGGCAAGATCAGATGGGGAATGCTGTACCTGAACCCCGAGTCTGGCAATTTCGAGATCGATCAAGATATGGTAGACGAGCATATCAAGGAGTTGCAGCGTCAGCTGGACGACAAGCAAGGAAGCATTTTTGGGTGGATTCAGGCCTGGAATTCATACGCATCCACCTTCTTCAGTTACAATTTCGGCGTGCCGGCGAACTGTTTAGGTCAACGACACGTCGACACGATGCTAAAGACCCACGAGCGGATCCAACGTGAAATATTCTCGTCAGGCCCCGGCGGAAGCCAAGGAGACAGTAGCGTGATCACCCATCTACGTGAGATGATCCAATCACGCTTTGGCACGGTGAATCTTCCCGATGGATACTTTTTCCTCCCGATCGATCTTGGAGGACTCGAGCTGTCAAGCCCATTCATCACTCTCGTCGCCCTCCGGGATTCAGTTGTGACTGACCCCGATTCTCTTCTTGACGATTTTCTTGAAGCAGAAAAGAGAGACTATGCCAACCACAAGCGATGGTTCGACGCAAAGGACAAACTTAGCGCCGAATTCCGAGAACGTTGGCGCCCCGAAGATGCAGACCAATTCATGTCATTCGAGGAATATACTCGTTACCGCGAGTATTTGAACTACCGTGGCCGAACGAACTTGGTGGAGGTCTACGACAAGCTCTTGAAGCTGCCGCAGCTGGAGGATATCAAACAAGATGTGTCCGGACCGGTTACTCTGGCTCTTGGTCAGCTACAGGGCCAGAATAATCTATCAGGAGTCCAGTCAGACTGGTACATGATGTCGTCCTACTGGAGATGGCTGGCGCAGCTGTACGGGCCGGAGATTGTGGAGCGGTTTGGCGGGTTCAATATCGTTGATCCGGGATTGTTGCCCATCGGGCTGGTGAGCCAGTTCCGCAGTGGCAGGGTCAGTTGGGCGGAGGAGTAAAGATGAATTGTGAGGAGGGTCTTGATGGTTTTTACTTTGCGCTTGCTTCCGTAGTCGAGACTGACAGCTCGCGTTGTCTGGAATGCGATGCTTATAGGCCGGTATCATCATGCGTATTTCGCAAAGACCCGTTTTCCCGCTGAAAACGTCGGCGATTGTCAGAAGACTTGGTGATGACCCAGCCTCATACTGAGAGTATCAGCAGATTATCTACTCTATTCGCTTTTATTTCTCTCCACGTCCACGCCGAGTCCATAAAAGAATGTGAAAAGGAATGCATCTTCACCAAAATAAATCCAGTAGCAAATCGAAACTAAAAGAGAACAACAAATGCGTCTGGAAAGCCATTTTCCAAAACCAGCTCAAAGGGCCGTGAAAAACAATCGAACAGTTCGTCTCCTCCGCTCTTCGGTAAAACGCTTTTAAAGTTCATAGGGCTGCTGCATCTATGTTTTGAAATGAGCGATTCAGCGGAGAAATGAATCTCATCCGTAAGTAGTATTAGCCCTGGCAGCATCTCACACGTCGGCCACTTGCAGCACCAACAACCGTTTCTTATTCCGAGTCCCTGACATCCTGAGCTCAGAAAAGCAGAATATTTCTCTCATGGGTCTTACCACGGGCAAAGAGGTAGGAGTGATTTGTATGTCCCTTGCATCGCTGAGTGTCATCGCTCGTGCTGTCTTGGCCCGATATGGAATCTCGTAGTGATCGCTGAGGTAGAAACTGGAGTACGTTCGTCGTTGTGGGTGTTTCGGATGGCTACCCTTCCTCCTGCCTGTCTGCCCTCAAGTCGTTCGTTCCGTGGCCAGTATGTCGCTAATGGAGACGTACACTTGCGCGACCGGTCCCCTACGCTGGGATTCTTGTATGGATAAGGTTGCGCCGGGTGTGGTCGACGGACCTCGACTCGGTACACGCTGGAGGAAGCACACCACGACAGAGAACGTCGTGGTTTGGTACTTTGTCGATGGGAATGTGGTAGGTCGAGAGGTCATCGTGCATTGTCCGTCGGTAGATGGATGCTGGTAGGGATGGTAGATCTTGATACCTGAGATTCAACAGCCTTTGTTTGGGGGCCGTCATACATGTTCCTCTAAGCCTCGGTGTGGTGGAGTAATCTACAAATTTATTATCAACTTCAGTGAGAAATATCAATCGGTCGATAAGGTTATTATACAGGCATTCAAGGAACACTTTGCTGAGCTCAAAGCCTCAACTGGGGGCTGTGTCGTCCCCTCAAACCCAGATCTCGTTCGAAATCGCGTCGAATCTCTGGCCATCTTCATGTTCACTTCGGTGCATCTGAGCCAAGTGCTCCCACAGCTCAGGATACGTCTTGCGAGCCCATTCTTCAACCTGGTCTTTCCAGTACTGGTATGGAATAGCGTTGTAGAAGAGTCCGATACTGTGAACAAAGTCAGTACTTGCAAAGTTTCATCTGGGAGGATGTCCATGTATCCATGAGATTTTTGAACTTCGGATCAATGGGCTTGAACTTACGTTGTACTTGTTGGGGGAACACCAATCTCAGATTGCATGTTATTGATCGCTTCTGTGACTCGGTCGAACTCACACTGTGCGGCCAAGGCTTCGATATACGAGGAGTAAAGTCGTCGATCGACTTCGATTTCCAACTTTTTCACTTTACTCATCATCTTGGTGGCCTCGTGCACACCATTGTGGTGTTTCTCGCAGACTTTAAAGAACAATGCAATCGTCTTGGTCGAGGGACCTTCATCCGACTGTAGGATTTGGCGGAAGATATTCATGCTCTTATCGGCCATTCCGCACGCTGCATACGCCAGCATCAGTCCGTTCAGAATGCGAGTGTTGAGTTCAACTTCAAGATCCAGCTTGAGCATGTTATGCACCAGCTCAAGATTGGTGGCGTCGGCATTTCGCGCAATACCTTGGAAGCATCGAGCGTAAGTGTCGGGCTTTGGACGACGCGAGAGATCGTCGGCCTGACGCATGTGCCCAAAGACCATAACTGCGAGATCGCTGCGTTTCCGCTCAAAGAAGGCACTCATGATCTCTGTCCGCACGCTGACGCCTGTATCAGGGAATGCAAGCTTGAACAGCTCGTATACGTCCCACGCATCCTCGTCTGTCTCTTGGAGGTCGAGGATGAAGTCAGTCACAGCTCTTCGAATTAATGTCTTGCCTTCGCTGTCAAAGTTGGCCAGTCGTGGACGGAGAAGTTCAGAGACTGCTTCGTTGTCGTGCCGGTAAAGCAGCATGCGGGTCAAGGCAGCGATTGTTGAAGCCTCAAGATACACTCCGTCTTGGAACAAGGGGTCCAGAAGAGAAGAGATCTTTTGGAATAGCTCGTCCTTCTCTTCCGACATGCAGAGCATTGTAACAAGCTGGTTGGCAATAGAAGGATCAGCCTTCGAGAGGGAATGAGGGTCCATTTGCTTTTCCAAGATGTGGAGGGAGGCTTCGACATCCGCAGCCTGAATAGCGGACTCCAGCTGTAGAAGATGGGTCTGCTCATCTGGAACGAGCCGCCATCGATTGACCAGGCTAGCAAAGGAGGTGGCCAAATTTGAGTCACCTTGAGCATTTGCATAGCGAAGAAGCATGTTAATATCAGAAATTGTGATTGCGTCCTGAACTCTAGGGTTTTTTGCATTCCACTCAGCAACCTGCTCCTCCAAGGCAGACGCATTGGCGCCCTGAGCTGCTTTCCATAGCAAGGCAGTGCCAATAGTCTCGGAATTCGGCGCCCCGCCTTGGATTAATGAATGGTAAATTGGTTGCGCCCACGCATTTTCACCGTTGAGCAATGCATAGCGAATGACCGCCTCTTTGGCCGCTAGCGAAGGTTCTGCTTTTCCAGCAACGGGACATTCATAGATTGTCTGTGCTGCTTTGAACAAACCCTGCGCGATGAGGATTTCAACTAACTCCTGATGAGAGGCTTGATCGAACGTGACACCGTGTTTGTCCAATTCCTGAACAATCTTGCGCATCTGCCGTTGATCGTCCTTCAAAGCAAAGCCCTTGAGAACAGTGAGCCAGGGAGAAGGCTTTGCTCCACGCAGTTGGCCTCCAAAATTGATAATCACTTGTCGCGCGTCCTCCGGATGACCATTCACAGCTAACAGATTGATATATACCAATAGTGCAGGTCTGCTGATTTTATTCGCTCCAAACCCGTGGTCCGCGCAAAGTTCCAGATACGCATATCGCGCCAGTCTCAGTATCGTTTCGCTAGCCTCGGGGAGACATTGCGCCTCGGAAAAGACAAACAAGACACGTTCCAAACTATCCACTGAAAACACCCTGTGCCAGTCATCGTCATCCAGTTCCTCTTGTCGGCTCTTGAGGTGCTTCCACGTCATGGACAGCAGCCGAGCCTGGAAAGAATTGATCACTCCGGGCGAATCGACTCGAGTCTCAAAGAATAATTTGAAAGCTTCGGCGAGTGTGTGGTCCGGAGGCGCTCTGCTCTTATCTTCCAGGGATCGTTTGAGATCGGTCATCGGCTTCAGACCTTTCTCGGAGGTCAAGGTGGCGGGCAGTACTTCACCCGAGACCTCTTTCGGGTCCAGGCTGAATGCAAAGAGACTGCGCGATTGTACATGCGAGATGCCAGCGATACTTGGCCGTGTTCGAGCTGGAGAGATGCTGTGTAGCAGTCGTGTACGTCGGCATCTTGAGAATGACAGCGGTTCGTTATTGATCAGGGCCCGGAAGACCCGTCGCGAGAGATGGGACTGCATGGCCCGGCGCAAATAAAGCTTCCGCGAAGAGAAAAGAAGCACTCGGTAATCGATTGACAGGGTGCACTACTTGCGCAATCTGCAATTAAAGCTGTAGTGACACAGAGCAATGGTCTTTGGAGATGTTGCGCGACGCGGAGAAGCCGTGGTTGGTGCAGGCGGAGGGCGGTCTTGGCATTTCGAAAAAAGATCCCCATGTTCGGCCGCCCGCGTTACTCCTCCGCTCGACGGTCTCTGCGACTCTGACGGTACAACATCCTAACACTTTCAGGTGCAGATCGTGACTTTCGAGTCTGCATACCCTCACACAATTCTGCAAAGATGTCACAAAGTCTATTCTCATCACCACTGCTTCGTAATGTCGCCAATGTGCTTCCCTCGGCCTGCCGCTGGAGTTCAAGTTCGACCGCAGCGATGAGCGCTTTCGCCTCCCAGCGCGCCTCCCCTTCCCACAATCAGAGTAAGTCGCGGTCAGAAAGACAGAGGGCACTCTCAGTCTTTATTTGGGAATTATTTTTGAGTTTATTGTTTGCTGACCATGTCGATAGCCCCTAGAGCCTCGATCCGACGTCGACTACCCAACCGCCTGCGATTCCTGGAGGAACAAAAAGCCCAGGGCGAGAGTCGAGCTCTTGAGAAGTTTCAGACTCGTGACTGGAAGGCTGGTGATGTCTATGCTCCTCACGATCTCAGCCCGGCCGAGATGAAGAAATGGGGCAAACGCAAGAGCCCTTCGCGTGATGCTTTTGATGCTTTGAACTTGAACCCATTGGAGCTGTACAGGGTGAGTGATTGCTGGATATCAGTTACGTCCGGGATTTGTGTCCATTTATTTGCGTGCGGCCTATGCCAAGCCCACAGTCATATCCCGAGCGTGATTCTGACCGGAGACAATTGAATACTAACAGCCCATTCTACCTGTTTAGAATTTCTCGATCATGTCCGAATACGTGTCTCCCCTCGGCCGGATCAAGTCCCGCGACCAGACTGGTTTACGACCAGTCAACCAGCGCAAGATTGCTAAGGCGATCCGTCGAGCCATGGGCCTCGGTCTCATGCCATCAGTCCACCGACACCCTGAAGTTCTTGCGGCAGACATGAAGGCCAGGTTGGACAACTCGTTCCGGTAGAGGATGCCGCGGGGTCCCGGAATTCCAATTTTACGAGTATTTCATATCGAGAAATGTTGGTTCAACGGTTTTGTGTGTTTGTACTTTGTACAGAGCATAGCCTTCGGCCTGGCTCGCACGGCCTGCTTTTATATGTATTTCTAGTCTGGATGACAAATTTCTATCGTGTTTTACAAGCGCATTGTCCCAGGCCATTGATTATTGAGCGAGATATCCTCACTGATAAAGATTTATCAAGTCATCAAGGCCTGGATACTTATGGGTCTGTGTCGGCCGTGGTCGCGATTCAGATGACTTGTAATCGTCTCTGATCACTCAATGGGAGGATCCTTGATGTTATGTCAAGTGCTATGTCATCCAAGGTTCAAGACGACAACACTTCCTTATTTACACTCTACAGAGCACTGGCGTTGAATGATTCACTGAGGAATATGGCTACGGGATCATGCTCAGTGTCTCCATCGAGCAGGTTATGCATGAGCAGTTTCCAGACCGGAGAATATACCACCCTTCACAGCACTCGCGTTTAGAAGTTTGCCTAGACTTAGGGACGGCTTTGATGAATTTAGACTATATATTCCGTTTGGGAGAATTACCTGGACTTAGTATGTACCTGTTTCCAACTCCGTATAATGGTTATCAGGTTGTGGGGTTGCTTGCAAGACACTTTTCAAGATACCGTTCAACTTGGGTACAGCCCACCTCTCAGTAAAGAAACGTGCCTCGAAGTCGATTAGCATGGCGGAAGAGGAATACTACGTAGTACGTAGTACGTCTCGATAGGCAAAAAAGCAACATCGCATGGCACGAAGTTACAAAAACAAAATGATCTCCGAATAGGGGAATCGAACCCCTGGCTGCCGTGTGAGAGACGGCGATGTTAGCCACTACACCAATTCGGAAAGATGTAGAGAAGATGTTTGGCGCTGCCCGGAATCGAACCGGGGCTGGCACGGCCACAACGTGACGTCATACCACTAGACCACAGCACCTTGATATGTTGAATACCTCCACAAAATATATTATGTACTAAATCGGAAGCTTATATGTCCGGACTACACGGCTGAGATTGCTTGGAACTTTGTAGGCATGCATCGGGTTGCGGACGAGTTGGATTTTGTTTCTTGTCTATCTAGCATGGATCAATTTTTTTGGCGAACTTGGCTCCACTCAACGTAAGATTAATAGATACCCTACTGTTATGTCTGATTTGTCCCTCGTAGGAGATTGAGTATCTGGTCATCGTCACTTTAGGTAGTATGTACTTTGTGAAAGCGCGACGAAGCCATATATCTTAAAGACTCACGGACATCATCAAGTCATTGCTCATTTTTGGATGACGGGCTTTATGTACTCTGATTATACTAATCATTATGTGTAAAGGACTGGTGGACTCATCGACATTCGGACGTAGTGAGGTTTTCCATGAAAATCCCTCCTTAAACACGCGCTGAGAGGTGTTGACTTACGTCTGCGTTCACGGTCAAGCAATCGATCTCAGGTTGTGCTATCTTTGATATTATGTTGGCACTCTATGGAGCTTTGTTGTCTTCTATAGTTCAAGGTACGAAATAGCCACCGTCGAGCTTTGAGGCAGGCGGCAAAGTCTGTTGATTTGTTTGTCTGCCGTGGCCAATGTTCTAAGCCGTCAGCCAAAACAATCAATGGGATATAGCAGCGGTAGCTCGACGTTGCGTGTCCTTGATTTTTGTCACTACTGGCTTCATATTCCAGGCTCACGCAAAGCAGACTGTCAGTCGTACTGCATAGTATATGCGATTGTACGATACTTGGATGCTTAAGAATTGAAGGACACGCTACAATCTGTAAGATGTACGTTATTGAACTCCAGAGGCTGATAAAGTTGGCTGCCTGAGAAAGTTGGACAAAAGGTTGATGTGCGGCTCAACCCGCTTGAGGGGTGCCTGGCCCGCATACGTCAGCCCGCCTCGTAAACAACTTACAACACCCACAGGCGACAGAGCTGTGCTCCCTTTCGATCACTCGCAATCCAAACCCCTCCACGTCCAGCACCAAGTTGACTTTTCCACATGGCAATTACAAACGGTAGGAAACCCCCTGAGATCATTGTTTTGTCCCAAGAGAATCAACATGCTGATCAGTCTCTCGTATTCTAGAATCCATCTGGGCGGCCAGCCCCTCCACAACCCGCGGTGCACCCACCCAGCTCTCCTCGGACGCCAAGGGTGAGCGACTTGCATATGCGGTGCGACCCCTCGAATCCTTGATGTGTGACTGTGGAATCATCCCAGAAGATCAAGCTCACTGACCAGTTGTTCGGTCTTTAGTCCGGTAAATCCATCTTCATTCGCTCGATCGACAACCCCGCAGTTGGCCGACAGTACACCGAGCACAAGGCTCAGACTACGGTCGCACGCTTCTCTCCCTCCGGATTCTATGTCGCAAGTGGTGATGCGACTGGGACTGTGAGAGTGTGGGATTGTGTCGGAGATGGCATCACCAAGGGTGACTACAGCATTGTCAACGGTCGCATCAACGACCTGGCCTGGGACGGAGACTCCCAGCGCATCATTGCCGTAGGTGACGGAAAGCAGCGATACGGCCATTGTATCACATGGGACAGTGGAAACACGGTTGGCGAGATCTACGGCCACACGCAACAGATCAACTCTGTCTCGATCCGACAGCAGAGACCCCTTCGGGCCGCAGCCGCCGGTGACGATAAGAAGCTGGTCTTCTACCATGGCGCCCCGTTCAAGTTCAACACGGGTATCGGTGACAAGCACACCAACTATATTTACGGCGTGGGCTTCAGTCCGGACGGCACGCACTTGGTCAGTGTCGGCGGGGATCGCAAGATCTGGCTGTACGACGGCAAGACCGGCGAGACCAAGGGTCAAATCGGTGAAGGGGAGCACAAGGGGAGCATCTTCAGTGTGTCATGGTCCAAGGACTCGCGAAAATTCGTCACTGCCAGCGCAGACCGGACGGTGAAGATTTGGGACGTCGAAGTGGGCAAGGCGACGCAGAGCTGGACTCTTGGGGAGGATGGTGCCAATGCCATTCGTGATCACCAGGTCGGTGTTGTGTGGCCCCACGGCCGAACAGATGACCTGATCATCAGTCTGTCGTTGAGTGGCGATCTGAACTATTTGACCGAGGGTACTGCCAAGCCCCGTCGGGTTATTCAAGGCCATCAGAAGAGCATCACCTCACTCGGTCAGTCCACTTTCGACGGCAAGGAAACCTTGTGGACGGGCAGCTTCGAGGGCCGTGTGTGCAGCTGGGATGTCGCATCGGGTTCCTCCGAAGAGATTGAGGGCGAGGGACACCCTGGATACATTGCTGGTCTGGCCCCGACTGCCGAGGGCTCTGGCCGCATTTATAGTGTCGGGTGGGACGACACGATCCGGTCCGTCGATGTGGCGGCCAAGACCTATACCGGCAGCGCAGCGAAGCTGACCGCACAACCCAAGGGGCTTGCATCTGCCGGTACCAGTGTTCTCGTTGGCGGTGCCGAGGCCGTCGAAATCTTCCAAGATGGCCAAAAGACCGATGACTACAAGACTAGCTTCCCGGTGACTACCGTGGCTGCGCATGGACAGATTGCGGCCATCGGCGGCGAGAATGGAGCCGTGCAGATATGCAAGGTTTCCGGTGCCAGCCTGTCAGCCCAGGCCGACATTCAAGCTTCACGCAACCAAATTTCTATGTTGGCCTTCTCTCCCGATGGCTCAATCCTGGCCGTGGGAGATCTGCGTGGTCGTGTCTTGGTCTACAAGGTTGCCGATGGCAGTCTTGTCACGGATCGCTGGACGGCACACACAGCGCGTGTCACTTCGCTCGCCTGGAGCCCGACTGGCACTCATCTGGTCAGTGGTTCGCTAGACACCAACATCTTTGTCTGGAGCTTGGCCAAGCCGGGTGACTGGTTGGAGGTCAAGAACGCGCATAAGGAGGGTGTCAATGGAGTCGCGTGGATCGAGGGCGGATCTAAGATTGCCTCTGTCGGGGCTGATGCTGCTGTGAAAGTGTGGAAAGTGGAAGGTCTATAATAAGGAAGTAGACCATCCCAATTTGAGCGACTTGCATTCATACTAGGCCTGTATTCTTCGAGTTATTTGAAAGCCCTCTTCTGCTTTTTGTCTGTATCTCGATTGATTGGACTTCCACCCGCTTGCCCCGGAACCATAATTTTGGCCCGGTACCATGACCCTGGGATATTCGTGAGATCAAGTTTTAGAGCACAGCCAGTCGCCGAATTCTTGCAGCCAGGAAAGGGTGTGTTCCGGCTGGGTGAGATGAGACCGGGATGTTGTTTTCTGCGGTGGCCGCAGGGCTGCGCGGCCGGTTCAAACGGAGTGGACCAAGTGGAGGTCTGAAGCCTTGTGAGTGGGCGTCATAGCTTCATTCTCCAATGCGCAATGGCTCTACCGAGCTTTCGTTTTCTGACGCACTTTTTCTCTCTGTTCCTCTCCCGTCTAATCAACATCAATTTCTCGATAAAAAATACTGTCATACACAATGGGATCTTGCCCATACTCAAATTAACTTTACCTCGCTTTTCGAGGGCGGGAGAGCCGCACTGAATGGCGCCGTCTGAATCTGGGGGAGCTCCCAGTAGCTCCCGCCGCTTATTGCGACCCAAGGTATGTATGTGCCCGATCGACGCTTTTTGAGCTCTGCAATCAGACAGCCCTGAAGCGCACCCAAAACGGCGCGCGAGGTGAGAAAAATGGCGAGCGAACATTTTCGGACAAACACTAAATGAACGGCTCAATCACAGCTGCGAAATGCAACATTCGTCCTCCCGCGAACCGGTCAGCGATTGAAAGGGCTCGTCAGCCTCCGCGATTCCGCTCATGGACCAAGCCCACCGGACAATCAGGGCGACTCGCGAGAAGAGCGGCGCGGTTTGCTCACGGGGGAAATCGAACCACATCATGATGGGTACGGGGAATGGCTGTCAAAGCAGGCGCAACAGCTGTGGGCTCGGCTGCTGAGCTTCATCACCTCCGAGCAGGGCATCGGGGTGCTAAAATGTAGCCTGGCCTATCTGCTCGGCTCCATGGCCACGTTTGTTCCGACTTTGTCGGCGTTCTTGGGCCACCAGCAGGGAAAGCATATGGTCGCAACGGTGACCGTGTACTTCCATCCGGCACGATCGCGAGGAAGCATGTATCGCGCATTGATCTGCGCAATGCTCGCCTTCTGGTATTCAGCTTTTTTGTCGATCACGAGCATGCTCGTGGAGAATTTCTTCCAGGATACGTTGGATCTCCCTGCGTTGGGACATGCAGTTGTTGTCATCGTCTTTTGCGGCGGCGGACTGGGGTTCGTCGGGTGGACGAAGCAGAGACTGGGGGACCCATTGGTAAATGTGGCATGCTCGCTCACTGCCCTGTCCACGATCACAGTGTTGACCAAGGAAGGTGCGGTGCAGAATGGAGACTTATCCTTGAATAAGATTATTCAGGTATTGAAAATGGTCATCATGGGGGTGGTCTTTGCGGGTGCCGTCTCGTTCACAATATTCCCTATCTCGGCGCGCAAAAAGCTCCGTGCAAATTTGATTACCACGACCGACACATTGGCTGTGATGCTAGCCTTGATCACCGAGAGCTTCCTTAGCGGATCTGAAGACGAGCTCAAATCAGCAGTGTTCATCGAGGCAGAGACGAAACACAAAAAGGCTTACAGCCAGCTTGACAAATTGATCCGCGAGGCAAAGCTCGAGCACTACTTTGCCGGTACAGAACGAGAGTACAGACTTGAAAAGAAGCTCGTTCGTTGGGTCCAGGATATAACCCATAACATGGGTGGCTTGCGCAGTGCGGCATTGCTTCAGTTCAGCTTGATTCGGGAAACATTTGATCGTGAAATGCAAAATTCGACCGGACAATCCGGTCCGCCCCATCCTACTTACTACACTTCCTTGGAACGCTCCTGGTCGTTCCCCGATGGAGCATTTCTCGAACCTATTGACGAGCAACCCGAGGAAGAATTTACTAATGGTGGCACCGCCGGTACGCCAGACTCGAATGGAGGAGTGAAGCCGACCAAGCAGCCTCTGCTCCCTGCGGAGGTGTTTACGCTCTTCATTTCCCACCTGGGACCAGCCATGGTATGTCTTGATCGCAAGCGTTTCCGCGAGTTGAGTGAAGTAATACTGACCTTTCCTTGAAAGCGGTCCCTCGCCTTCACTTTGAAGGAGATCTTCAATGAAATACCTATTGGGCCAGCACCCGAATATAAAGTCTCCGTTCACAGTCGGCTACTCACCAGCCTGGATTGTGCTCTCGATCTTTATCAAAAATCGCGCGAACGAACGCTCAATTCACTTTACCAGCAAATCGAGACGATCACGTTGAGAACGCCCGAAGCCCAAGCGGACTTGGAAGAAGTTTCTGCTAGCTGTGGTCACTTCAGCTCTTCGCTTCTCGAGTTCGGCGAGCAACTGCACGATCTACTCGAAATCTTGGATCAGCTCCAGCTTGAACTGGATGAACGACCCGGCGGCAGATCCTGGAACTGGCTCAAATTTTGGCGGAAAAAGAACGCTGGCATGAGCAATCCGCTGGAGATTCTGGAACCTCTCAGAGCCGATGCATCGATTCCCGCTCCAACGTCCATTCGACCGACTTCACCCTCTGAGAATACAGTGAAGCAACGACTTGGGTATCGCATTTGGAAATCATTTAGATGGCTGCGGCGCGATGACACTAGATTCGCTATCAAAGTTGGTGCGGGTGCGGCTCTTTATGCTTTGCCGGCATTCCTACCCTCCACCAGACCTTTCTACCAACACTGGCGTGGAGAATGGGGTCTTCTGTCATACATGCTGGTTTGTTCGATGTACGTCGGTGCATCCAACACTGTGGGATCCGCTCGATTCCTGGGAACTTGTTTGGGCGCAGTCTTGGCAATCCTGGCCTGGTACATTTCTCAAGGCAATGGAATTGTCCTTGCCATTTTCGGCTGGCTTATGGCTATCTGGATTTCCTACATCACCATTGTCCAGGGCAACGGCCCGCTGGGACGATTTATTATGCTCACATATAATCTCTCGGTTCTATATGCATATTCGCTCACCCAAGAGGTAGCAGACGGTGACAAGGACGAAGGCGGGCAACAGCCTGTCATTGGGGCGATTGCGCTTCATCGAGTTGTCGCTGTGCTTTCCGGCTGTCTCTGGGGTGTGATCATCACCCGGTTGATCTGGCCGATTCGAGCGCGCGACAGACTGAAGGACAGCCTCAGTATGCTGTGGCTTCGACTCAGCCTAATCTGGAGACGGAATCCCCTATCAGCTATGGTTGAAACGAGAAAGGCTGTCGCATACCTGACTGCGCGTGAGAGGCTAGACTTTGAGCGCTTCCTCACTCGCTTGGAGACTCTGCTCGCTTCAGCACGGTCAGAATTCGAGCTTCGCAGCGCGTTTCCAGCAAAGACATATACGAATATCATTCAACGCACCCGAAGTATGGTGAATGCGTTGAATGCGATGAACCTTGAACTAATGAAGACTGAGACTGCTACCGATGGTGAGATCAGTCTTCTTCGGTATACTGCGACAGAGAGGCATCAGCTCTCAGCTCGAATCAGTCATCTTCTCTCCGGTAGGTCTTTCATGCTTTTTATGTGAGCTGGTCCCTTGTGTTGTTCTAACCTCGCTCTTCCTTGCTTCTCGTTAGTTATGGCGTCTTCGATGAAACTAGAATACCCCCTCAACGATGTCTTGCCTAGTATAGACCATGCTCGAGACAGACTACTCGCGCGGATATATCGATATCGGCAAGACAATGATGTGTCACTGCTGACGACCGAGGAAGAAAGCTCGCTGCTGTATTCGTATAGTAAGTCCTATGCCAGTTTGGACCCTTTCCAGAGGGCTGTCGGAGAGGTGTCAGATCTTTCGCTGATCATTCTCTGATCATTCTCGATTTTAGTTCTCGTCACCGGACAATTTTCTGAAGAAATCCACCAAATATTGGCGGATATTGGACAGCTTTTTGGTTTTTGGAGTGAAGACATGCTGCAACTGGCTTAAATACCAACTGCTCACCATTTACCCCGGATTTCTTTTTCCTCATCAATTCCCCGTGTATATGTGAAAGAATCAACAAGTAATTGATTGTAAATCTTGCTAGAGCTCTCCACCATCGTGTTTGACCCAGGTAGCCCAGATTGAATCAAAACAAACAGTGTATCTCAATCGCAGTTGTTTGTACCTCGTCGTCTTTGGTCTGTTCGCGGAGCACGAGAGCGTCCGTTTCTGGCGGGGGCAGCTGCAACTTTCGGAAACCTCACTTCCAACCTCTCGTCCTCGCCCAACCCTCCTTTCATCAATTATCTACCATTCCCATCGTCGCTTCATCCATTTCACTCCCTCACTCGTTTCCTTTCCACGTTCACAACCTCCAAAATCAACATCGTTTCCTCCGAGCCCGTCTTCATGAATGCGTGATCCTCACGACCCAGCCGCCCTTCGGCCTCGCCTCGCCGCGCTCCTCCCCGTCCGCCCGCTATCATGCAAATCGATCCCGCGGCTCTGAGTCGCCCAGACTCATCTAATGCGACCAAGACCACCACGACAACTTCATCCACGACGGTGAAGTCATCACGAAGTCTCCCCTCGGTGCCGCGCCTTGACCTGGAACCGGCTTACACTGAACTAAAGGCCGCCATCGGCGACAAGTGGGCGGAATACAAGGATGCTACAGCCTCCTTCTTACTAGGTATGTTGGTGTTCAATTCAATCGTCGTATGTTCGCGAACAAAAAGACCACTATTACCTCATTGTGGCTCGGGGGTCCGTCTTGCGCGCGCGTGTGCGCGGAGAGCCTCCTTCGCAACGCTGTTCCCATTCTCCCACCAAGTCAACCCCAGACCTCCTGACCCTTTTATTCAATTTACAGGACACTGCAACCAACACGAGTACGCGTCGCGAGTCGATTACTTCCTGTGTGCCGACACAAAGATCGAACACCTACATAATAATTTCATATGCGCGATCTTTGCCAATCTCACACGCGACCTCCCCGACCATGGCGTCGCAAACTGGGTCTCGGCGAACGATAAGCCGTCCTTGGTGTCCAAGCCGGTGTCGGGAGATGCGGCCGAGCAGAGATTGAAGACGGAGGTGATGCAGCTGCCGCCGCGGGATCGGCGCAGAATCAAGGCCATTCCTGAGGTTTGTGTCTCACGAAGGGGTGGAAGAAGTGAAGGGTCACGAATATCACGATTGCTAATGAGACGATCTCTGGATTGCAGCGAGACCCCAACGACGTACCTGCGACGGAGTTGGAAATCTACCACCAGGCGAAACAGATCAAGCTCCCCAGTCAGGTTCCTGCGAGTGCTGGGGGTTTGAACAAAACGAGTAAGTGGTCACATGTTGTGGTCTCGGTGAGAGAAATCAGCGGTGGGTGAGGTGAGAATGCACATACTGATACGAGTGGCTGTCTTCAGATTGGGAGCTAGAGGTTCGCAAACGATATGCGCAACCGCTGGCTGCGGACACGGGCGAATTTCCCGATGCCGAGTCGATCTTCGCTCGAATGGTCCCAATGTGCTACGAAGAGTCCCTGCCAGGTGGCGCCAGTCTACCATGTGCAGAATTCATGGCGATCGCCACGGAGACCTTCGTCAAGGACGTCTTGTCTGCGGTGTTCTCGCGCACGCGCTGCAATGGCCCCTCGGGAACCATTAACGGTATGATGAAGCGCAATTACCGGCAGCAACTAGAGCGTGAAGAACTCGCATTCACGCGAGGTGAGATCGCCAAAGACACGGCGACCGGTCTACTCCCAGTTGAGGCGAAAGAAGCCGCGACACGTCGCTCGCTTGGTGTCAGAGATCTCCGGCTCACACTTGAGCTCAGCCGCGGCGTCCTCGGTCATATGCCCCTCGTGATCAACCAGGTCATGGGTGGGTACTTCGAAGACGAGCTCGATACGAGCAAACAAGATCGTCTTGGAAACGGCGCCAGTGCCTCTCACGAGCCCAAGCCTGAGAAGCCCGATGACGACGAAATGGACCTGGACGACGACGAAGATGACGAACTTTCCGACTGGGAAGGAGGCGCTGCTTGGGACCGCGAGCAATTGGGTAGCTTGCTCGACGATTGTTTGTCCATGGCTGCTTGATAAATTTCAGGAGAAAAGCACCCAGAATTGATACCCCCATACCCGTTCCATTACTGCTCCTTTGGCTTGCTCTAATTTTGCAAATTTCCTTCAACCTTCCAATCTTATTTGTATACCTAACTACAACGAAACCTTTATCATAGTCGGTAGAACCGTCACTCTGCCGGTTGATGGTCTTTATGCCTCCAGCTGGAGGAGGTCTCCCTGTCCACCAGGGCACTGCAATAGGGGATCGAACTATCGTCGATCACTTCCTTACTCATTCTTGTTTCGAGTGCTCAGTACGACCGATCTAGATATTTGAGGGTTCCTTGGTAAATGAGTGCCTCGGCATATTCAGAGCTCAGCACCTCAGTGAGTCAGTATTATGTATGTGAAGGCAAGTTCTTCCCTAGTCCTTGTACTATGTAGAGGCTCCTTCGTGGGCGCGCTGATTCGAGTACGCGGGGGCACAGAGAGAACAAGGCATAATGAATGTATTGGTGACTGGTGAAAAGGCAAACCAGAAGCAGAGAAGAATTGACAAGTATCGAAACAATACAGGAGGCAAGGTAGGGAGAAGAAAAGAAGCGATGGAAAGAAGAGGATTGTGGGAAAAAGAATAGCATGGAAAAATGGCGATAAATAGAAACAATCCTCGTAAACTAAGACGAGATTCACTAAGACGAGGTTCAACAGAGGGCGGTACACGCAAGGAGAGAAACTCTCATGTATCACATGATTCTTGGACCTGCAGGGTAGGTCCTTCGAAGTTCGAACAAGTCATGCAGGCAAGCATCTATCACAGACCTGGCAGGTCGTGGACAGGTGTTGACATTGCAACAACCGTTCCCTCTCATATCTCAGGTCAAATGGGCAGTGCGTCTCTTGAGCGACAAACGAAGTCGATTGGCACTGGCAATACTCTCTGGATGCTCGTGTTCTGGCACCTTCATTTGTTCTGATAGAGCTCGTCAGTGCATTGATTCTGCTTTCTTGCGTTTTCCTTTAACTCCGAAGTACAGATCCAAGGCCTGACGCTGGAAACTGGGTGTGGATGTTCGTCTCTAAGCACTCTCTGTCGCCCTAGTTGGGCTCGTCGATAAATCTATTCTGTTTCCTTAAAGAGCTCTTGTCTCAGAAGTACGCAGCCACTATTGCTTGTAGGCGTGAGCGCGTCCCGATGTTCATACCCAAGGTGATCGGCACTTATAAGTCTCTCTGGGTAGTCAGACCGAAGCAACATCACTTTTATATTGGAGAGTTTCAACTCAGGGGTGTCTTTGCGCCCTATCTTCAGATTATCAATCGATAAGGTCTTATTGTCAAAAATCTCCCGATCGCTCCGTATACGTGGTTGGGAATTTATTTCCAACCTAATCAGCTTTGAAGAGCGTGGGAAAGACCTGGCCCTGACGGGAAAGGTCATCCGTGTGGTCAGCATTCTGTCTTGAAAAGTCATTTGTAAGAAGAATTTGCCGCGAAATATGATTGCTCAGAACTGACTGGTCATTATACTTGGATCACCGCTAAGTATATCTATATGGAATGTAGCTTTCATAAAAGAAGTTCAAAGAGGTGCGAAGAGGTTGGTAGTTCTCATACTTTCAAATTGCCGTCTAGTATACCTCTAGCATGAGGTGGCTCCCTTAATGGAAGGCGGCAAACAGTGTCGCACCAACGCTGAAAACCTGTCACTGCTGTCTTTATAAAATTGACTGGCTTACTAAATTTCTGTGGAACTAGACCTCGCAGGTAGACGGGAGTATTTGGGTATCAGGGCGCGGTACGTTGTCAAGAACCGCCTCGATGTCATGACTTTGACTGGCAGACCTACTAGGCCTTCTACTGGATATGATGTCTCCAACATATGGTTTCAATTGTGAGTCATTCCTCGCTCGGGCAGTTCTTTATGAGTCATGGCAGATACAATTGGAAGTCAGAAGGATCTGAGTCGTAGTGAGAGTCAGATGATCGCTTGATCAACCGCCCGAGACCTAGGTATCGAGTATGAATGGATGACTCGCGAAGCATGTCACCCTTTTTCTTGGTGAATCACAGTGCAGCACAGCCTCATACTACAAAATGAGCACATTACGGCTCGACGCTGTGATTGATTGCTTATGTAGCAGCAGCAGCAGCAGCAGCAGAGTTGTGTTGGATCATCCAACTTACTCGGAATCTGCTGAAATATCTGAAGTACCCAATTCACAATAGTGAAGTGGCCAGGCAGGCTAGATGGGTGGGAAACTCAGTGAAGGGGGTCCTAGGACGGTTCAAACCGCGGACAATATTTTTCTTATTAGTTCGCACTTACATCATGCTGTTGAATACTCTTGATACTGGATACATGACGGTGACTTCTTCAATGACCAACGAAAGCCATGTGATGAATCAAGGGGTTGATGGTGTTTGCTGTTAGGATATCAATTCCAAGTATGCAAGTATCCTAAAGACACAATGACTTTTCTACGGTAGATCGAAGGTCGTTGGCTCGAATATAGGGACACACACGAGTCAGTATCCCAATATCAACACCATTCTGCGAGAAAATCCGGCTTGCTCGAGTAATCCGTACAAGAGTCTGATGCAACGCTGTGGATTGGGCGCCTTTGATATAAAGAGCAACTTTCGAGACCTCCCTGGCCTTTAGCCTTGCTGTCTTGAATTCAGAGTCGGGTTGATAAGCGCTTTCTCTTCCAAACCTCAAATTTTGAGCTTCATTCTCGTTGAGTGTCAGTAGACCTTTCTGCTTGGGTGTCGAAGAAATGGGCCCCAAGACTGACGACTTGACCTGATAGTACATACACGGGGCTACGCTGTGGTGCCCAGACACGGATATATTCTATACCTCGTGAAAGTCAGACTGTATTTTTAAGTCAAACTTCGAGTAGTACGCAATTTTTGCCATAGCTTGAAATCCGGTCGTGCGTTTCAAATCTCGCATAGCAAGATGGGGGACCGAAGCTCCGATTCGAGTTACGACGGCAACGTCGAGTAGGCCGAGGCTTTCGTGAGGATGAGGCCTAGAGACATTGCACAGCTTACTTCGTCTGGCGATACTGCGCGGAAGAATAAAAACAAAAAGGAGCTTCATGGTCACGAGAAAGCGATAGAGGTTTATGCAAAGAAAAACCACGGTGATACAAGCAAGAGCAGCACCTAGGGACAGATCACATAAAAGTTGTCAACAAGCCAGATACTATATACACAAATAGCCTCGGGCTTGAAATGCTTCGGGTAGAGAGACATCATATTGTTCCTTGTATCTCACCTTTTTCTCAATAAACGAATAGATATGGAATGTCCAGTAGGGCATTGCGAATTCCCAAAACGTTGGGTTGTCGTGGTGCGACTTAGTAAACCTCGGCTGGATATGGTCATAGAAAATGGAGAACATCGCTGATGGGGCTTCTGAGTGCAAGTGCACACCAATGTTCCTCTCTCCCATCCTTGTTGCAAGACAGAGTCGAAGCTGACTGGGTCATCGGACTTGCATTTGGATTCTTGCTCGGCAAATGCCTTCGTTAGCTCTGCTTGAATGCTTTCGTATTCTTCGAATTTAATGTCATCGGCGACCTGATCTGTCAGCCAGTACGGTGGCTGTATCATTTCTATCGGATGCGAGCAGGCCCATTCGAGATCAACAAGACATGTAATATTCCACTTGTCGTCCACAAATATGTTGCGGTGGCTCAAGTCCGTTAGGTTGAGAAAGAATGGCCCTCGAGAGAATTCTCGACGAAAGAGACAAGACCATATACATCTCATGACCGCCAATGCAGACGTTTAATAAGCACCATCTGGTATGTCAATGATTGCGTTAGGCTGACGCCTGAGTCGACTTTCGTGGAACGCAAGTCTGTCGCAAATATGGGCGTCAACAGACGCGTAGGTCAGGTTTCGCGGCAGACCAGCTGGGATGGGTTCATTCTCTAGTTGTTGAATCTGCATGGTAAGAAGACGATTGCTCAAGATCAGATATCCATCGCCATCGAGCGTAAATGAGCCAATCTTGGGCAATGGGGTTCGGGCCAGAGCCAAAATGACGCGTGACAAGCTATGGAAGAAATTGCTGCGAAGTTCGGTGTCATGGCGTCCTTCTTTCCAGGTTTCAGAGAGCGATTTGCCTCGTGATGGATCGATGTATTCGATCAATAAATACGGTTTTCCCAAAGGCTCAGCTTTGCGAGGATGCGGAACGTATTAAGAGGGCACTGGGTAGCCAGACATTGGTAGTACTGAGCGACGCAAACGCTCTTCAGCACGAATGAGCGTAGGTAAATTATCACGCAAGGTGAACTGGGACAATTGAGTTCAAGCACTGATCCCCCAACGATAGGCCATGAAGTGGTCACTCACTGTTCTTCCATTCGAAAGTCCGAGCCCACATAGCCGAGGTATAGGAACAGTTGCGCAATTTTGCTCAATCCATGCGTGTGTGCCAGCCTCACAGAGAACGTTTTCATCCGAGTTGCTTGAATGAGGGTCTTCTCCAATGCCATATGGTAAGGGAAACCGCATTACCAATCATTTCAGGGGACGTTCTTTGCGACCACCCGCATTGTGACCACCGATGTGAATCAAGATGCACACATTGAAGGATCCGTGGACCCAATCCTCCTGATCTGCGACGTAAATCTCTTCCGTTGACTCTAGGCCAGGGGGATGAGCAGTGAGATATTTTATGACATGAATGTGTTGTGACGGATGGTTGAAAAGTTTGACTCTTTGGGCATGATTGCTCAATTCATCGAGTATGTCCGTCTCTTTTTCCTTGGCTTCCTCCCAGGTGATTTCCCCGTGAAGCAATCAACGGGGTCTTAGCCCGTTCGGCGAATCCATCGAAGCTTTTCAATGTACGGCGCTGAGTGTTTTTCAGGATAAGCTATCACGTTGCAGAATTGCGAATCCACTGTGGGTTGAATTCGACATGACATACCCAGCATGATGGCACAGGGGGAAGTACGTAAATAACTTCCCAGCTACTAGTAGCCGCCAACCCACGTCGGCTCGGTCCAATTCTTCTCCCGGTGAAGCTCATGTGATCAACTTCATGATTCAGGTCGCATAACATTTCCAAAAATCGAAGTTAAGCGCCCATAGTCTTGAATACCGAATTGTCTGCCACAACAGACCTGTAGGCGCTCCGTTGCCTTCGAGTCCGGGGTACGGCTCGGGATCACAGTGTGGACTGTGGAGCATAGTATAGTTAAAACTTAAGCGTATCCACCTCTCGAGGACTACCTAATCCACACTTCAAATGCCACTAAGTTACTAATTGATCAATCCCAGTACCTTCTCTAGAACAATCTAGAACCGCCATGGGTATAAGCGCTCAATGGTGGAGTCTCACCCACCTCGATCAAATTGTACACCTTGTAAGATGATAGATCAAGCCATACATATTATGAAGCTCACGAGTCAGCCTCGTCCACTGGCACCGATAAGAAATACTGAGTGTTGGCAGACGAGAAGGAAGGATTCTTCTAAAGACTATGGACTGGAGAAGTCCTAAATTGACCTCAAAGGAGAGTCCCGTGCGTCTCACGTATCTTCCACGTCCGTTCCACGTCAAGAAAGGTATCGTTCTTTAATTGAGTCTGTATAATTCATATTCAAAACGCCATCCATGACCATAGAAATAACAAACAGACGCCTTCGTTGTGCATATAGACAAGATACTCCGTCGTAATACATTGTTTCAAAACTATCATCTCGTAATCTTAATTGACCGCTTCAGCAACAAGCTTCAGAATTTCTTCTGTTGGCTTAGATGCATTAGCCGGGTCTTTTGCGATGGATTGCCATGCTTCGCCGTGTTTGGGCTCTGTGATGACGCACTTTGAGATCACGTCTGCTCGTTTTTCCTGTGCAAAAATGAATAAATGTGAGCAATTGGCCAATCGAAAAGCAGCAGGGATTTCTGGGCTGCCTGAAATAAGATCAAAACATCCGAACCTACCTCCGTGCCATGCTGCAGCAAGAATTTGTAGTACCACGCCCATCCATCACCATAGTCGCTATCCGCAACGATAGCCTTCTCGAACCACGTCATGGCTTTTTTCGAGGCGGCGCTCACCCCAGAAAATTCGTGCAACCGTGATGAACAGGATCGGATCATTCTCAACCTTCTTGATGGCCTCCAGGCTACGTGCCTTGCGCGAGGCCCGCGGCTCAAGGTGCCAGATACTCTCGCTCCATAAAAGACCTGATGCAGGAACGTCTTGTAAGGCTCGGGCCATGAGAACCTTGGCCTGAGCAATGTTGTTAGCGCGTCGCTCGACGCGAACACTTTCAGTCCAGAGCTCGGGACTCTTAGGTACAGCGAGACGCGCTCGGTCAAGAACAGATCGAGCTCGAACCACTGCACCGGCTTTCTCTTCAAGTCGCGATGCTAGAAGCCAGAGAGGAACCGACTTGGGGCAGGCTCGTGTGCCGGTACCGTACGCTTCGCGTGCCTGAGGGAACTTGTTTTGTGACTCGTAGATTTGACCCTTCATCATCCAGAGCTTGTCAGCCTTGGGATATTGCTGTAATGCCTGGTTGACAAGGTCCAAAGCCTCGTCGATGTTGCCTAATTGCCGCTCGAAAGCGACACTCTTGATCCAGACACGGTCGGTACCAGCCTCACGACGAGCTGTCGAGAGTAGCTCGCGAGCTTGATCGGTCTGTTTGGCATCGGCTTCCAACTTGACAGCGGCAAGCCAAATATCCTCATTGTTGGGGTTCTGATTGAAAGCACGACCCAAGACTCGTCGCGCATCATCAATTTCACCTGACTGCCACTTCTCTTTGGCAAGATGGAGCCAAAGCTCTTCGCTCTGTGGGCAAGCTTCCACGGCCTTCTCGAGGACTTGCCAAAGAGCCTCCTTGTCGCCATGATTTCGCTCGAGGTCCGCGGCCGCAAGCCAGATCGAACGACGGTTGACAAAGACTCGCAGCGCATACGCGTAGATGGCGCGAGCGGTTTCGTACTTGCCGCGAGCAATGCTGGACTTGGCGTCATCCATCCAAATGTCTTTGCGATCATCATCTTCGTCCAATCCCCATCCGAGTGTTTCGCGGATGATGGCACCACAGGTGAGAATGGCTCCTTCCTCCTCACATCGCTCGGCTTCGGCGATCCATTCCTCGCGCTTGAGCATGGCGTTCTCCTTGGCAAGTGATTGCACAGCACGCTTCATTACGTTGACCTTGTCGAAAGTACCCATCTGTTCCTGCAGTCGAGCAGCGGCAATCCAAATTTCGTGACTGGTGGGAACTGCTTTACGCGCTGCGTTGAGAACCTTTTGGGCGTTCTCCGGCGTCTCCAAACGCGCCAAAGCAAGCCACAGCTCCACAGACAGAGGAATCATCTCAACGGCTTTGGCCAAAAGTAGGCGGGCGTCAGCCGGGTCATCCTCCAAATTGACAGCTTCTTTCCAGATCTGAACCGATTGAGGGATATGCAAAATGGCCTGCCGCAAGACGTTCTTCTTCGCACGCGTCTCAGTCTCCAACTTCATAGCCTCGATCCACAGTCGAGTCGAATGATCATTATTCTTGATGGCGTTGGCAGCAATGATTTTCGCGTTGTGGCCCTCGTTCAATCGAATGTTTTCCAGCCACAAGTCTTCGCTCTTGGGACAGAGCTCACAGCCCTTGGCTGCAGCGTGACGAGCCGCCACGATGCGGCCAGCGAGTTCCTCCAAACGCGAGAGAGCAATCCATCCTGGGGCGTGCTTAGGATTCGTCTTTGTGACTGATTCCAGGAGAGGTCGGACTCGCTTGATATCGCCAACTTCAACTTCACCGGCCTTCATCTCCGTTTGCGTCAGGCTAGTCAAGTAGCCTTTGGGGTCGATGCTGGTCGCACTTCCCGAAGAAGCCGCGGTGGCTGATGAGCCCTGCGCAGCCTGGTCTAATCGCACTTTGAGAACCTTGTCACGAGCGGCACCAATGTCTGCGAAATTTGTCATTGTTCCGTCGGCGTTTTCTCCTCCACCTTCCGTGCCGTCATCGGCGATTGTGGTGTCGAACTGCGCAGAATCTCGAGCACCTGCAATGACGCTGTCGGGAACAGCGTAGAATCGCTGACGAAGGTTCTGCTTGGCGCGACGGTTCTTGCCTGTAAGATCACCAACTTCCGGGAGGTTGGCCCAGTCCTCTTCTGAGACTGCCGCGAGCGACCTCTTCAAGTCGGCAAATTGTTGTTGAATTTTCGGGTTCTTGCGTTCGTAGTCTTCACGTTCTTGCTTCTCGCGGGCTTCCCTATAGGTGGCGAACGATGCAAAGTCGGTAATCTATCCATCAAACGGGGAACTAGACCCGATGAACAAATCGTCTTTGAAGACAATGGACATAGGGGACGATGACTCACCTTCGAGCTTTGCGACGACGATCCATCTTCTCATCGACTTCCTGGTAAATGCGATCCGCTTCGTCATCTTCCTGGTCGAACTGTCCGTATGCGAACAGGCCGACCTCATTGTCGGGATCCTGAAACCGTTCATCGTCCTCCTCTTCCTTCTCCTCCTTGCCACCCTTCTCGCGGGACTTTTCTCCATAAGCTGTAGGAGCTGCTGCACCAAGGAGCGCTGCTCGTTTCGTCAGCGCAGCTTGGATCTGTTCCGGCGTAGGACCTTCGCGCGCGGGTCCAAGATCAGATCGCGTGGTGAAACCAGTCGCACCACGACCGAGACCGGCCACATAATTCTCAGGCGCCTGCTGGCTGAGAAAGTCCTTGCGTCCAGACGCCATTGTGAGGCACAGGTATCAAGCCGTTGAGCTCGAATGCGATGCGATACTGAGAGCTATCAACGCCCGGAAGAGAGACGGAGGGCGGGCCCGTAGAAAAGTAGGCCCGACTGCCGATAAGAGTCTTATCGCAACCCAGGAAAAAAAAGTCGCCCACAGTTCATCGGGCAGTCCGCGGGGAATAACAAGTTGCGGGCTTTTTCATTGCCAGACGTTGCTGTCGTATATCTGATATCTGCTTCACTCGACCCGGCTCTTCCGACTATATATTTGAACATTGAACAATCAAGGCAACCAAAATGCCTAAAGTTCAAAAGGGAAAGCGCAACAATGCGCACGCAGACGCCGCCGCAAAGACCAAGGCTGCGCACAGTATCTTCAAGATGAACACAGACATCGGTCAGCACGTGTTGAAGAACCCCGGTATCGCTGAGCAGTGAGTGCGCTTTCGACTTGAGGAGTTCAGGTTGGGACAGATATTAATCCTTCTATTCAAGAATTGTGATCAAAGCCGATCTCAAGCAAAGCGATGTCAGCATCCCTCAATGCACCTTAATCAATAGAACTATGCTGACATGTCTGTCGATCAGATCGTTCTCGAAATCGGTCCCGGTACTGGTAACTTGACTGCGAAGATTTTGGAGAAGGCCAAGAAGGTGATCGCGGTCGAATTGGATCCTCGAATGGCTGCCGAAGTTACAAAGCGTTTCCAAGGAACTCCTCTGCAGAAGCGCTTGGAGGTCATTCTCGGCGACGTGATGAAGACAGAGCTGCCATACTTTGATGTCTGCATCAGTAACACTCCTTATCAGGTACGTTGCTCTCATCCGTGAACACGTCCTTGCACAGAGTCTACCAGATGGACAGCTGACCAGAACCTCAAAGATCTCTTCTCCTCTTACTTTCAAGCTACTTGCCACTACACCCGCTCCTCGGACCTGTGTTCTCATGTGCGTACGCCACTGAATGGCTCATATTCACCGTGTGCATATAATGAAATTAGATTGTGGTCATATGCTAACATTTTCATCTCGCGATACAGGTTTCAACGGGAATTTGCTCTGCGTCTATTCGCCAAGCCTGGCGACAAGCTCTACAGTCGACTGTCTGTAAATGCCCAGATGTGGGCCAAGATCGATCACATCATGAAAGTTGGGAAGAACAACTTCAAACCTCCACCCCTGGTCGAGTCCAGTGTGATTCGCATGGTGCCCAAGGTTCCCCGGCCACAGATCAATTACGAGGAGTGGGACGGTTTGCTGCGCATTGCCTTTGTGCGAAAGAACAAGACGCTTCGGGCCAGTTTCATCGGCACACCCAGCATCATGAACATGCTGGAGCAGAACTACCGCACGTGGTGTGCTCAAAACGACATCCCTGTGGAGGACGGCCCCGTGGAAGATGCGGAGGGTGATATGATGGATATGGGTGAAGAACAGGAACAGGAAGCTGACGAGGAGGTTGCCGACGAAGTCATGGAAATGGATGATGATGACGTGCCCGACTTCTTCAAGGAGGAGGCAAATGCACGTATTCAACAAGCTCTGAGCAAGCCTCAGCGCAAAAAGCGAGGAAAGGTCTCAGAGCTGGTCCGTGAGAAGGTGCGACAGGTGCTGGAAGACGAGACTGGCCTCGCCGACAAGCGCGCAAGAATGTGTGATGAGAACGAATTCTTGAAGTTGCTGTGGGCTTTCAACCAGAAGGGCATCCACTTTAACTGATCGAGAGACCCGGAAGATTGATCGAAAAAGAATTGTCCCCGCCCTTCTCGCTACTTTCAGATACCCACGGACAACCAAAATATGAAGTATGTCCGGCACAGAATGATGAATTAATGATTATTGTCAATAGAAGATACCGTTCTCAGGAGGTTCATTTCCTGTTGGCCGAAGATGAGCGCGTGAATCCTGGAATAAGCTTTGCCAGATGAAGGCCTCGCTCAAAAGGAGCTCAATATCCTTCTCGGTCCAGTCCTTTGTGGGTAGTGCCTGTAGAAACATCATAACCTCCTGTGCTTAATGGTCAGCCCTGGTACACCAGGCATCATCCATGTGGTTGCGGAAAGTCACATACCTGGAAGTCCATCTTGACAAGTTGGTCGGTCCACTTCACTAAAAAGGCAGCGCATACATACAAGTGGAATCGAGAGAAGCCCTGCTCCTCGGCCTGTGAAGACTGTTAGTTCTTCTGAAGATTTGAAACGCAAACAGAGACCCTCGTCGTACCATATACGTGTCCCACATCCTTATCGTGTTCCGAATGCTCATTTCCCGCATAAGCAAACAATTCATCCATCGGAAACTGAATTGCATGAATTCCACGCCTTCTTGTTCTAGATGGTTGGCTAGCGCGGAATCAATGCGCTTCGTGAGGTCACGTAGAGCTCTCACTTGGCGGTGAATGCCGGGCTGAGCGTAGATGTAGTTATCTTGAATGCCGTCGAGTAGTTTGGTCAGGCACCAGAAAGTGTCAGCCTCGACAGCATCCAAGACACTCCGCGGCAGTTGACCAGGATCCATGCCTGACTCGACGTTGAGATCAGTGATGTATACTCCTAGGAATACCTGCCAGAACGGGGTGACCAAATCATTGATACCCTGGACATAGCCACTTGCTGGATGGCGGATGGCCCATACATAGAGTATGCGTTCAAGGGACCGCTGCGTGGCCTCGTATCCATAGAGTGGGATATGCGG
The DNA here is from genome assembly GCF_028827545.1 of Penicillium diatomitis. NCBI lineage: Eukaryota > Fungi > Ascomycota > Eurotiomycetes > Eurotiales > Aspergillaceae > Penicillium > Penicillium diatomitis. The sequence continues at coordinate 321,338 of NW_026623184.1, forward strand.
ACTCGTACGCGGAACGTCAATGCTGATCTGGTGCCAGATGGCTTCGTCGAGACCTCGTCCACGTCCGGCGCCAGGAGTGGGCGGATTCGCAGCGGTTCCGCTGCCCCGTTCAAATGCCTGGCGCACTCCGTCGAGGTACTCCTTGCGCTTTCGCTCAAGGGTCGAGATACGACGTTCGCTGTTCGTGGGCAAGTATCCAAGCAGTAGCTGCCAAGTCATTGGACGCACTTCCTCAGGGACCCCAGACCATGCCAGATCGCGGAGCTCGGTGAGCGATACCGTACTCGCCTGTAGAATGCGCTTGAACTTATTAATGCGAGTTATGCGGCTAGAGTGAATCTCTCTATCCTTTGGAGAAGCATTGGTAGGTGGGGCTGAGTGGTTAATCAAGTTGAGCGCATTCGCAGGATCTAAAGGGGATTCAAAGGTCAATAACAGGACTTCAAATAAAAATACAGGGCCGATGTTTCTTGCGCCATACCTTGAAGAATATCTTTGTACTGTGGTCGCAAAATCTTGCCTTCCGTTTTTCGCGCAGTTGGGTACATTGGTGTTCCGCGTTCTTCAGCAATATCGGCGCTGTTGGCGCGCTGCCTTGACGCAGCCGCAAGTCCGTATCCCAAGGATGAAGGGTTTCCTTTCGTCGAAATGTCCAAGTCAATGTTTCCGGACTTCAAAGACGTGTTTTTCTTCCGTCTCATACTGGCAAGACTAGGCAATCCGAATTCGTCTTCGTCGTCATCATAAATTATTTCGTCATCGTCATCGTCGTCATCTTGATCGTCGTCGTCCACTGGATCACGGCCCCACTCATTCGAGCTATTCGCCTGTAATCCAGGATATGATTGTCGAGGTGGTGATGCGACCATGCTCGCCGAGCGGCTCGTTATGTAGGACCCAGCATGGTGGGTGCTTCCTGCCAACCGAGGCGGGGTTTTGGTTCTTTGGTGAGACAATGCGCTCCTGTATGGATCATGACTTGTCAGCAAGCGCGTGGTCATTGCTCGAATCCGCGAACTAGGTGCAGCACAAAGCTTTTCGGAGATTTCTCACTGGACGATGTCGGCATGGGAGTATGCAGCACCAACGACAGGGGTTGAGCCATATACTCTCGAGGAGCTTTGATTGAGTGATACACTGCGACCAGCCCAGAATGGAGATTCGGCACGCCTAAGAGAGCCGTTAGCTATCCACCGGTTGCGCTTTTAGGGGAGGTGTAAATGTGAGGTTAACAACATACTCGGAATTGCCTAGCAACGCAAGCTTGATATTAGCTTCGCGGGGCGAGACAATGCGGGGATAAAGAGTGTTAAGACGCACCGACCTGCACCATCTCCTAGAAAGTATGATTTAGCATCTTTCATGATGAGATTCTGGGAAGCATCAAGCGGTTGATACGTACCTGTTGGCCTTTTTTGTGTGCCATGCCTCTCTACCTTCTTAGCTACTCGACGTAACCTGGTCTCAGCGGCGACTGAATGCGGGGCGGCCGAGGAGTGGGTATGGTGATGCGTTCTCCAGCTAAGCCATAGATTAAATGTCCTGATCAAACACCCATTGCAGCTTTTGACAGCTGGCCAAATACACGATCTCAGGAGAGGTCAATGCAATTGGAGGTGGAGACCAAAGATAGGTTCAATGCTGGTTGTAGATGTCGCGGACTGGTCCGTCTGGCTACAGATTCGCACGCCACTTACTCCCCTGCTTGCAACTCATAGTGTTGACCGCCCTGTTCACCACCTTCCTAATGGGCCAGAAATGCATCTGATGGTCTATCACGTGCCCCAAAAGAGCAATATCTGGGGAGTCGAATTAGACGAAGAAGACAATCAAGGCTGAACAAATACCCTAAAAGCAAATGTTTTCAACTTGGAGTAAAATTAAGCTTCTAATGATGCTAACACGAATCGGTTAACTTACCAATGCCTACTGACTCTTGAGCAAGTTCGTTACGAGCGCGCTTATCCGGATCAGCAAACCTTCTTCCACTGCCACGGATGTATGTAAGTCCGTGACTCCGCCTTTCCTACCTTTCCAGTGGTCCATCACTCCTTCACTCACTTGCGCGTCGAAAAAAAAATCAACAACAGTCTGGCTCACTGCAAGAATCGCTTCCATTGACTCAGATCACTCGTAGTCCGCTGGCCTACTTCAACCAGCAATTCATCGTTGTCTCAGGGCACCTAGTTTGACTAATCTTCAGGAACAATGGCTGACTCCGGGGACATTGACGATGATCTTTTCGCGGACCTGTACGGTTTGCATCTCACCTCATATTGTAATCGGAAGCAAGCTAATATATGTTCTCCAGCTATGACGCCGATGATTCTACCAACCGTGCTACTTCTGCGGTAGAGGCTCCAAAGCCTGCTGCACAGCAAGTTCCAGACTCGGTCCCGGTGCAACCGCCTGCTCAAGAGACCGTCGCTCCCAGCTACAATACTTCGTCGATGGACGCACACCAGAATCACTCCGCCCCTCAGCAAGACTATTACTCTGGAGGTCACAATGGAGTGGACCACAACCAGTCTCATGGTCATCACCATGCCGGGACGCCTCACGCTGATCACGATGATCACAAGGTCGGAACAGGAATCAAAGAAGATGGGTAAGTGCGAGGAGTTTTCATACATCATATCTGCCTTTTTTTTGGTCCATCGTGGCCGATCGTCCATTGCCGAACGAGGGAGATGTGTCCTCGGCAGCACACAATGTACGGAATGTGATGGTGCTCGACTGGATTCTCGGAGGCATGGGCATAGCTTCGAGCTGCGGTGATGCTGGCCCGGTGTTTTGAAGGGGTGTAAAAAAAACCCAAGAGGGGCTTTCTGGGCATTGTCAAGTCAGAGAAGGAATACCTGAGCGGCAACATTTCAACGGGACCTGGGACCAAGGGCATGCGAAAATTGCGAGACATCAATTGGATAGCCCTGAGCACGCGACTCACATTTTCGATTGCGTCTATCGCCCATGTACCATCTTCGACTCCAAATGTTCTCGAGTGATTTCGGCTCAGGAAATATCTCGACATCATCAAGAGTTCAGCTCGAGGAAAATCCCACCTTGCCTCATGCATTCATGGAAAAAGTTTGGCGCTCCAGATCAGTCTCTGCACCCAGCAGTCATATAGTACGTTCGATACTATATAGCTTTGTCGATGAAGTTGATAGGGCAGAGCAAGAGGGCACACAGCCTTCACTTACTGTGGAAGCTTCTGTGCCTGCGCTCCAGATCTCAGGAATTTTCTCCTAAACGAGAACTTGCTGTTCCTATTTCGTGTCAGAGAAAGAAAATCAGGCAGAGCAGACAGACAGAGTTACCTGACAAATTCACTTTTTCGCCTGAACACATCAATCACTCGGACCCTACTGGTACATCCGATTCTCCCGCACGAGTCTTTGAACTCAAGAGAAATCCCGGGTTTTCGCGATCGATCCTGGATGATTAAAGCTCATGTAGTCCAGTGGGCGGGCCTGGTTACCGAGCTTGCAATTGATGGACCTTTGTGCATGACATGGTCATGTAACTGAAAGGACTTGCCTGGATAGCTTTGAGGTCTCGCCTTTTTTGGTTGATCCTGCCCTCGAAAGCCATCCTGGCACAAGAGGATGGGATTCTGGTCCGAGCCAGCTTCGGCTGTATTTGTGTTCAGCAGCATAGCGGCACCAACTCATGGTCAGCTCGATCGTGACCTTGGACAAGAAGGGAGAGACTTTGTCCTCATCATGTCACCATACATCGGACTCGTTGTGGCTTTTGAGTCACCACATTCACACGTTCTAGCTGTGGAGAACGCATGTCAGTGATAGATTATGATACTGATACGAATTTGGATAGGAAAATGTTCATCGGCGGCTTGAACTGGGAGACTACAGATCGTACGTATTGCGGAATCCAAGAAGCTCAATATGAGAAGTTTGAAACGATGAATTAGGTTCCTAACTCTACTTGATATATCATATAGAATCCCTGCGGGACTATTTCTCCCAGTTTGGTGAGGTTCAGGAATGTACTGTGATGCGTGACAGTGCTACTGGCCGCTCTCGTGGCTTTGGCTTCCTCACCTTCCGTGATCCCAAGACTGTCAACACTGTCATGGTCAAGGAGCACTACCTTGACGGCAAAATTGTAAGTTGAGCACTCCATCATGGAAAAGAAGCATTCTATCACAAGATCTCTTCACAGATGGACAGCGAAACACATCTGGCTAACTCATTCTCTTCTTTGACCAGATTGATCCCAAGCGCGCTATTCCCCGTGATGAGCAAGAAAAGACCAGCAAAATATTCGTTGGCGGCGTTAGTCAAGAGGCCACCGAGCAAGATTTCAAGCAATTCTTCACCCAATTCGGCCGTGTCATCGATGCTACTCTCATGATCGACAAGGATACTGGCCGACCTCGTGGATTCGGCTTCGTCACCTTTGACAGCGAGGCCGCAGTTGAGAACGCCCCCTCTCGCCCCCTTGAGATCCTCGGGAAACAGATTGAGGTCAAGAAGGCCCAGCCACGAGGCAATCTGCGCGACGAGAACCGCGGTGGCCGTGGTGGTCGTGACAACTTCCGCGACATGAACCAGGGTGGAGAATCTTCGAATGTCCAGCAGCAAGGCGGATCTCAGCAGGGCATGGCCGGTGGCATGACCCCCCAAATGATGGCCCAGTACTGGCAGCGCATGCAGCAGTACTTTGCCATGATGCAGCAGCAAATGGCGATGGGAGGTGGTCAGATGAACATGGGAGCCATGAACCCAGCCATGATGCAGCAGATGCAACAGATGCAGATGAAGCAGATGGCCGCGCAGATGGGTGGAGGTCCTCAACAGCAGCAGCAGGTTCAGCAGCAGCCTCAATCCCAGCAGCAACAGCAACCCGGCGGCATGAGCCCCAACCCGGCCTCGCCGGGATCCCAGCACGCCATGCCCAACATGATGAACGCGGCCATGATGCAGCAAATGCAGGGCCAGGGTCAGGTGTCCGGTGGTGGCCAGCAGCAGCAACAACAGCCCGGTGGACCTGGATACAACGCCCAGGAGCAGATTGCGTTTGAACAGCAAAAGTATGAGCAACAGCAGGCTCGTCGTGCTATGGATCCCAGCCGTGGCTATGCGCCTTATCAACAGGGCGGTCCGACCTCATGGGAGGGCATGTATGATGAGGTTCCTCAGCCGAATATCCCTACCGGACCTCAGGGTATGTCTCGTGGTGGTAGCATGGGTCGTGGTATGTTCAATGATTTTTCTTTTCCTTATGCCATGCTTTCCGGTCCTTTTCTCCTTCCACCTCTGTCGTCTCTCCAGATTGCCCTGCGTCGATGACCACGCTCGTCAACTAACATCTTTCTCTTCTTCTCCTCTCTCTATACTCAGGTTCCAGTGTCACTCCTCAGCCTCAGAGCGCCCCTGCAAATGCACCAACCGGTCCCCGCAACGCCGGCAAGCCCGGTGCTAACTACCGCGGCGGCGGTCGTGGTGGACACCGTGGATTCCACCCTTACTCTCGCTAATCGAGCATTCGACCGAGCTAAGTCATCAACTTCCAAGTCTGGGTCACAAAAGCGCAGAACAGCCAATATATCCATCATATCTTTTCTCATATCTCACATCATCCATTGATTTGGCGGAGGGTTCGATCATCGAGTGTTTGGGAACTGGTGCAAGAACAAGGTACTCAGGTCAAGATTGGCGAACTCAAAAATCAAAACAAAAGAACTGACCATTCGGGAGGCACATCTCGTCCTTTTTTTTTCTGCCTGTCACTTGCCCCGTCTTGTGTTTTCAATTCCTTTTGAACCCCTCTTTGGTTTATTTCTGGATGATTGGACTTTATTCCAGGTTACCCTCGAAACATGTATTACTTATTTTAACCGGGCCATTGGATATTGATATTCTATCACTTCACTTTTTTTTTGTATTGCACTCTCCTGGAATTATGGAATTACTTCTTCAGATCGCCGTATCATGCTACGCTACGTTTCCGATATTGCCAATGCCACACATACTTGGAGCCCCACATGATAGATGAGAGTTACCGACTCTCCTGATCTTTCTCGATATTGTCTTCTCTGAGAACTACATCGGCCCTGAATTTCTCCACATAATCGACAAGCCAGCGGAGACAATACTCCATCGAACAATATTGACGCAAATACGGTATTGATCGTTCGGAGATGCACCTTGCCCAATACCTACCACATGTCTCCATTCACTCCCCAGTCAATCCCGTCATTCTTCTCGAAATGAATCACACCCATTCCTTTTCAATCGATATCCATCTGCGAAGTAGCCGTGCATGACTGTGCACAGAACCTCGGAATCTGAGCCCCCTCAGACAGCCGAGCTTAAAGAAGGCTTCAATGGGACCCCGAAGTCAAAATATAGACAGGTTCTACCACAGCCCGAACCAGCCTACTACTCGTGTCTTGTAGTACTCACTGACTCGGTATATTTTCTGAATGGTCAATGTTGAGACCGGCATCCGCAACCCTAAGTATAATATAGTATTAACTATACTATGGTATGCAAATATTTGCATGGGCCTCTGCACTACCTGTGGTTCTGAACTTCTGGATTGTATAGCTGTGACAAATCGACGTTCACAGCCTCGTGGGTCTTGATATTCATCGGTATTCAAGATCGGCCTTGGATCCGTGCATGAAATTCGTACATGGAATTCGTGACATACCATTATGTAGTATGTACCTCGACCAACACCGAACTAGTACCCAGATCTGAGGTCTGCCATCGAAAAGAGCTCGATGTAAATGGTGTCTTTTAATTCTATCTTAGTAGACCAGCTACCTATTAGTTACTAGCTGGAGATTAGGGAGTCGACCCTGGAAGACTGACCCTTCTTCTACATCCTATATCTTATACCCTCCAATCCTCTAATCTGCAAATACCCAAAACAAAACCGAGGCCAATCCGCCACGCCCCCGGAACGAACCACCGAAAAAAGCACACGCGAGAAGCACCTGCACAGTACACACCGAGACTCGGAACAAACCATGCGGATACAGAGCCCAGTGGCCCACCGCATCACACACTGCTCAAGAGTCAAGTGCGCAGTGGAACTTCAGATGTCATTGCGACGAGTGCAGATTGCAGATTCTATTCAGGTCCAAGGACCTTGTGTTTCGACTTCGCGTTTCTTGAGGGTGTGTGCATGGCTGCATGGCGCATCCTGTGCTGATTGCGCAGGCCCGGTGGGAGGAGTTGTCGGATAGAACTTCGGGTTTGCGTTCGGATTCGGGGTTGGAAAGTGTCTCGAGGACGGGGGAATGGAGTCAATGGACAGCCCAGTATCACCGGGATGGTGGAGGAGGTAAGCTTAGCTGTCTACTGCCAGTGTACAATGGCTTCACACTTAGTCTAGTCGAAGTTGAGAGGGGAGGAAATTGAGCGAAAGAAGTGAGGAATGGCATAGTCCGACCTGGTTTGAGATTCCATATTTTGCACGCATGGCAATGGGTGCTGAATCGCTGATCATTCCAAACTCGATACAGCATCGCAGTCTACGTAGGCAGGAAGATCATCTCTCGAGGGCGAAAATCTTGGTTGAAATTGTATGAGATTCCAGATCTCAAATTCCAGATCCTCAGATCATCTATATATGAGAATGAAGCGTATGAGAAGCTTATAGCACCAATTCCACTGGAAAGAAAGATGAAAAAAACGAATAAAGTCAAAATTGAACAGTGAAAATTCTGGTATAAGCAAGGTCAAAATCAAGATGGAAAATGATGAAAAAAAGGCGAAAAGATAACCGCCGAGTTCTTAAATCAACGACGGGGCGGAGAAGCCAAGTTCAGCTCAACTGTCAACAGATGAATGAGTGGAGGAGGGAAAGCACAGGGGAGAAAAACAAATGTTCTCAACTGTACATTGTCCACGACTGGCGGGGCTTCTCCTCCATCCAGTGCCTGTATCACAGATGAGGTGCAGCTTGATACACCTTTTGACTCCGCCATGCGAGAGAAACGCTAAATCAAACCATTCAGGAAAGTAGGGATTTCACGCGGTGTTTTGGGTACAGAAGCATGCATCAGGTAGGAGAAAGGCAGGGGTGAGGAATACAATATTTGGAAGAAGGAGAAAAAGGGGAAGAGACTTGCAGAAGCTCAGGCATAGAGAGAGATATTTCAACAAAATAAAGTCAGGCAACATCGTGACATCAGTAGGCCATGCCATAACCGGGGGCAGTCGGCTTGCGACCTTCCATAGAGGAACGAGAATCCACAGCAGAGCTGTGACTGCGGTCGTAAGCGATACCACGGGTGACTCCATGGTCAGCGTTGACCAAGTGCTCGTGGCTTTCAGATCGGTGCATCGGTTGATCCCGGTATGGCTCGTAAGGGGTGGTAAAGTTGAACTTGCTCATCTCGGTAAAGTCGCGCTTGGGTGGGTGATCAATCAGAAGAGATTCGCGGGCATCAAGCGGTGTGAGATCATCGAGATCCTTGTTGGCTTTTTCTGTAGACCAGGAGAGTATAGAGTTAGTATTGGTGGATTCTTGGGGGGGGAACGAGGGCCATAGATGAAAAAAAGAAAAGAATGGAGAGGGTTTGAACGAACCGGCTTCGCGAAGTTTCTTGGCGTGGGGGTTCTCTCGCACGCAAAAGATGATAGCGTTGATGGCGATGAGAATGGCAAGAACACCCGTTAAAGTGGATTGCACGGCAATCAACACGATACCGGTCACGGTCTTGGTGGTTTGAGAGAGACCTAATTCCTCGACAAAGACGAGCACACAGATGACGGACAGGACACGGACAACTTGAATGGTCATGTTGATACCCATCGAAGACTTGGTAGCATAAGGACGGTTCCACAGAAGCAGAGCCAACATGCAGCACTCGACAACCAATTGACCGATGGTCTGGACCATGCCGTGGCCTTCAGCACCGGCAATGATACATCCCTTGGCGAGAGCGTAGACAATGACGGGGACGAAGATCCACCAGACATCCTTCTTGTAGCAATCGTAGAACAAACTGTACTTGCGCCAGGTCTCGCGGTCCTCGTACAGAGCAGCAGTATCACCTTCGGTCTTCTTGTACTTGCGCGCAAGGTAGATGATTCTCCATGCAAAGAAGGCGAGGACTGCCGTAAAGACGCCCAAAGTTACACCAGCGAGAACCCTGGCGGCCCAGGAATCACCGTTTCGCAATTGGTAGACACAGTATAAGACCCAGATACTGTAGAGGACCAGAATCATGTTGGTGATGGTTCGCGCCATGAGACCCCAGTAATCACGACGGAAGTTGGCCAGTTTCTGGGGGAAGTTGCCATACAGGGCCCAGAGTTCCAAAATTACCTTGAGCAACAGAATACCGACCACAATGACCGCAACAACAATAGCAAAGACCAAAAGGATCGTCATGAAGACGTTGGCGGAAGGAATCATTACCTCCTGAGCATAGCACTTGATGTTGGACACGACATCACCGCACGAGGTCAGACCACCAGACGAGCTGCTGGTGGCATTGGCAGTGCCGGTCCCGTTCGACCCGCTGTTTTCTGAGAAATCCAACGACCGAATGAACAGGTGGCGACTCTGGTAGACGAACTCTGCGCTACGCTTGGAGGCCGTGGAAGAAGCATTGGTGGTTTGTGTTGAAGTGGCCGTGTTCAGAGCCGAGAGATAAGTATAACTGTTGTGGGTCAAGTTGCCTCCAGTGGACTTGCGGAAGTTGTCGATCGAATTTTGCATGCTCGCCCAGGGAATCAGGCCTGTGCTCCAAGCAAAGTTTCTGGTGAAACTCTGGTAGACAGGCGGGTAGCTGACACTCAGCATGCCATTCATCGCCATAGAGCCAAACCATCCCATCACATCTCCGGCGGACGGGCTGGCGGAGGGGGCCCCACTGACTCCAGCGGTACTCAACGCAGAGACGCCACCCAAGGCCAGCGCACCGGCCGCGATCCCGGCCGACGCCCAAGAGACACCCTTTACACTGGCGGTCTTGCCGTTGGATAGATTGGACTGCACGCAGGCCACGTCGGTACTGTTTGACGTCAGGATGAGTTTGGCCTGACCGTCGAGATCGGGAATATTGAAGGCGATGGAGGGAATTTGACTGGCGTACTCGTCGGGGACGACAATGTCACCGCTGGCGGCGAAACCCTTTGCGGGGACTATATTACAGGGGGCGGTTCTGTTAGCATTGAACCTCATGCGAGAAATGGGGATTCGGGAATCACCACGGATCTCAGGTTTGGTCATTCCTGGTCCCCGTGAAGATCGTGAGGATCCGTCGCACGTTCATGGAGGATTTCTCTTACCGGGGCATAGTTGATCGACGTGAATATCCGTTCCACAGGGATCGAAGGTCCTTGTATAGATCTCATGACCGTAAGCCGTCACCACCAGAGAGGCAGTGACATATTGTTCCTTCGCACTGGAGCCCGCCACGTCGAAGACAACCTTTCTGGTTGATTTAGAGTAAGACACATCCAACTTTTGCACCGCAATATCCGAATCCTTCATGCAGAGACTGAATCCCTTGGTGCTGAGGGTGTCATCGGCGAGAGCTTGGGGCACCAACGCACCCAGTCCCAGGAGGGTCAAGATGATGGTGCGCATCTTTGACCGAGAAGGGCAATGGACCGAGTGCAACGAGTCGGAGGTTCGGGGTTCACAGGTAGGGTGAAAGAGAGGCTCGGAGTTCTGTGGAGTGGCACGATCTAGTTCAGGCGACAACGGTCGAATATGCCCACAGATTCATGAACGGAGGTCAACCCCCACGTGGTTGTCGAATAGGAAAAGCAGCGACAAGGGAGACGAAACGAGTGGACCGATAGCGAATGAGGCTCAGCAGGATCAACCCGCGAGAAGAAGGCGCTCCAAATGAACGATTGCAGCAATTGCTGTTGAGGATTGCCGCAGAATAGGGAGACAAGTCCAATTGTGAGAGGAGAATGAGTGGTTCGGACGGAGAGTGCGATCGGGATAAACAGAGAGCGTGCGTGTGGGACAGTCAGTACTACCACTCAGTAGTCGTTGCGAGTCTGGTCGAAAATTATACAACGCAATTGCCCCGTTCGAACAGGCGAATTAACAAGAGACGGTCGAGCACCGCGTGTGTTTGAGTAGAGCGAATGTCGGATTTCTGCTGGAACAGCGGTGGTGGTTGATTGTATGAAAGAAAGGGAGCACGACCACGGAGGATAACAATGGAGGGCGTCTGTGAGGGAGTGCCCGACCACATGCAGAGGATGGGTGGGGTATTCGAGACACCCCTGAAGCCGGGACTGATTGGCTCCAGCGTGTTTCAGCAGTTCAAGACCCGAACGAAAAATGAGAGAAATATACTGTAAGGCTGTAAGATTGTAAGTGGACGGTACTGCAGAGGCCGAGAATGGGCGATGATGAGAGAGCCAAAGAGAGATGCTATGTATTTTATTCTTCTCTCTCGCGCGCTCTGCGACACAAGAACCCGGACAATGCCAGAAGAGAATGCCCGGGCGGTGCTTCGTATAGGTTTGACCAGCTCCACTTGGCACCTGCAAGCTTCACCATATCCTGTTCTTCACATGACTGTTACACTCTCTACTGGAGACTCTCCAGTATGGCAATGACTCTAATCATTTTGCCAGGTCATTTTGTCATACGGCCAAGAGTATTGCTACCCCGTAATCCCATACTCTCATATACCACCCTCAGTTCCAACTTCCTGGTATCTCTTTCCCCTGAATCAGTGGAGTGGAAGCGGGCCGGTCTCGAGCGTCCACGGTTCTGTGCCATGTGACTGAGATCGTGACCCAGACAGACACCAAACTGGGGCCGCTAAGCGAATCCGAGGCGATCCAGACACCACCGAACAGGTACACCCGTCCATAATTTACACCGGCTTCCAATCATGACTCCCCAAATATAGACGGGAGGATCCTTTCGATTTTGGACGTTCGGATACATACATCACAGTACACCACAGTATTGTATGAGACCATCTCTGACAACGGTAAACATCAAGCGCATTCCAATCTACACCTGGATGACTGACTGGAGCGCCACCTTCAGCCACAGTCCCCTCCACGGCACGCCACTGTAACACCATCGATCACAACACTTTGTGCGTACCTTAGTAGGGTTGAGATCACATGATCCTGGAGAATTGGTGGGAGGGTATGACGCTCGAGCATACAGCATAGAAATAAATCAAGGTAATACTAGCAATTGGACTAACTCTGCGCAAAATTTGATTAGACGGCTCACATCATTCATCTCATATATAAATAGACATTTATGACCCTATATCGCCCGGCTGATCTGGGCTCATCGTCATTTGTACCGGGTATTATCCGTGATTCGACTATCCACTTCGAGTATCTGCAAGCTACTACATAGGGACCAAATAATCCCTGACTCAATAATACTGGAGTACTGTACCTCCAAGGCTCTTACAGCTTATCGGTGGTTCACTGGTTCCTGCATGGTACGCGGCACACGCAAGCCACCAACGGACTCACGGAGTACCGAGTGGCGGCACCACCAAGCCCTTACTTTTTCATTGTGCATCAGATCTATGCAGGTCTTGTACTCGAGGCAACATGCAGAATTCAGAGACATGGGTTTGCTTTCCGACAGTAGCTAAGAGCAGAGAACAACCAGAGTACAGACTACAGAGTACTCTCACTTCCATACATCCACATGTACAGTAGGACCCTTGTCAGCCCACCAAGAATGCACAAATGCTCGGCATTGGGCTGGACCGCAGTCTGGCCCACTAGGAAAGAATGCGATGCGTGTTCTTGTCGATCGGCATGGTTCTAGACCAGGGCAGCCGTCGTCTTGGAGCGGACTGTACTAATGTTGAGAGCGACAGTCGTACTGGGGTATTGTATCGCGCTGGATTAGCATACACGTACAGTACATTACAATGATTACATACTTGATCGGGTATAAAGCATCTTGAATTAAGCAGTGGATCACATCCTTTGAACACCTCCCGTCGGGCCATGGATGCCATAGTTACAGTACGACGACCTTACCACTAGCAGTCTGGCCCTATCTTACATACATACTTACTCCAAGATTGTCTTTCCTACAAATAAATGATCAACACAGAAATCGCTCTCTCCATCCCACCGCAACCCTTCAAAGCCCAGCCTGCAAAGAACCGCACCCTCTCGAACCACTTCCCCGTCCACGACTACGAAATGCAATTAGCCCCGCTCGTGTCCTCTCTCCGTCAACGACCCCATCCCCCTGCCTCAGTATCCTGCCACTGGTCTCCGTTGGCACAGTTCCCGCTCGGCGGTCTATCCCGGGCGCTATTAATCTGAGACACCAGTGCACCACTGGTCGTCGGTAATTTCATCTCCGGCGTGATAAGCCTTGAGATTGAGGGGGCCTTGTTCGAGTGCCCACGCACGTTCCTGCGCATGTCGAATGTGCTAATAGTAAGGTGGGCGGCTAGCTGATGGTATGGGAATATGAATAAGGATGTATTTAGCAGGTGTCGTGAAGAAAATACAATACGTCATTTCGAACAGGGCAGATGTTCTTGACTTAGACACCCTTGCCAAAGGGCCAAGATTCCTCGATTCTTCCCGCCTGGCGTCTTGTTGCGCAGGGACACACGGAATGATCATCGTGTGAATACTGAATGGAGACCTACAATAAGACCTCTAGTGGAGGCCTATACTTTCTGACGGAAAAAGTCTTTATTAGAACCCTCTCGTAGAGATCTTCTCAGACAATCACGGAATTGGTAGATGATTGGAAAGATCCCCAGAAGAACGGTGGCAAAAGCTATCTCTAGGGCTGAACTACCTGGGTTGACACAATATTGAAGATTCAAGTAGGTATCAGTGGCCGGCGTAATCTTAGTACTTCGGTTGTACAGGAATCAGGATAAGAGACACAACAACAATAGTTTAGGCTAACTTGTTTGGAATATACGCTTAGAATGGGGGCGGAGGGGGGTCCTCTCTATAATAGTTTTCTTCTTTTCCCTTAGGGGGAGAGGCGTTCTGCCATAGCGGTCTGCGAAGTACAAATCATGTGACCTGAAGACCCTAACCTGGGTATGAAATTTCTGAGAGTACACTGAGGTGATGTCAAATCAGAAGTGAGGTGAGAGGTATACTTACTATTCTGGATCCTGCACCTGAAACAGCTCAGTATCGTCGATGTCCTTGGAGCGATGGAGAAGTAGCCCAGTGATATCTCGCGCCTCCCGCCCTGTAAAGCCCGCTCTCTGCACCGCACAAGAGAGCAAGCTCATCTCTTCTGGGCCGAGTCGGCGCTGGTCGGACACACTCATCTGGAGGACCTCGATTCCCGGTTGCCCGAGCTGCTGGATCTCTTGTACGTATTGACCAAGGCGGGGTCTTTTCAGGATCTCCATCAGAAGATCAAAACCTTGATCCATAAATCTGGCACTTGGGAAGATTCGCACTCGGTGAAATCGCCCTCAAGTCTGCCTGTCGCACAGCTGGTGGAAGATTCGGCATGTTTGAGCGAGGGCGACAAGGTCAGTTGTTGAGTTCATGGTCACCTCAGATATTATGCGAGCCAAGAGCTCCGGAGGGAGTGTGAAGATAGTCATTGTGGTTTTGTAAAATCTCGTTGTAGTCACAGGCGCAGTGTAAGTGATAATGAGAAAGAGAATTTGCTCAAATCGAGTGGATTTCGAGTTTACGGAGTCCAGAATATGGAGCACCTTTTAAACAACAGGCATGTTTGTTTATTGCATCGTAATCTTCTGAAGACCGCGGTCTTGAAAGCAATTATTCTAAAGATACGCGGAAGTTGGTGGACGTAATTGTGGGATTAAAGGTATTCATCTCATTCAATGTTTTGGTAATTTCCATGTCAATAGCAGTTGGTTCTGCATGAATAGTAATATGAGGAGTCAATGAGTGTGCTCGATATTTGAAGTTGATGTATCGCTGCCCATGACTTAATACAAAGTGCTCCCCCGTCAACACGCTGATGAGAGATCCAAGTCCACGATCCATGCTGGTTGGATTGGTAGAGAATTCTCTCCTTCAATCGCAGCATTCACAAACAGGGTCTGCAAGCCCCTCTTGAGCGGGTTGAGATCAGAATGACAATGGCTGGTGAAAAAGGCCCCCGCGGGGCTCTGGACTAGCTTTTTCCGTTCGCTAGATAATCTCGCTATTGTAGTGGATCTCTCGTTGTCGATATCGGTCAAATGTGAAGGCTTAGCACTCCGTTTCTGGCGCCAGGTGATAAGTTTGGCCCCCCAGCCTTCATGGATCTGGCCGAAGCAGTGCATAAGAGGCCGAGCTCGAGCTATCGCTTCAAAAAGAAAAGGACACCCTGCTCGCTCAGCAGAGTAAGTCATATCCATCACCCCTTTTAGAGGACCGTGGGTAATAGCAACGTCGACATTGGGGATTGCAAAATCATGACCTTGATCAGGGTGGTATTGAAAACCCCAATCACCTAGCGACAGCGTGTATGGGCTAGCGTAGACTTTTAGCATCGCGCCGTTATTCAATCGGAATTCGTGGGTTCCTTCATCCAGAAAAGTAATGCCAATTTGTCTGTCGAATAGCTTCCTCGCCTCTCCTTCGTAGCCATACGTCTGTTTGACCAGGGTAGGGTTCAAAGGTGGTTTGGCGTCAGCCACTTTTCTTCGGAAGGCAGTAATGTCCATCGTGAAGTCATGATTTCCAGCTATTGCAATTTTCAACGGTGCGTTGATGGTATTCAAGAGACGAATAGAAGCTTTGAATTCTTCAAGTTTGGACTCCGTGGTCAGGTCTCCACAGTGGATGACGACGTCGATAGTATGTTTCGAGGTATCTTGGGCAAGCTTCTCGAGGCCATGTGTGTCGGAAAGCACGAGGAATCGTGTCTTGATAGGTCGCTGGCGATCGGTCATCTTGATGAAAAAGACTTGAATTCTTCGAGTGATGTGAAGCGATCTGAGTGATTCAGGAACATCAACGTACTCTCAGATAACTACAGCAGTTAGTCAATAGGGGTGACTTGAAGACAGGACGAGATGACCAGAACAGCACTCACTGGATGTTCCCAGCTCGCAACATAGATGTCTAAGTTGAGATCCGGGCATTACTTCATACGGCATCGGCACTCCGTTTAGGTACAAGTACCAGCCTCTGTATCTTCCCTAACAAAGAGATACGTCCCATGGAAATGCAGGAGCGGTAAAAACCTCCAGACTACCAGAGAGAAGAGGGCCGTGAGCAGGCGCAGAGATGAAACCGGTGACTAACCGAAAATAGTGGTACCATTTGTGATAATGCTCAGTTTAGTGGACTATTGAAATGGGAGAGATGAGCCAACCTGGGCCTAAGTTAAGTGACTGGTACGTCCTTGTCTGCAATGTAAGGATACTATTGTTCCGTCAAATATCTCCGAATGAAGCCGAGTAAACCTTACATGTGCACCAATAGCATTCACAATGAGTTTGAAGCCTTGGAAATTCAATCAGCGACTGCTATGCGACAGAATGCAACCTATTGTGTCGCCGTGAGGTGAGTAGTGTTTCCTCACACCGAAGACCATCCATCCTAAATTCACCCGGGCGGCAGCCACCCAATCATCTGCCTAAGGACACCCACACGCCGTTCAATTAGTAGATTGTGCTCCGTCAAAGCAGACTCTATCAGCGATTACTTACTGGTTACAGTGGTTACACTGATAAGTATGTGCGGGCATAGGTAACAGTAGTCGAGTTGAGCTTTAAGAGCAGTCGAATAACTTTCGGTTAAGTCCTCCGACCTTGGTTCTGCTCACTGCTTACTTGCTAGGATTCTCTCTGACGCATGGCTATCCAATTCCAAGACTTGCGATGGCCTACAAGCCAGCCTACCATCCATCTCTCTGTCATTCTGCTCTTCTGTCTTGCATCTAACTGATGTCCATAGTTCTTTTTGTAACTATCTCCAGTACATACGACCATAGGGTGTGGAAAATAGGGCTTCCCGTCCGCTCAGCCGTACTCAAGCCACACGCCGGTCAGTTAGTAGTATGGTGGGTGACCACATGCGAATCCTGACTGTTGTATGTTTTTAAATTTTTCCTTTCTGCGAGATATCTTGCTCGCTGCATCAGATCAGAATCAGAGCAACAATCACCTTACGAAGTAGCTGGGAGGCTGCGGGAGAGTGCTGCTACATTTGTGGGTTTGCCCATGACTCGTGTCTATATTAACAAGAACATAGCGACGCCGATACAGCTGCGAACAGTATTCCGCAAGATGAATTGTTCAGATGTTTCGAGCTTCAATCATGGTTTGAAACCTACAATTCACTTCATCGTCGGACGTCAGTATATAGGCTGTCGACAAGTTTGCAGTACATCTTCAGGGCTCAGCAACTGGCAAGAACTTGTCGAAATGGCCTATGTATGGACACGAAGGCCGTGGTCAAGCCTTAACTCGCTTCGGATAATGTCGGGGTTGAAGCCAGGAGTTGCTGGGGTCATATATCGCTAATACTGGCTGCTGCGTACGGATATAAAGCCATGGCCAAGCTTTTGCTCGCTTGAGATAATGTCCTGATTGACGCCAGGAACGTTCACGGTGATACAGCGCTGCATTTGGCTGCGAAGCAGGGGTCCAAGGAGATTGTCCGGCAGTTACTTGCTTGTAAAGGGTTCTAGTCAACGCAATTAATCTGAGTGGCCAAACTTCGCTGGATCTCGCTACTCAATATGGCCAAGCTGAAATCACTTATCTGACTTCGTTGTAATCATAGTCATCCACATGCTGCCGGCCGTTCCTCGTGGCGCCTTGTCCCTCATTTCATGTAGGACAGCCAAAGCACGTGATAAATTCAAAGTCAAGCCAGCCCTGATAAGATGTACGTCTTCAAAACCTTACTGAACTTTACGTGGGAAAATTCCGTTATGCCATGATGCTTGCATGTACAGTAGTCCTTTTTGATCGATTTTTCAAAAACATTCATATTGCTAAAATAGGATTGGTCTTGCATGAACCAGCTCGCTTAGCTCAGTTGGTAGAGCGCGTGACTAGTAATCACGAGGTCGCTAGTTCAAATCTGGCAGTGAGCAGAGCTTGTTTCTTTTTGCACTCTCCCTTTTTGCACTCTCCCTTTTTGCCCCACTGAATAAAGCGTCCCGTCAAGTACGGGTAACAACTAACTAACGTTTATTTACACCGCGGGTCTTCAGTAGAGATAGGAATGAGTAATTCGATGGTAAGGGACTAAGTGTTGGGAGGCTCGCTTTCTCTCCCGGCAATTGGTCATGGACACCAGTTCGGCTGGAAATTCTTGAACCTTGCGGGGACTTTTCTCGCATCATGTTTGCTGGATAATATCAAGTACGCACTCGTTGAAGTAAAAGTGCGAGTGAACAGTCATTGCAATTTGAAGCACTATCTACTCGCAAGATCAAAGACCTCGAAGGATCAACCTCCAGGTATAGCCTCCACTCTGATTTACTTTCGCGCAGCTTTTGCCTGGGATTCACGCATTGCTGCTCTCGCGCTGCGACTGCCTCCGAGCTTAGGGCCCTTTGGTGCCTCGGTCTTGCTAGCCGTCTTCGCCGTCTTCGCAGGGCGAGCCCTCCGACGTGTTTGAATGGCATCGTAAAAGTCTCGTCGGAATTGCTCGGCGATACGATCGTCTGCTGCCATATCGCCGTCTTGTGGTTCTTCCTCGGGTTCGTCGTAGACGTCCACTGCAGATAACAAGCATTAGCAAACGTAACAAAGCGAATTGCGATTCTTATCAGGACCACTAAAGACTTACATTTGCTCTCGCGTAGAATCTCTTCGACCAATCTGTCGCGCTCAATGTCTGCGCTAGTACGACGCTTTCGGTTTCGTCCTTGCTTCGTGGACGATCCTGCGCGGTCTATCGACTGATTGGGTTCATGTGTCTCGTCACCTGCTAGACGACGCGCGGCAGCCTCTGTCCTGGCAATGTTTTGCAGTTTCGTCTCCTGTCCTAGGTCGATTTCGTGAAGCTTGCCTAGTGAGGCTGGAAGTCGCTCATGTGGCTGTCCTGGGGCAGACGTAACCTCAGACACGGGTTTAGGTTCTGGTCGTTCTGTTGATGCGCTCTCCGTCGTTGGGCCTCGGCGGAAGCGCTTAGCCATTTCTGCGTCTATGTATGCCATCCTTATCACGTTAGTTGGGATTGCGCCAGTCGATCAGTGGGCCGGGGGACTGCCATAGAATGGTTCGTACATGTGTTTATCCACATCCTCTGCCTGGCCTGTGTATGTCTGGAAGCGATCGGCCATGGCTTGAATTGTTTCCTTCTCTTGCTCTTCGGTTGGGACGAGCGCAATTTGGGTGTCGCCAGTCTTGCTCGATGGTCGCGCCGTGGCGGAAAAGCCAATGCCTCCTTTGTGTAGAGCTTTTGGTCGCCGCATACGAACTACACCGGCAGTATGTGTGCCTTCATCTGATTCATTCCTTTGGTTGGGCTCGGGAGTTTGAGAAGTGTTTGCCTGGTTCTCAGAGGCCGGTTCAGTGGCAGTACCAGCAGGCGTTTCGTCGTCATCTTGGCGACGGCGGGCGAACTTGCGTCGCTTTGCGGATCGAAAGAGGTTTTGAGGGATGTTATCAACCTCTGTTTCCATAGTGTCAGAAAGCCGTATATGTGTAAATGCAGAGTTCTATGTTCCGTTGGGGGCGCAATGAGTAGTTGTGTCGACTCTGTCGAGAGATATAACGAGAGGCGGGCGCAACGTGAGGTCATCCGTCCAACGTGAGAGCATGTGTCTCTCCGCCCGCAACCAAAGCTTCTTGACTCTCCCGCACCGAAAAAGAAAACCCTCGCCCTTTAATCCTCCCTCACTATCCCACGTCTTGGAATTTTTTTTTCTGCGTGGTGCTGATTTAACTCGTTGGAATCCGGACACCCGTGCGATTTCCAATCACTCGCCCTCAACAGTACCGATTACCCCCTCGCAATGAACCCTTCGAACCCACCCCAAACGGCGGAGTACGGTGGAGGTATGTGCTTTTTCGCGCGATGCGACAAGAACCCCAGATGACCGCGTCTGCACACCATCGGGTTGAATGACCAGCACGCGTCCACTTGCTCCAGTGCTAATTCCCATACGCGTCCAGATGAGGTTTCCGCCATCGTTCTCGACCCCGGCTACTCAACCACTCGCGCCGGCTTTGCTGGTGAAGATGCTCCCAAGTCGCTGATCTCAACCTACTACGGCAAATACACCGCCGACGGTCAAGAACGACTTCTCTACGGGGATGATATCTATGTGAACCCTCACCCTGGATTCTCAGTACACAACCCTATGGGCAGAGATGGCATTGTCGAAGATTGGGACATGGCCGAGAAGGTCTGGGAATACTCGATCACCTCTCGACTCACCACTGCGAAGCCTGGCAATCCATTCCAAAACGGTCTGAATGATATACCTGCCGAAGAACTGCCCACAGAGATGGAAGTGGAAACGGATGAGAAGCCTCTCGCGGACAGCCCGCTCCTTATGACCGAATCCGCGTGGAACCCGGCCAAGGCTCGCGAGAAGACGATTGAAATTGCGATGGAAAAATGGGGGACACCTGCGTTTTATCTAGCGCGAAGTGGTGTGCTGGCTGCGTATGTTATAATGACTATATATTGTGAGAGACTGGGCTCGGGGCTAATCTGGACTCTTGTCATAGTTTCGCATCTGGAAAAGCGTCGGGTCTTGTTGTCGACATTGGTGCCTCAAATATCTCAATTACCCCTGTGCACGACGGCATGATTCTCAAGCGGGGCATTCAACATTCACCACTTGGCGGCGACTACGTCTCTTCTCAAATTCGCGCTTTGTTCAAGAAGAACTCTCCGCAACCCATTACCGTCACCCCTCACTACCTCGTCAACTCCAAATCCCCCGTTGAGGCCGGTCAACCACCCCAAGCCAAATACCGCACATTCCCCGCAGACAAGGCGCCTGACGCGTCCTGGCGAGCTCTGCTGGAGGAGCGCACCTTGTCTGAATTCAAAGAGTGCGTCGTCCAGGTCTGGCCCGGACCCAACAAGCTCTCTGCAGCGTCACCCACGGGTGCACCGAACGAGGAAGTGGCCCGCTCTTCACCAGGTCGTCCATTCGAATTCCCCGACGGATACAACCAAGTCTTTGGCGTCGATCGCTTCCGCGTGGTCGAGTCCCTCTTTGATGCAAAGGCTGCGATTGCGGACCCCGATTCGCCATTCCCTGCTCCCACACAAGCGCAGACTATCCCCGAGTTGATCAAGGCGTCTCTGGGTGGTGTTGATGTCGACATTCGTCCGCACTTGCTGAACAACGTGGTTGTCACTGGCGGATCGAGTCTGATGTACGGATTCACAGATCGTCTCAACCACGAGCTGCAGCAGCTCTACCCTGGCCCTCGGGTGCGTATCTCTGCGCCTGGAAATACTGCCGAGCGTCGCTTTGGATCTTGGATTGGTGGCAGTATCTTGGCCAGTCTGGGTACCTTCCACCAGATGTGGATCTCGAAGAAGGAGTATGAGGAGCACGGTGCGAACATTGTTGAAAAGCGGTGCAAGTAGACAGTCGTTGATTACTAGATGACTCGTTGAGGGACTCTTCTTTGTGCCGCCCGGTCAGAGTCGTGCATCAGTAATTTTCTATTCTATTTCTTTTTTGGCTGAAGTCTATCGTCGAAGCAGAGGGTTGAATTGGACTATCATCTTCTTTGCCATTCCAGAATCATGTTTGAGTTGGGCGTTGTTTCACGTTACGGCTACTTGTCCGAGTTTACCATACTCGATGTTCACTTTTCTTTTGTTGACTATCTCATATCATGAAATAAAACTCCGATGGACCTTGAATGACTCTCGAAACTCTTGTACCACGATCAAGATCTCGTCCATGGCACCGAAGATCACGTTGGCTGTATAAGACAGACCCACTTGGTTGATCTTAGTCCGGCTGTTTCTACCTAGTCACTCTGAGTACTCAATCCAGGCTCCCTTTGAGTCGCCAGACTTCTTCACCATTGCATCGTGGCATTCTACCGGTTGGATTTTGCAGTACGTTCAAGCCAACTGCCTCGCAATCGAATCTACAATGTCATTTACGAGGCACCGGAAGGGGCCATGGCAACGATGAGTGACCGGCGATCCGAGTCCATCGTCCTTACTCAGCCATGATATGGCCGTAGTCAGGTGACGGGTTCAGCATGATCCATGGGACCTTCTGTAGCAGTCCTCTGCAGAGGATCTTTCGTCATCAATTACCACACGCCGCAAGAAGAAAACCGCCCGAGGTTCCTGTGTGAACATCGACCTCGTAAGGTTATGGCCAGACAAACGAGTGAGCCCTGGATCTGCCGGCCGGCTGATAAACGTTCAACTCAAGATCAGGCTGAAACCGTAGGTTCAAACCTAATTTCTACAAAAAGGAAACGAAACGCAAACTTTGGTCGTACCGAATTTACCACAACCTTGGGACTGTTGATCATGCCACAGTCTCGCCATTCGGTCGTATTTGCTCTAATGGAAACCAGACTCGTCTTTTGAACGCGGGTTGTCACAACATGTCATGCGTAAGTGCTGTCGTAAGATCTCATTTACCATATTTGATCGCTGGGTAGCTGAGGTGCTTGTCTCATTCCATTTCGACTCCCGTGGAACTTCCGTTCACTTTCAGATGGTGTGGGGTTTCTATGAAAGATACTCTTTTTCTATATTAACCACTGCCGGGCCTCCCAGAGATCCTGCTTTGAATGCGACCGCGGATTCCCTTGTTTGACACAAGCTCCCAAAAGACCACTGCCCCCGTCGGACACAATATCTTTCGGTCTCTATTCACAAATCCCCAGAGTCAGACTCGTCAATATCAGAACCCATCATGGCCGAGCACACTCAGAATATTCCCGATTCTGTCTACCATGTCATGCTCACAATCTCCCAGTTAAAAGTGCCAATCGGACAGACTGAGAAGATCCGCGTGCTGGGCACTTACACGTCCATCAGCAAAGCCAAGGAGGCCGCGCATTGCGGTCTCTACAACGCCGGATACGAGCGGGAATGGTTCCCAACCTTCGAGACAAGCCCGGACGCCCTGGAACAGCTCGCAACAACAGAGGGGACGGGACTCGCGGTCTACGCAGTCGCGAACGACGGTACAAAGTTTCGGCTGCGTATCTCCACGTCTCCCAATTCACTCCAGTTGAGGACTGATGAGGAAGAAGATGTAGATGGACGCGTCAAACTTCCTCTTTTTTACGTCGTGCAGACAAATGTTCCCTATTGCAGTCACCAGCGCAAGCCTACGCACGACACTCATATCGAGGGTTTTTTCAAGTCCTATGCTGAAGCTAGGGCTCGCGCAAGGGCCGTGCTTCTCGCGGAAGAGGATGGGATCACGGCCTCGAGCTATCAGGACTACTGTGAAGCGGGCGAGAACGAAAATGATTGCGAGTTTGGGGAGAATGTCATAGTGCATGCGACGGGCGAGAACGGAGATAATTATTTCGTGAGTGTTGTGACGGGCCAGGCGCTGGAGAGTGTTAGAATCTGTGAAGCCTCTCTCCGGGTTTGATCGAACCATGCTGTCTCTGTGCTGAGTAGGCCTGGGTATCAGGTTCTAGCGAATGAAACCATGATTGAATAGTCCAGTTCTTGTACGAGACTTGTCTCCATATTGGGTGCCTATGTACTAAGTGGCATGTCCGACATGACATCGGTCTGTACTCAGTCTGTCAAGTTGTCACGTCGATCAGCAAGGAAGAAATCGCAGCCGAACGGAATGCAAAGGGAGCCGTTGGTTGGCTCCCGTCCCAAGCATATGATCCAGAACCTGTATGATATCGATTTAAAGCTTGGTATGTGTTGGTGGCAGCGGGGACTGAAATCATATAGTATGATTCGTTGTCTGATCATGAACTTAATGCGGACCATGGGCACCAGAGGGCAATGAGAGTAATCTCGCCGGACCTGCATGTCATCGATTTGCGTATCGAAGACCTGTGAATACAGTACCTGTCTGCTCAGTTAAGAGGCTCTTCCCAGAATGTGTTCAGTCAGGATCCAATCGAGACAGGAGCGTTTAGTCAAGATGGGCATCGTTGAGGAGCTACCGGGCGAGTACCATCTGCGAGTTGAGCTCGAAGACCAGATGAGGATGGATACACCTTCCTCACATTTGTTCTAATTACAAGATTATACTTTCAGAGCCATTACGCCACACCAAAAGTTTTTTGGTCAAGGAAATGAATCTGGGAGGAACACTGGTTCGCTAGCTTTAAATCTCCTCCGCGAAATGAAAAGCAACAAGGAAAGCAAGTCGATGATTGTAGACCAAATTGCCGGGTCCACTTGTTTAGAGTATCCAATGTACACAGTCGGATATGCCCACTTCGACAGTACGGAGTATTGCTCATGGCCATAACTGGATAACCATGATTGGAACTGGGCCCAGGTCGTACATACTTCCGAGCTCGTGTATGACGAACAAGAGTCGTCGGTTACGGTAGAGCCTGGGTGGTCCCCTTCAGCAGTGGCGTGGTTGCTGCGGTTGACAACTACCTAACCCTGTCCTGTCACCTGACTGTCACCGAGAATCTGGTCACATGCTAGACCCTATTCTGTGGCATGAATCATTGTATACATCATACAGTCTGTCTTGGAAGTGATCTGGCCATGATCATACGGTTTTATTAAATCATCGAGTGCTGGATGTGGAATGCTGAGACCGGCGCCCAGATGCCTTGGGTAGTAGCACTTGGTGGTATCGAAAAGTCTATATATTGATGAGGGAAGGGTTGCAATCTCATGATGAAAAGCATTTCCTTAGCACTTCTCTAGTCAAGGGCCTCTTTCAGCTGTATCAACAATGACCCTCAAACGTGATCCCCAGAGCGTACAGGCGTGGTTGATCGGTAGCGGTATTGCATCGCTCGCCGCCGCAGTACACTTGATCAAACAGGCCAAGGTCCCGGCTAATCAAGTCCACATCCTTGACGCCCATCATGCCTCCGGTGGAGCGATGGAGACGTCTGGCAATGCGGAAGATGGATACATCCTCCACACAGGTGCACTGCCGTATTTCTACGAGCAGTGTGTCAAAGACCTGCTTGCCATGGTCCCCAGTCGGGAAAGTCCAGATAAAAGTCTCTGGGAAGCCATCAGGGAGCAGGAGAACTCCAACCGACCATTGAATAGAGCCTCGACCCGCGCAGTCAGTCAGACTGAAGATGGCACGCGTAGAGTTGATACGCATCGGCTCCCGATCGGGGCGAAGTTTCGCATGGACTTGATCAAGTTCATCTTGGAGAGCGAGAGGGCTATGGAGTCCAAGAAGATTAGTGATGTGTTTGACGCGAACTTTTTCGAGTCCGAATTCTGGAAGTTATGGTCAACCACGTAAGAGCCTTGATCGCCTTCTGGGATTCTTGCGTTCTCAAGTCTCAGAGCTGATGCCTGTCTAGTTTTTTGCTTCAAGAGTGGCATAGTGCAGCGGAGTTCCATCGTCTTCTCAGTAAATGGCTGCCTGAGTTGCACACCCACAACGATGTGCGAGACATGGAACGAACCCCGTTCACTCTCTTCGAGTCTCTCATCACTCCCATCACTACATACCTGAAGGAGCAAGGGGTTGACTTCCGGTTCAACGTGATGGTGACCGACCTCAAATCATACCCGAGTAGTGACCCGACCACCATCTCGGAGCTGGTACTGCAGGAAAACGGCCATGAATATCTCATTACCATAGACCCTGTCGACATTGTCATCGTGACATTGGGATCAGTCGCTACCGGTACGCAGACCGGATCTAACACGGCCCCTCCACCACCCTTATCATCTCCGTCTGAGACCATCTTAAAAAGCGGAGAGTGGTCGCTTTGGCAGAAGCTCGAACACGAGTCCACCAAATTCGGCAATCCTGCCAACTTCTCCAACCGGCCGAGCGAGTCGCAGATCGAGACCTTCACCGTCACCCTGCACACCACGGACTTCATGCACCATTACGCTCATCTGACGCGAGACAAGCCGGGCACCGGCGCCCTGCTCACTATCACAGAATGTCCCTGGGACTTGACCATCAGTTTTCCTCACCAGCCAGTGTTCGCGACGCAGCCCAACCATGTCCACGTCGTTTGGGGCTACGCCTTACGTCCCGAACGGGTCGGTAAATACGTCAAGAAGCCAATGCTCCAATGCTCTGGCCAAGACATCTTGCGTGAACTTCTTTCTCACTTGGGATTTGCCTGTGATTCTCTCATTTCATCATCAATCACCATTCCCTGCCTCATGCCCTTGGGGACTTCGATGCTGTTGTCTCGTGCCCACCATGACCGTCCGGATGTGATCCCTCATGGCACAACAAATTTGGGTCTCATAGGTCAGTACGTGGAAGTTCCTGGTGATGCAGCTTGTAGCTTGGAATACAGTGTCCGTGGAGCGCAGATTGCAGTGGCTTCCTTGATGGAATTACCCGACCGACCTCCAAAGGTTGGGAAGAACAAGTTTTTGGAAGTACTAGGGCTGTTGTTGTGAACGTCAAGGCTTCAACTTTCTCTTCGAGTCTAGCAGATCGACTCTCGTAAAACTATTTGTGTTTGCGCTTTCTCGCTGAAAGAAAAAAAACAATAATGTCTCACACTTCTTTTTCCTTCTTGCAAAATGCTTTTCTTCAACGAATCCTCCACGAGTTCTACAAATTGACAGACTAACAAATACCATATCTTTTTCGCCCGCAATCAACCAGTCATTCTTGGAGTCGGCTCTCCCTTCCTTCTCAAACCCACCGCCATGAAATAAGCGCAATAAGCGCAGATAGGTAACCTATCGAGCTAACCGCTTGTCTAGTCCAAGCCATCAACAATCATCCATCTATGAAGATTGAAGACTATATAGAAAAGGCCCAGTAATAAACCTCGACCAAGACTCATAAGTCACTCACACTCCTTAAAGCTCTGGACGAGTGTTCATGTGTACACTGTACAAAGGAAGTGAGTACTTACCGAGTCCCTTTGATCAACTCACGGTGACGCCGTTTCTTCTCGTTAGCAAGAGTGGCACAGTAGCTCTTTTCTCATCATACACTCGGATGTCTCCAGTCTTGTAGTCTACCTAGTGACCTAACTCTAGACGGATCTTGTCCTATTTTATTTCTCCCGGGAGAAAAAGACACGAACAAAAACATACAACAGCCAGGATTCGCATGTGGTCACCCACCATACTACTAACTGGCCGGCGTGTGGCTTGAGTACGGCTGAGCGGACGGGAAGCCCTATTTTCCACACCCTATGGTCGTATGTGCTGAGTTGATAGATGAGAAAGATCAAGTCTTGTGAGCTCAGAGTTAGAAAAGGAGGAAATCTTCTTTGTAACGGTGGACTGTAGACATCCCAAATGACTAGTCGCTGATTAAGATTGAACTACGTTCTAATTCTGGTACTGGTAGTCAGATTTCGGAGTTTGTATATCGTAACCACTGTCCGAGTACTCATATACCCGAGTCGTAAAACCGAAACTCTGAGAAGAGGTTTTATCAAATAACAATTCTTTGTTACTCGTACATCAATAGACGGGCAGAGACCCTTGCAGGCTACCTTTTCCATATCGAAAAACAGACACAAAAACATACAACAGCCAGGATTCGCATGTGGTCACCCACCATACTACTAACTGGCCGGCGTGTGGCTTAAGTACGGCTGAGCGGACGGGAAGCCCTGTTCTCCACACCCTATGGTCGTATGTGCTGTACAATGACAAGAAAAAGGTATATGACCATCAGTATCACATTCAACAAGGAAGGTTTTTCCAGCGACGACACCACCGACCGAGTCCGAACCCTTTTTAATCGCCCAGTCGTGAGATTGAACCTTAAGAAGAGGGGTTATGCTATTGAGAATTGAAAATGCCTAGCTTGTAGTCATTGATAGGCGGAAAGAATATAACTGGCTGCCTTTGAATAGGGGAAATACTGTCGAAGAAACTTTTTTTTTACGTTAGTCAGGAGTAGGACTCGCATGTGATTATCCATCATGTGGCTTAGTATGTTCAGTTCAAGTAAGGATCGGGCCATCGGGTGGATGTCGTGTCGCCCGTGGGAGTTTAGGGAGAGCACTACGTTAGCGTGACGTGACTAGAGCCGAGTAGGGTGAGTGCGTAAGAGATCGGGTCCTAGCTACGTATTCTCCTTTCTGGAAAGTACTTTTGGACGAGACGACTTACCGGCAGGGTCTTCCCTCTACCGGTAGATATAAATATTGTTTCGTCTTTCGCTGCGTGATCTTGTATCATTTGTATGAGCATCAGAGGGCTTTGCACGGTGGTGACGGTCTTTTCGACAGCCCTAATAGCTGCAACTGGAATATATGGCTAGATGAGTGTGGTGCAAGAGTGTCCCGTCTGGATGCAGGAGCTGTAATGGCCCCAGGCCACTTCTTCGGCAAGACTGCATGATAGAAGCAAGTCGGCAAAGTCCAGACCTCTAATAACGGTAGTATATGAGTCTAATCCAGGTCTGTGGCCCATGGAGCCCAACTTCCAGAATGTTTGACAGATTTACTGGGTCTTGTACGTGACGGCAATCTCCTCCCTTCCTATTCAATCGAATTGGACAAACAAATCCTCATCTAGACGTGTTCGGCTTGTTCTTCAATGCCTCGAGATACCGATATAGCTCCACGAACGAAGTCAGCCATTCTTCTTCCTTATCATCAAAGGGCTCGCATCCGGCACATTCTCGTGGTCGATTCCATTGTTTCATTGTTCCCAATTTATGAGGTGCGAAGAACGGTCCTCGCACTGACTCATCCAAGATCAAGTCAAGTTGCTGAGACCAAGGTGTATTTCCTGTTCGGAACGTATCGCCCTTCTTATTCACGACTTGTGAATTTCTATATTGGCCCTGATCCTTGGGCCAAAAGTTGTGATGGTAGGCCATACCATCAATCACGACACGCGCAAGCCCATGAACCGCAGGGGCATGCTGCCATTTGCAAGCGGAGGAGCCATCTTTGTTGAGCAAGAGCTCACCTCCGCCGATGATATCAAAATGATCCATCATCTGAAGCAACTCTGCCAAAGAAGAGTCAAATGGACTCACTGGGAAAAACGTGTAGCGGTAGTACTCGGTGTGCACTGGGTCCTGCAAATTGCTCTGAGAAATCTTGTCGGCGACAAAGTTCATCCTGGCGACGATGTGCGCAGTATTCGGCCGCGGTTTCTGATCTGGATCCATGGTGCGTTTCAAGAGATCGGGGTTATTTTCCAGCAAGATACACGCCCGGCGTAATTGGCCCGAGGCTTTTTCGAGAAAGTGAGTTTTGGCCTCACGTATGGCTGTACAGCATTCTTCGAGCTGTGCAACAGATGAAGCAGATGTAACCGGCGGAATCCCCTTGGAGCTAACAGTAAACCGATTCATATTCACCACACTGGTCTGGTCCTTGATGTACTCCAATACGTGAGCGTGAAGGTCGTCGAGGATTGAAGGGAGGTGCTGCAATCCGGCACAGTTGACATTGAACGCAATGACAGATCTATACCAGAAGTTTATAGAGCCGCTACCAATCCGATTGGCCAGAGCCCAGTACTTTTTGATCAGTTCTTTCCTTTCGCAGAACGTGCCAGGGGCTGTGCCGAATACAGCTTGGCAGCCGCGGTGAGAAGAAATTGCAGCAGTGACTCTGGGATCGTCGCATACTAATAAGTTGAGCACGTCAAAAACACGAAGATCTTCGATGATCGCGTGGGCCATTTCTGTTGGCATCAGCGACAAACTTCGAACGATCTCCCCGAATGGCGGCGCGGTCATTTTGACGTTGTTTACGCAGTACTCTGCCTCTGTTTGCTTCGAACAAAAACTCTCAAGACGAAGACCTTCCGCCGGAGCCTGATAAGAAGGTATCAATTCATCAGAGACTGATGTCAGAGTAGAACTGACCTTGAACTGACCGTTGAGTCAGAGGTTGAGTCAAGCGGGTTCCACCTCCAGACGCTAGCGGCGCGGGGCCTATTTACGAACTCAACCCATAACCGCCAATTTCCAAGATCATCAGTGAGAACGAGGATAAAAGTCAATTCGCAGCTGGTAGCTAGAAGCTTGTCCTCGGACTTGAGACCCGCCGAGGATATTGTATCTCGTCTGGACCAGGATCAGAAACTCTGCCGTGATGAAAAGCCACCGAACAGTCTTGTCCTGAAGCTATCTAAAGAACCACCAGAGTTGTCAGCCGCCATCTCGTGGCATCTCACACCTCGCAACGGGCTATCTGAAAAAAAATTTGTATGTATCGATGCAACAGCTTCATTGGAGGGATCAAGGCCTGCTCGAATCAACTGGATAACCCTAATGCAGACGAGGCCGAAGCTATCGCTGCGCGTCTAAGAAGAAACCAACAGCTATGCCGAAAAAAGAAAGGTTCCTAGTACTCTCGCCTGTCGTTTGCCCGATGGACAGTCTTCTCCCTTTGAAGCAATTGCCTGACACCTCACGCCTCATGTGGACGTCGCCAAGGCTCTTTTTATTGAAACGATGCGAAAGCATCATCGAAGGGATCAAGGCGGTCAACTCGATCGTGTCGAAGGTGATGGTGATGACTCCTTGGTCAATGGGACTGCACATTTTCCCACAAACGAAGAGTTTGAGACAGCGCTCAAAGTCACGGATTGTCTTCAGGCAGATGAGTCGGTATCACCAGAAGTGCAGCATTCTCAACGTCCACAACTTGTATCCCTCGCTGTGCAGTCCCTGCGAGGGCCTTCAACCTGGCGTCTTCACAGACATCTCTGCCGGGCAAGTTGGATCTTACCTGAATGACTGCCCCTGTCACTGGTGGAAGAATCAATCCTGGGTACCATACGGCACTGAGACTGCTTCGCTGTGGTGCAAACGTGATTCTGTCCTCCCGTTATCCTGCCGACGCGGCAGATCAATATTCCAAGGAAACCCGATTTCACATAGTAGGTATCAAGACTGGAGATTGTTCATGCTGATTTTCGGGCCACACAGGATGCTTTTAGGCTCGTCCATGTGGTGAAGGAACTGTGGCGGTCCTGGAATAGAGAAGCCGGGTCTCCCAAGCAGAGAAACCTTGATCCTGATCAATAACGCGGCACAGATCTTGACGGACCCAGTGCAAGCGGAAATGATAGCCGTCCCACGGGGAGCCCAATTGAGAGATCTCTCTCGCCCATAGTCGAGCACTTGTTGGCAGACCATGCAAGCAATGTCTATCAGCCCAGAATCAAGGGCAGTGTTCAGGAGTCTTGGGTCTCGCGCATCGAGAGTGGAGGAGAGAAGTTGACGATCGCCCGTGCCAACAAGAAGGAAGAGAGTCCCATGACCCTAAAAAGGCAACCGTACGGGGAGCGGTCAGATTTCCAACAATTCGTCGTGGGTGCATTTTCCCCAAGAGATCCCGTACGAAGATCTCATCAATGTGCGTTTCGTCAACGCCTTCGTTCCATTGATTGTGTGTCGCGAACTTCTCCCGTGCATGGAAGCCGGGGTCACCATGCGAGGCACGGATGTCAGTGAAGCGAGAGCAACGAGGAAAACGCCAGGCTCTCTTGTTTGCCAATCTTTATTGATCCGAGTGCCTTTTTTACCTGGGCATCCTTCCCCTCTTACTTCTGCTGGTCATCAAGATCTGTTCCGCATAAAATGCTTTGGTATCTCTTCCTGTCATGAAAGGCACTGCTACTAAACTTAATGAAGCTATTAAAATAACTGAATTGGTGAAAGGGAAGAATTCTCTGAAAGCACCGTATTTTCGAAAATCTTGATTATCAGCTACAGCGTGTATTACTGAACCTGCACCTCAGAATAGTAATGCTTTATAGAAAGCGTGATTGACGAAGTGGAATAATGCTAAGTTATAACTTGATAAACCTATAGCTATTACCATCATACCTAATTGACTCATAGTAGAATAAGCAATAACTTTTTTACTATCTTGTTGGACTAAGCCTATCGAAGAACTGTCCAGCAGACCATACCGGTGAA
Organism: Penicillium diatomitis; assembly: GCF_028827545.1. Classification (NCBI taxonomy): domain Eukaryota; kingdom Fungi; phylum Ascomycota; class Eurotiomycetes; order Eurotiales; family Aspergillaceae; genus Penicillium; species Penicillium diatomitis. Next base: position 353,237 of record NW_026623184.1, read on the forward strand.
GGTAATAACCAAGTGAACATTGAGGCTGCACCCGAATCCCATCGGAAGAGCCGGATCATCGATAACTCAAGAAGAGTAATTCCTAATAGGGAGGGTATCTCCTTGTAGACTTCCAAAGGGTCAACGTCCAGTGAGGCTCAGGGTGATATCCACCGTATCGAACGCGAACGACGCCCGGGTACATGAATGGGTCAATGTTGATACAAGGGACTCCAACTATATCGGGTCTCTTGATACAGAGTCGACCACTTACCCTTCCCGCACTTCTGAATGGAATCATACCACGAAGTCCTCTTCAGATCTTCGAGCCAACCTGAGTGGAAATGGCAGCCAGGCATCGAGATCGACGGGTAGGATTCACCCCTCCTGAAGATGAGATGGACGAGGACTCGGAACGATCTGGACTAGGGCTTCTGGAAGAAGAGAAAGAGAGGATTTCCGCTTGCAAAGGGCGAACCAGAACCAACCTCTCACCGAAGCGACAGCAGTCTTCCTCGGATAGATCGTCTTGTAAACCCACTGCATGTCAGGAAGCGGGTATGGCGAGAATGAGGGGGAATCAAGAAGACCTACCGACGACATTGAAGTCAATGACAGCCTCGGAACGACAAGCAGCGGAACTGAGTGACGTGGACCTGACAACATTGATGAAATTTGCCCCTGCCAGTCCGAAAACAGTTCAAATTGCGTTTCGATACGCTATCAGCGAAGAAAGAGATTGTCAACTGAGATCCTGTCACTGTTTCAAAAACTAGAGGAACTACGGAGACACCGTTCGGGATCTAAAGTGAGAAAATGATACTCTCCGCCAACAATCACAGAAGTCGCCGGGGGAGTCCGAGGAGCAGAGCAACACTATTCACGATGACGTCCAGAAATGGGGTCTCGCACTTGAGAAAGAACCACCAACTCCCTCGGCGCAAATCGTGAAAACACCGTCAACGGCATGGTATGAGGCTCATGAGGAAGGGCAGTGGAGGTCCAAGTCAGAATCGAAACACCAAGGGAGGAATCGAAAAGGGACGAAGCAATTTGACATCTTATATGGCCCGGTCCACATTCCTCTTGACTTCCTAGATCTTCCACCCATCCATTTCGTTTCCCATTCTCCTGTCCAAAGAGTTCCTCCCCTCGGACGTGATGTTTGCGTGGTCGGGACCAGCTACTCAGAGGGTTGGAGATTTTGCCCTTCTTCCTCTCCTCAACCCGTTCTCGATCTCTTGCTGCTTCCTGTGCCTGTAGGCTTGCAGGTCTGATACCTGTTCTCTGTCTTGTACTCTTCAGTTGTGTTGCTATGAAAATTCTCCATTTGGGTCATCTGTTTGATCAATGTAGTCCATGATTGACTTGCCTCGAGCGTACCTGCTGTTTTTCACAGCAAGCTCCTTCCAAGACTCTTACGGGGAGAGAGACAAAGTATCCTCACCGATTACAGTATGTAGTCACTTCCCCACTACCAACTGCTTTTGAAAATCAAGACCTTCGATCATGTCCTCAGTACCAGTGACTCCGACAAAAAGATTGACTCTGTGGGAGAGCCCTGAGCGCCCGCCCAAGAGGCCGACCCCAGATTGGGCCGCGGTCTCGAGGTTTCGGTTGCGGCCAGCAGCCATGGGAGTGAGTTACTACAACGTCAAACCCTTCCCAGTTTCATCACCGTGATTCTGATCTCGTGTTTTGACAATCTTACTAATTGATCGACTTGTGAAAAGAACCCACTTGACCCGCAAATTCGCGTTTTCTACCAGACTACGGTCAAGCCTGAAAGCGATTTTGTCCAGGCAGCTCGGGACAAAGCCAGGCGAGAGGCCACAACACTCCAGCACCACGCGAACATCAACGTCGTGGCAAATCAAGCCGGTCTCGACACAATGCAGGTGCTTTATGAGATGCGGGAGTCTCAGAAGCGCATCGAGGCCAAGAACACGCACTTGGAGGAAGAACTGAAGCGCTTCGAGGATGATAAGATTGCCATGAACAAGCGCTTCGAGGCCAAGAACAAGCACTTGGAGGAAGAACTGAAGCGCTTCGAGGCCAAGAACAAGCATTTGGAGGAAGGACTGAAGCGCTTCGAGGATGAACGACTTGCAATCAACAATCGCCTTGACTCGAATGTTTCGCGTATCGAGTCTTCCGAAACCGAAACCAAGAAGCAATTAAAAGCAGTCAAAGCAGAAAACGCGGAGCTCAAAGCAAGCGTCGCACCGCTTCAAAGATCCCATTTCGATGCGCGACAGCGAATTCTTGCGACCTTTGTCCGTGAGATCATGCTGCCACCGAGAGGTCCAGAACGACAGCAGTTCCTTCGAACCACGACGGACGACGACCTGAAACGGTGTTGTGAAACCATTGGACCACTCATTCATCAGGTTCACGGTGGTGATGTCCTCTTAGACGCCGACATGATCTGCCAACGATTTCACAGCGAGCAGTACGAGTACCGAGCCTTCGAAGAGATTTATGGAATGGCACCCGGGCGTGCGAAGAATCTCAGTAAGTTCGGATTCCATCTACGTGATGCAAGTTTCCTCAGCTAACTATCGGTAGTCGAGAACCGCACACTGAACTACAGTATCATGCTCTGGAATGCACTTGCCTGGGTTCGTCTTACAAACCCTCTTCAGGAAGCGAGACCTATTCACGTTGACGTCCGTGACTATCTGGTCGTTCTTCTGAAAGAGGAAAGATACGAAGAGGCAGAGGAGTTCGGAAAGACTCAGTTCCAAAGACTGTTCGCTTAAGATGTGCTGTCTTAAGGATCTGGGTTGACACCTGGCTTAGTTGCTTACTGTTTTATGATGATTATTATTATCAGCCATACTCGGATCTGTCAGGCCGAAGGCCCGATTTGCCGGAAGCGCGCTCTTGGGGCCGGGGCTTGCCCTCCTTCCTGGAGACTAAGTGTATAGCCTCCTCCCCCGTGCAAATATCCTTCTACTACCGTCGTTTACTACTGTATCATAGTATAGCTAGGAATTGAAAAACCGCTTCAAGAGAGAGGATAAGACCGAGATCTACGTGCTGGCAGACATAGCTATGGCATACAGTGGCGAATGGCCAGCTGAAGGAAGAAATCCCGTACCTGGACCGTTGAATGGAACAAGAGGAGTTTGCATTGTGTTAGTGAGATGCGATGAGCCACTTGTATCTTGCTCGCGGCCAAACAAAAAGAAGTATTGTAGTCATCTCAGTAGACATCATTTATACCCGTGTCGAAGTCGCAGGTCTGAGTTGTTAGGGAATCAAGGAGTCCAAACTGGCGTCGTTCACTTCAGCCATAAAGTTAAAGACACTGGCGCTGAGAATCATGAAACGAAGTGATTTGGGAATTATTTCTTCAGTAAAGACCGCATACTGAAAAGATGAGAATCGGGACTATAAGCTCGACAGATCCTAATTTGGAAAACAAACGAACAAAGCAAGAATGATAGAAGCACGTGCGAAAGGCTTGCTCAACAGTACACGTACCCTGCGACACAAAACCCTCATATTGACCTTGACCTCTTACAATTTGTCTCTCCACATATTAGACATCTCACCCTCACCCGAACTGATTCGCCAGCGCAGCAAGATTCGTAAATGACAACCGCCCGCCAATATCCGTGCTTCCGTCCCGCGCAAGATAATGAAGGGTCTCGCGTTCATACAGCTCCATCGTCTCCTCAATCGCCACGCCCTCCCCCGTCGCATGCAGAATATTCCCCAGAGCCGCATGCACCGCGAGAAGCTCGCGATTGGGGAATGGGTGCGGGCGGGAACTCGTCGAGTGGTTCGCGTCGTTGGCCTCAAATGTCACAGTCTTGGGCATGCGGCCGAGAAAAGTCCATTTTGTGAATCGCTCTGGGAAAATCACGACTTGGTAGCGTGGGCGGGATGGTGAAGACGAGGACTCTTCTTCAAGGATGAATGCGAAGCGGCTGAATTCGCAGCGGAGGGTGGTGTCGATTGTGAGGAGGTTGTCGAGACGGTTGACGTCGAACTCGGCCGACTGGATAGGGTTGTTTTTCTCTATCGATGCGGTACCAGCATGATCAGCTTCGGTATGTGCGGGGGAAGGAACATCACGGTGGAAAAAGCCCTCGATATTGGGAAAATACCGATACAAGCATTTCCACGTCTGTGCATTTCGTCGCCGGCCATCCTCGCGGAAATTGCCCAGTCCAAAGGGGATGATATGGACTGCGTCCAGAGACACACTGCCGCCGTGCTCAGACTGACTTGTGTCACTGAGCCCCCATTGCCGCGTAATCGTACAGCGATGCTGATCGCGTTGCAAACAGGCTTGCTTAGTGCTGAGCAGGTCTTTGTCCTGATGGGTTGCTGAGCCGAATTTGAGAACCGGGCCAGGCTGAGACGAGGTGGAGTGCTCTCTCTTCGGTGCTTTGCGTTTTTCACGTTCGTCTCGCTTGGCTTTTTGGAGGTCCAGGGGGGACACTGAAGATGAGGGTGATGTTGCCGTGACGCGGGGTGTTTGATCTGCCACGACGAGGAGAGGTCGAAGCAGGGCTGTCTTGATGTACTCGACGAAGTCTCGGAGCTGAGCGTCGGTCTGACAGTGTTCATGGTTGATGTCGTCGGCAAGGTGGACTTGTCCCCGAACAGGGAGGAACTTGAAGAAAGTTTTGAGGAACGAGATGGTTGAATCTTTTTTATCTGCGTCTTCATCCTCATCTTCATAGTCATAGTCATAGTCGTAGTCGTAGTCATCTTGAATCCCGTGTGATTGCGAGGACAATAGCCCAGACAAGGGTTGGTACCATTGAAGTCGAAGTAAGAATCTCTCGCGTGCTTCAAAATGGAGCTCAAACTCAGGTTCCTCAACAGGTGGTGTGAGACTTCCATCGCTAGACGAAGGAGAAGTCATGTTTAAAGCGCGGAAGGCCATGATCACGATTCTTGCAAGCAGTAGTTAGAATGATTCCAAGTGGAATTCAAGAACACGGTATTTCAGCGTAGGAAGAATCGCCCGCCACACGGTAAGAAGATAGAAGAACTTCTTCACTGTGCGTCAAAAATATCCTCAAAGGAGACAATCTTCTTCTTGGGTGATTTTATCACACGTGCTAGGAGGGGAGAGAGAGAAGAAATGGATGATTGCAAGATCGCTCTCTCGTGTTATGCGTTGTTTGTTGGCGCTGAGCGTTGCGTGTTGTGCGGTACCGTTGATACGTGAACTGGCTCGTTCTACAAAAGAAGAGATGAAAGCGCATGATCAGGTAGCGCAAACGAGAAAAGTCACGTTATACAAGCACGCGAGTTTCGTTGTGCTTTCATGCCAGATTCGAGGGGGAGATCGAGGTTTGCGATACTATCACAAGCCGTAGTCTGCATTTGTGTTATGCATTGTACACTTGTACAGTATACGCCGCCGCAAGGTTGGACCTCTTGGATGATTTTTGATCTAGACTTGCTGCTGTAGGAGATGGTATTACTCTGTAGAGTCTATATTCTAATAGAAGCAAAGGTATCAGGGTTGAGGAAGCTGACGGGATATCACGGTTCAGTTTGCTAGTAGACATTTATTCCCGTTCTTAAGAGCTACCTTATATGAGCTTGCTGATAGTCCAAATATTTCTTTCCTTATAGTGGAGCTGTCTTTGACATATTAACTCGTGAACGATGATGCTCTGTAACCAAGGCATGGCACTAGATCATTGGAGAGCGAAAGTAGAGTAATGTAGGGGAACTCCCAAAGATCAATATATCGAGAAAGAGAACCACACGGTAGTATATCCCGTCCAGATTCATTGTATATTCATCGAATCCAACTAAATATCCCATCCATCCATTTCTCTCACGCCACAACTGGAAAAACACTCCATCCCCCCGCCGAACCCCGTGCCGGACCCAACGGCATAGACGCATGTACAGGAATACGAGGCAAAGCCGTGATAATCGAGCCCGTCTCTGCATTAGATCCATGGTCACTCTGCAGCTCCTCGCTCCCCATCGTATGTGAGTTTATTTGGATTCGGGTTGTGAGATCTATGCTCTCGTTCGTGCTTGCGCTTGTAGTTGTGCCTGCGCTTGTGCTTGCATTTGCGGTTGTGCTTTCGCGGTTTCGGGCCTGAGATCGAGCGCGAGCGCGAGCTCGGCTCTGGCCATGAGTATAGGATTCTGTCTTGCTGTGGCTGTGGCTGTGGCTGTGACTCTGACTACTTGTTGTGAAGCTCTTTTCCAACTCTTCGTCAATGGCAATTGAGAGGACGTGGATTCGTGGCGATGTTGATGGTCTTTTTTTGAAGAAAAAGGTGTTCATATCCTCCGACTCTTGGGGGAACGGCACTTGTGAAGAGTCGGGCTTCACGGCTGTTGGTGTTGCGGTCGTGGTGGGATTCGTTGTCGGCGTCCTTGGTGTTGGAGCAGTCATGGCTCTACCGGCGCTTTTGCTTCGGGCTCTAGATGCGAATCTAGAGAGGGAACTTGATCGATGGTTACGTAGTGGAGTCTTTGTCTTTGTGCTGGTGGTTTCTGTGGGTGCAGTCTGTGGGGTTTGTGCGGACACTGGGCCATCTGCAGTGGATGATGCTTTGGCCCGGAAGACGCTGCTGGGCCATTGCTTGGTCTTTGCAATGGATGTACCGCAGCAATTAGCTGTCTTGGCGATGTTATCCCATGCTTCGACGACGCGGTCGGTTTTCAGGAAGTGGGTGATTTGTTCCTTTAAAGTGTCTTCAGATTCTACGATTTTCTCCTCGTGGCGAGGGTCTTGTGGGTCGGATGGAGGTGTTGTTGTGGAAGGGAAAGCTGATTGAGGCGGACGGCTTGATTGACGAGTTTGTGGTCTGTTGAGAGTCCATCGTGATTTGGGACGGTCCAAGGGGGGACCTTGGGATGCTGGGGCGGTAGAGGGTCTGTTGTCAGGATTGACGATGGTGTGGTGTTTGATGTTGGGACCGAGACTGTTTGGTTGGTCATCGTAGGCCCGCTTGGTGGAGGGGAATGGTCGTCCGAGAGAAAATGCCTTGGAGAGTCGAGATGCGGAGCGTGAAGGTGGACGGGGTGCATCCGGGGGATGATTGATGTCGCTCGCCAAAGCACTGCATGATTTGGCACGGTTGAGAACTTGGGGCATTGCGCTATTGGGCCTGGAAGACTGGCTCTGCTTCGCACCGGGACCAACGGCATCCAGCCTGGATGCTGGTCGAGTACCCAGCGTCTGGATCTCTAAAAATGGATCCCGAGGAAGGGGCTTTTCTGATGACCTTCGCCCCGGGGTCCCGGGACCGGAGCCTCGCGAGAAGAGCTTTCGACGAATCGATTTGGATCGAGCGGAAGTGGCTCCGGTATCATTACTCATGGAGCGCTTGCATTGTCACACTGGTCAGTGCTCCGTGCCTGGAACCCAATCACCTCTAGCATGAGCAAAAACTCACCACATCTTTTCGACTCGCTACCCCCACCCGTCTTTGCATTTCCATAATGGTAAAGGCGAGCTGGCCAAGAGCCTCCTGAAGACCTTGTCCTTGTCGACAGAGTTTCGTAAGCGCGCGCATCCAGCCATCCATATTCTCCATCATAGTCTGAGCAAAGGGTTGAAGACTCTCGGTTTGAAATCCTCCGTCGGCAACGGCTTGTTGCAAATGCTGCCAGAATATGACCACCGCTTCCTTGGCCTTTTGCAAGTCCTTGAGAGCATCGGTGATGGCCAGGGTGAATCGCTCGACGGCGTGTTCGATCTGGTCATTGTAAGAGACCAGCGAGAGTCGAAAGTGTCGGTCATTCAACATGTCATCAAAGACTGAGAGATTGCTGAGGGGCAAGCTCAGGTACTGGATCCGCGTGCGCACATCCAAGTGAATGATGAGAAAGTCCTCGGTCGTGCGTTGGATGAATTCGTCCACCTCATCGACGTGACCTTGCAGGATTTGCATGACGGTGACGGATGACTTGGCTTGTTGTTTTGCAAGCAAATGGACGCCAAAGACCATTTGGGAGACCAGCTTCCACAGTGGATGGTACCTAAGAGGGAGGGCAGGTCGATCAGCCAGCTCATTCCAGAGAACACCACAAGTCCGGGGAGGGATGGGGCGGTGCGAGAGATTCCAGTCGTGTCAAATCGGGTTGCTCACTTTTCTGATGCTCGCTGTCGCCATTTCCTGCCGCATAATCGTTCATATTCGTCATTTTCGAGCAAATCCCGCCGGCGGGTCTGCGCATCCACGTCGACGATCCATTGCGTGGCGGCGTCGAGGGCTGCCTCGGCAATGGACTCTTCGAACGGTCCTTGCAATTGTGGGATGGGATGAATGGGTGCGGGGGAGGTGACTGGGTGGAGTCATGAGTCTCTGGTATGGCTGTGCATGATGATGACGGGTGCTCAGGATGCTCCGGCCCGGCCTTGAGATGGGATGGAAAGGAGACCGCCGGGACGTTGACCACCGTCGCCGTCGGCATTCCGTCGTGATGGGTGCTCAGATTCGCAGATTCACCGTGAATGTCGAATCTGGGTATCTATTCTTCGGATGAGAAGGTGGGATCGGAATCTCAACGCACTGGAGTTGGCCGGGGGGTTATATTAATATAGCAAGGAGTATATTGTCTGAACGTCAAGTATCTCTTGCCGGCGGGAGGAAGAGGATAGAACAATCGTCCGGTAAGGGTCAACCCAAGCTCAGCACCAAACTAGCCCGCAACGGCATTCTTCTGGAAGAAACTGTGAGAGCGCCGAGATTCGGTGAGGATGTTGGATATAACAATACTATATGCGACGCTCAAGACCGAAAAGATCAAGGTCACGGCGATAATGAAGATCAAAGAAGGAAATTGGCCAATCCCGATCCAGCCGTGCCCGTGGCCGCTTGTATGTCGTTGCGGTACCAGCAATGATGTATGATGAATGCCGTCGGTGCTGGCTGTTCGATTTACTAGCTAGCCAGACCTGGAACGGTGGGAAATGAACGATCCACTGCCGCAGAGATCCAAGGACGTGAAACGTGCAGACGCCTGGATGCGTGTGTCGAGATCAATGCGCCCGGATGGCTGGAACCACAGGGGTCCCTGGATGGCCGGGCCAGAGATCCTGGACCGAGTCGCAGATGCCCCGAATCGGTGGCTGTGATGAGATTACCCCTGGCGAGGTTGATCCTGAAGGGGTGCGCATGAGATGGGGATGTTTGCCGAGGGAGAAGGTGAGGAGTGCTGGGTCCAGGACCTACCTGTCTTGTCTTTTGTTTTTCTTTTGTTATCGCGGGGTGTCCAAACGTCAGTCCGTCAGTCCGTCAGTCCGTCCGTGGGAATAGAATGTGTGGACGGGACAGAGGCAAGTATGATTCTGAGGCCAGTGTTTAATTGGAGTGGGCTGTGGGGGGGGGAAGAAGTGGATTCACTGGATTCACGCAGACACTCGACCTCGTAATTCTCGCGCGGGTTAGGGTTGTACTTTCAAGTGACAACACTTGATAATCTGATACACAGACACCACAACGTGACAACAGTACCCAGTCCTCACTACTCCGTACTGGAGTAGTGTAGTCGTGAGTCGTGACTGTAGTCCAAGTCTACTAGTCCGACTCTACAGAGGCTGGAATGTTCTTTTTCGTTCCTGGACAAGTGGAAAAGCGGGTACGGCCTTTGGTGGAGCAGACGAGGCGGACACGAGGACGAAAGCAGGGAGTCAAATTGGTCGGTGTGTCTCAGCCCGGTCGGCTGGTGATGGCGGAGAGGGGGAGGCTGGAGGATGGATGAGCTGGACAGTTGGCACTGGGAAATACTTCAGTGCAAGAGGGAAGAGTGGATGATCATTCATGGAGATTGATATTGTGCCCAGCAGGTGGGACCTTGAATTGCTCGATGGTCCATAGTAGAGTCAACAGACAACGGACGACCGTCTCAAGTTCGCGGGTGAGGGGGAGATCAACACATGGAAGAGTCAGACTTACGACCAACTGACTCGCGTTCAAAAGCCGGAATGGCTAATGACTGTACATTTTCGAGAAAAAAAAGGAAATCAAGAAAAAAAAAAGGAAAAAGGGGCCATTCTCGATACCGAGATGGAATTGATCCAGAGTCCAGACTGCAGCCTCAAGGCGCGTCTGACTGGAACAGGATAGGACAGGATCGGAGCACGAGCCTCGAGACGAGGCGGGCTGGAACGGGGTACGGTGCGCAAAGGATTGACAAGACAAATGAGTCCAGTAGCACCGTGATTCCCATCGGTGAGGGCACTGTTGACTCTTGCGTGATGACTGTAGATGTCTACAGATAGTCGGGTAGTGGAAGACTGGAGTATATAGAGCATTGAGGCGCATTCGGGTTGGGGGTTTATTTCTCAACCGTGCTGAGATCGGAAGATCGGATCAATTGAGATTCTGACTAGAGATGGATCCTACGGATATCGATCGTGACTGTCAAAGTTGAGTACTCTATATAAAGTACGTTAGTCCGGTGATGGACAATGGATGATTAGATGGTAGATTGTATACGTATTACCTAACATATCTGCTCGACGATGATCTACGGCTCACCACAGGCACACGACACACACCAAGTAACTAGGCACTTACACCATAAAATCCACAGTTGATGAGGTGTATACTACATTAGTACATACCATGAAATGGACTGTCGTGAAGATATGCTACAAAATAGCCATGAGAAATGGAACCCCCCCCCAACAGTCACCATCACTGCGAGAACGAGTCCATCAACTCGGTAAGTGATACATCCTTCAATGAATTCAGATCCAAAGACATCCCCATCAACCACATTGCAACGAGTGTATTGCCCTTAAATCCGACTCGACTCAAATCCGCGACTCAAATTCGTGCGCGTTCCGAGTCCCAGCGCGCTGGAACCGGTGGAGTCGCGTGGAAATTGAAATCCTTCGGGTTTGCAGTGATTTCACTGCCGGTGACTTGATCGGCTGCCGAAATCATACCGATGCACAAAGGTAACAAAGTTAAGAGTACAGGCTTGGGCGCACGTGGAAATGATTGCAATTTAAGCCAAATTAGTGGATGAGAAGATCATGACGGACCGCCAGCTCTTCAGAGAAGCCTTCGTCATCACCCTAGGACGGGAAAAGAAGATCATTCGGACATTATCCGTTCATGTACTCTTTGACCAAGGAGATGATGCTCAAGAGGACTCGAGCTGCAGTGGCGCTGTAGAGTGCACAGTGCAGAGTCAGATGACAGGTCCCGAGTTCCTTAGGTTCGTCATTACTGCATTGCATTGTTTCCCCGTCAACACTCCGAGTAAGTGGTATGGTACGTAATTACGTACTATGTAGTATCGAACCTCCGAGAAAGCAGTTCATGCCGAGGAAATACCACTGTCAGTAAGGCATGTACTGTAGCTCTGCGGTGGCCTAATACTCAATACGATAGTTCATTTGGACATCCATCCAGCAAATCGAATTTATCACGAAGCAGAAGGCAAAAAAAAAAAAAAAAAAAAAAAAAAAAACGCAAGGGGTATCGATACGTAGGGACTAGGTAGTCTCATACATCGAGTCAAGAGATTCGAGAATCGAGATCGAAAATGATATGATCCGATATGCGATTCACTTCAGACGCCGCAAGACTCCTCCTTTCGTTCTGGATGACAATCCACCACTGGACCGCCCTAGCTGGAAAGACTCGAGACTTGTAAACTGAAGTTTTTGCGCACCCTACCCATCCAACAAATCATCACCATCTCCATCTCCATCCCCATCCGTTGCAAAAATCGGATCCCAAAAATTGAAATTAGTCGGCATGGATAGATCCAGAAATTCGCCAAAGATCATGTCAATGTCGGTGAAGTGGTTGATTGGGTCGGTTGTAGCGGTATCCGCTGTCGCAGATGCTGCTGGGTCTGGCTCGAGCTGTTGTTGTTGTTCTTGTTGTTGCTGTTGCTGTTGTTCATGCTGGAGGTGTTGATGCGGATAAGAAAGTGATCGAGGGGAGAGAGGGAGAGGGAGATCATGGTTCTGGCTCTGGTTGTGGTTCGGCGTTGAAGTAGTAAGCAGGCTACCTCCATTTTCACCAGTAGCAGCAGCAGCAGCAGCCATGCCCTGTAGAAGTATGTCGTGTTCTCCCGGTATCTTTGTCGCCATCGTAACTGGCCCTGGCACCGGTACCGGCACCGGCGCGAGAGAAACCCTCGCCGTCACAGATTGACGATACCCAAGCTCTTGGTCCCGCGGTGACCTCGACCTTGCCCTCGACCTCGTCCCCGTCCATCTCCCCCGTGCATCAATTCCCCCTCCATCCCCAATCTGCACCAACGCCTTCCGTCCCAACCGCGCCATCGCCTCAGCAGCATACCACTGCTCGCTCAGATCCTCCAGCAACGCACAATTCGCCGCGAGGCTGGCTTTCGCCCGGTCCAGGTACGTGATCAGTTTACTGGAGCGCACTTGGCGGTAGGAGACGCCGAGGGCCAGGGAGATGGAGTAGGGGATTAGGGGGAGGGCAGGGAGGTTGGGGTTTGTGAGTCTTTTGCTGGTGCTGGTGCTGGTGCTGGTGCTGGTGCTGGTGCTGGCGCTACGCGTACTTTTTGCGGTGGTAGTGTTGGAGAGGGAATGTCTGGAGTGTGGTTCAGAGGTTGAGGTGGATGGTTTAGTCAGGGTCTGGGTTAGGGTCTGCGAGGATGTGAGGAGGGAATGGATGCGGAGGGCGGAGAGACCTTGACGGATGGAAGAGTGTTTGGAATTATCGAGCGGTTCGCGGGGTTTGTGGCGGCGAGAGAGAATGGCGACGGAGTGGTAGTATAGTTCGAGGAAGGCTGCTCTGGTCGTTAGGGCACGATATCTTTGGGTCTGGGAGTAGGGGACTCGGATGTATGTCCAAGGCAGAAAGACAGAAAGACAAAAGACCGAGGATCAGAGCACTGTGACAAAATACTTTGAAGTGTGATCGTGATTCTGATTGTCTTTTCTTTTCTTTTCTTTTCTTCGACCATGTACTTACACAGTGTGTTGTAATCCAAATCCCCCGGTCTCGTCTCCCCCACTATATCCTCAAATGCAGGAAATCCATCTTCCCATCCGCTCGACTCCCCAGCCCCAGGCCGATAGAAAGAGATGACCGTATCGAGTAATTCGGAAATTCCAAACCACACTCTAAATGGCTCCAGATGACGATCACAGCGTAGTGATCGACTCGGACCATTTCGGCCCTGACTTTGACTCTGCCCTGGACTCCGATGTTGACTCTGACTCTGCATGCTGCTCGCGTCCTCCCCACTCCCTCCCCACCAATTCCTCCACGGCCTCTCCAGCCCAATGTCCCTATCCGCCAACATCACCGCCCTGCCTCCCAAACAAGCATTCATCTTGTCCAACGTCCACAACGCCCAGAACACCAGCGACGACGCATCGTGCGCGTTCCGGCCCGGTCGCGCAAGATGCAGTCCCGCCGTCTGAGCCTGGTGGATCGCTTCGCACAGATGCAGCGATGCAGACTCTGCGCCTTCGTAACCCTCGCAGTGTAGAGACATCAGTGCGAGAATACGGATGCGGGTGTATCGGTCTGGTTCGAGACCGGCGTGCATGGCGGAGACGAGGCCTTTGTAGAGCTTGGTGCAGAAATGGCGGGTCGAGAGTGGGGGAGACGTGGTGGTGGTGAGGTGTAAGTGAGGGTGGGCAGAGGCGTCCTTGGCCGCGACGAGGCAGATTGCTCGTTCGAGGAGGGGGGAGGGTCTCGTTGCGGGTGACAGATGAGAGATGTGGTTTGTATTGATGTTGGAGTTGGAGTGTAACGGTGATGATTTTGTTGATGATGATGAGAACGAGACTGATGAAGGATCCAGTAGAGGAATAATTGGATTGATCTTGGACATGAACAGCGCCGTCAGTGGTTCCACCGTCGACAGAGGAAGTCGACTGCAAGCCTGCAAGGCGCACGTATATTGCTGGACGAGGGTGGCGGTGATAGTCGGATCTTGCTGGGCCGAAACCTCGGGGTGCAGGGTGTTCAGATTGAGTGACGTATGTACATGTGAGCTCGCAGTCCGCGTAGACTCTTCACGATCCCCCGGGTTAATCCAAACACCTACACGATCTCGAAGAGAGTTTGGCGTGGACTCGTCGAGCCGTTCGCGAATCACGGCCTCCGGATTGAGATCGCCGACGAAGCGCTCCATGGGCGACGACGGCGATACTGATGCTGATATTGATGTTGAGACCGTTGGTGAAATCGTGCGCCCCGTCGATGCAGAGCGAGAACAAGTCGAAGGTCGTGGTCTGATATCGTCTTGGATTTGGTCATTGGCACTGCCATCAGCCCCAATCTCATGACCGGACACGCTCTTTCGAGCCTGGTCTTGACCTCGAACACCCCTCGCCCGTTCATTTGAGCCCAATTGAGGATATGGCAGAAAGTGACGACATCGTTTCTATCACAAGAAATTAGCCCATTTCGTCTATACCGCAAACATCCATGAACCTATCTCATCCCATCCCTTCAGCCCCGGCTTGCGGACAACTAAGAAACCCCGATTTCTCACATCCACACCACACCGGCCCTAACCATAAAACGTAATCAGACTCCCGTACAAAACTCACCTTCCGCCGCTGACAATCCGCGCAGGCCTTTGGTGCGCGCACCCGATTCCGCGACTGCGGCGTATCAGCCAGCCATGTGATTTCCATAATGGGGCAGTGAAGCTAGCGAAGCGTATGAAACGCCCCCTGGAGGGTGCAGGAAACTCTCCCGTTGCGCACGAGTAGGCCTAGGCTTGAGTTGGGAGAATAGCACGTGCACGTGCTATCCTGGTACCGCGAGATTACAGTCGAGAGATGTGCGGCTCTGGGATGAATCTTGCTTAATCCGTGTTGGGGTCATTGAGTAATTTTGGGTTACTGGGTCACAATCAGATAAGCTTGAAGCTCGGGTCTCGGGTTGTGGATTTCTCGGCTTGGGGGGGTTGGAAGTGGAGTCTTGGGAAGTTTTCTGGGTGGGGGAGGTTAATGTCGAGTTCTCGATCATGATAGAGTGGAAACGGAAAAGATGATTTTATCAACGGCTGACTTTAGAATCCATCCATCGGATCGAATGGAATCGTGTTCAATTACCTATGCTATCATCACAAGGTAGCAAATGAGATTCTCAAATGGAACGCCCGAAAAGGTCATCTTCCGGGGCTGACAGATCTCCAATATTTGACTTTCTGAGTTGACAACAATCAAGATACCACCAGAATACAAGGGTGAAATTATACAACCTTCTTCGTGTTCTCCCCTTCCGCCTCCAATACATCCTCCTTTTCCGCTTCAACCAGAGCTTCCAGCGCATCCGCATCATCAAACTCATCGTCCTCAGCTCCGGCACTAGTGCTCAATTGACCCGCCTTCTCCACCTTCGCTGCTTCCACCGCCGATGCCGAATTAAGTGCATCGGTCAACGGCGTGGAGTTTTCTTTTCCTGCGCCTCCGACCGGAGTCGGTGCAGATGGCGGATGGCCAGCCGCCTTCTTGGTCGGCGTCAAGCTCCAATCGATGATTCCGTCTTCGCCGTATCGTTCCGCGAGCCAGTCGTTGCATTTCTTAAAGTGCCCGTTATCAAACTAGACGCGAAGTGTTAGCCCACGCATCGACAATGCCTGGATGGAGTCAGGCAGAAAGGAGACCAAAAAAGAAACAAAAAATTATCACAAAAAGTGCCGCGAGACTTACAAATCCACCATGCGCACTCAACGGACTCGGATGCACCGACTGCAAGACACAATGCTTCGCCTTGTTGACCTTGGCTACCCGCAACCCCGCAGGCTTTCCCCACGCCAAAAACACCACCCCATTACTCCGCACGCGCGCAACAAGATCAATTGCCTTTTGCGTGAACCGCTCCCACCCCTTACCAGCATGACTGTTTGCCTGGTGCGCGCGCACCGTCAGACATGTGTTCAGCATGAGGACACCGCGTTCAGCCCAGGGTGTGAGGAGACCGCCGTTGTTGGGTGGGGGCACAAAGTCGGGATAGTTCTTTTTGATACCCTTGTAGATGTTGACGAGGGACGGAGGGGCGCGGGTAGGTGGTCGGACGGAGAAACAGAGGCCGTGGGCTTGGTTGTCGTTGTGGTAGGGGTCTTGGCCGAGAATCACGGCTTTGACGGTGTGGAGGGGAGTATATCGGGACCTGATACGCGTGAGAAGAGAGGGTGGTTAGCTAGGAACGGAAGCGTTCGACATCAGGCTGCAGTTCTACACCATTGAAGGGGGGTTTTGCTGTACACACCATGAGTAAACATCCTCCTCTGGCGGAAAGATCTTCACCTTGCCTTCCTTCTCCTTCTTCAAGAACCGCTTCAGATTCAAAAACTCCGTCGTCACGACTTCATCCTTGAGATGCGCCAACCAACTCTCATCCAATGTGTCAATCTCCAACTGCAACAGATCTTTTTGCTCCGAGGTCAAGGATGCCACCCATTTCTCCTTGTTAAAGTTGGACGCGCGAGTCGTGGAAGACTCTAGCGCACTGGCGGTGCCGTTGGTCTGTGTGCCGAGGGCGTTGGGCTTGGGCTTGGGCTTGGGGACGCCGAAGAACGCGGTGATGCTGCCGCCCTTGGGCTTTTTGGGGTCCGTGGTGGTGGCCGGGGTGGAGAGGTGGTCGGCTTTGCGTTTTGCGGCAGGACTGATCATTTTGACGGAGCTGGTGGTAGTGGTAATGTATCGTGGGTGGGAGAGTGTTGCGAGGTGATCTCGTGTTTTTTGGCGGAGATTAAAAAGGAGACGACGACGCATGCAGGGGGGTCAGAGTAGAAAAAAGGTACGGTCTATCTGCGATCGTCGAGAGATCCAAATAGATTTTTTTTCTCTTGCAAAAGTTGACACGCAAAGATCAAGGTTGAGGGACTTTCCAGTTCAAGGATGTGATTCCTAGTAGCGATGCTTCGCGGACCTGTCACCAATTGATCGCGCGTGCGCGACAGGAGAAATGGACGCGTCGCGGATAAGATAAGCGGATGGTGTGCGGAGGCCGGGATGACGCAGGGTCGTCGGTCATTTCAGCGCCAACGGGATAACGTACTCGCATTCGACACGTCAAGGGCGCCCCGGCTGTTCTATCAAGTCGGAACAGAGCTCCTACGATGATGGAATCGAGATGAGCAAATATTCATGAGGTGTACTCGAAATCAACCCCCGCATGTTTGACGAAGTGGATTGGTGATCAGCCGGCTAGGCTCTATTAGGGAGTCGGGACTACTACCATTCAAGGGTCGAAGATATACCAGGGTACTGTACTATTAGGTACTCAGCGCTGTCCAAATGAACAATCTCAGGGCGACGCTGCAGTCTTGACATCACAACAGGTATTTCATTTCACTAGTGATGATACATGGGGAAAAAAATTGTAAAAAATTCGGAAACCCAGGAAAAGAAAAGACAAGAGACTTTTTTTTCTCTACTCTCGTAGGAAGAGTTTGACAGAAGAGAAAAAAGTCCCCGTTTACAGCTCATCGTGAACATCCATGTCCTCATCAACGGCCGGGGTCTCGACGACCTTGGTGGCAGTGGCCGAAGGGGCAGAGGTGACATCACCGCCCTCGGTAGCCTTCTTACCACCGGCCAGACCGTCAGCCTGGTACTTACCGTTCTCCTTGATGAACTTGACGAGATCCTCGACGGTGCGGTCACCGGCGTACTCGACGGCCTCCTCCTTCTTGCCAGCGGGGAAGAGCTTGATGGTGGGGAAGCCGGTGATGGAGTCGGGAACATCGTTGGCAGTGGCGTCAACCTTGGCGACAACGATCTTGTCCTTGAGCTCGTCGTTGTTGGCGTACAGGGCAGCGAGCTCCTCGTACTTGGGAGCCAGAGCCTTGCAGTGACCGCACCAAGGAGCATAGAACTCAACGAGAACATCCTTCTCGTCATCCATGACAACCTCCTGGTAGTTCTTGCCGACAATGATGGTCACGGAGCCGTCCTTGCCCTCGGGGATGGGCTCAGACTTGATGCTGGGCTCAATCTTGCCAGCCAAAACATCCTTGATGAACTTGCCAATCTCCTTGGCGTCGATCTTCTTGGTCTGATCATAGGGGTACTTAGCGTTCTTGTCGGTCTGCTGGATGGCAAAGGCGGGGAACTTCTCGGGCTCAAGGTTCAGGTTGCCGGCGTGGGCACCGAAAGCCTTGGCATCGAGAGTCACAATGTTGATCTCGCCACGGTGCTTCTCAGCGATGGGGCGGAACTCCTCAGCATACTTCTCACGCTCCTCGGCGGTCTCGGCGAAGATGTAAGCCAGGGGGATACCGGAGGCCATATACTTGGAGTAGGTCTCGGGACCCAGCTCACCAACGAGGGGAGTGCTGGCAACGGTGACCCAGGCGAGGATGGACTCGAGATCCTGCTTGCCCTCGTAGACGGCCTTCTTCTCGTCAAAGTCCTTGTAGAGGACAATGGAGGGCTGCTTGACACCCTCCGCCTTGGCGAGAGCGGCGTCGTTGGAGGCACCGAAGAGGTAGTTATCCCGTTGAGACTCGGCGAAGGTGGTGAAGCTCTTGTTGGTGGCCTTGTCATCGGCACCGAGGTAACCGACGATGACAATCTTGTCCATGGTCTTGAATTCCTCCAAGGTCTCCTCGGTCAACATGGAGATGGCGGGCATTGACTGCTTGGTCATGTAGGAGACGATGCTATTGTCGAGTTAGTCCACATTTTCCTATTGTCTGTATCTCGACCCACTTGTCTTGTGTTGTCAATTTGAAGGGAAGACAAAACAAAAACTTACGAGTCAGTCTGACGGGCGCCAGTGTAAGGCTTGTGAGAGTCAGGGCCACGGAAGACCTTGAGGGTGGGGTAACCATCCACCTCGTAGGTACGGCAGAGCTCCTCCTCAGTAGTACAGTCGACCTTGGCGAGAGGAATGTTCTTGCCCTTCAGCTCTGTGGCGGCCTCCTCGTACTTGGGGGCCAGAGCCTTGCAGTGACCACACCAGGGAGCGTAGAACTCGGCGAGAACCAGCTCGTGCTCCTTGACAAAGTCATTGAAGTTGTCCGCGGTCAAAACGTGGACGTTAGAGTCCGCAGCAGCCTCGGCGGCGGCAGCAGCAGCGGGCTCGGAGGCCGAGACGGCGGCAGAGGCGCCCAAGAGGCTCAGCAGAAGGGGGGTGAAGGACCGCATGATGATGGTTGTTGTATATGGAAAGCCGTAATCACCTATTCGTATCAATGATGAGTTAGCTGGCGTTACTCTCTCTCCATGCGGCTTTCATTTTTTTTTCTCCTCTGGATGTCTTTTCTCCTCTGGATGCCTTCGGAGCTTCGACAGGATCATGATCAACATAACAACGCCAGTTTCCTTCGGGAGGGAGCTTTGGGCAATACACCGAAAGAACCAATGTGCCATGTGTCATCCACCACAAGGCATTGATGAAGAGCCAAACTTACCCAGACGGCTGTAGTATACAAAGGCGGATGGAGGAAGGGAAAGGAAGGAGGCCAGCGGAGGGAGAAGCTGAACGTATTTATGATTAATCACCTTGTCCGGTCGTAGAGGACAGTTTGTTCTTTGCGGGCCGGAGTGCCAGTGGAGAGTTGGAGAGTGGAGAGCGCATCCACAGGAGCAAATCCGAGTGGAGCCTTTGGTTCCCCTCACGAAGTCGGTCGCTGAGCGGTCATTCGCCGCCAGAGTGTGGTACATGTGGTACCTGTGGTACAAGAGGTACCTGTGGTACAAGTGGTACAAGTGGTACGGGTGACTCTCTTACTGGGTCGGCGGTACCTCTGACTTCCCCAAGCCCACGCCCATCAGCCCTGGACCATCCATGATACACTGCAAGTATGCAGGGTGGTCCCCTTTCCGGGAGGGCAGTAAGGGGAGATTTCAGACTAGCTGTATTAGAGGACCAGCTGCAGAGATGTTTACTGCTGTCAGTGTCCAGGTGTCTGGTCTTGAAAATAACTGAAAACTTGAGAAAAAGATGCAGAAAGATATTCCAGTATTCTAGTGTGGTAGTACTGCATTGGGAGCTTCCGTTGATGGATGTCAACTGTCAACTGCCAACAGTGTCGGTCACTGTTGACAACCAAGGAACAGTGACATCTATGACCGAATAAGGTAGGATAGATTTGTAGCCTCCTGCACTATCTGTTAGGCTGTTACTATCAGCAGTAGAATTCAGGTATTGCTACTCCTAGCAAGACTATTAAAGTACCGAGTACCAAGGCTAACCATCTTTGAACCCAGAGTCAGACACGTACTACTTCATAATCCATTATGAAGGACCACGTCCATTGCGGGAATTCTCTCGTGGAGTTTCTTCAGCGGCTAAGTTTCCAGTCATGAAGAGGCGACCGACTTTGTTTGGACTTTGGAGTAGGAGGCGAGGAGCAAGCTCCAAGCTCCCAGCACTCCTGTCAGGAACAGCCGGTGGATCTCAGTGTCCACCGCCAGTGGCGTTCCGTGAGGAGCTCATGCAACCATGGCTGGGACACTACTCACTTAACTCAGTAGTGTGTTTCTATTTCCTTTCTCGGAACTACACAAGAATTGGTCATTAATGGTCCCATATAAGAAGTGGTGAAGTACTATACTGGTATACCCATTACCCGCCTGCAGTATTTCGTGTTTACCATTTACTAATGTGGAGAAGGACGACGATGATATAGTATGATTGTACTATATATGTAGTATAATTATTCAATATTGTCTCTTAGTAACCAAGGATCTACTCTCCAAAACTTTGACTTTTTTAATTTCATTTTAAGAAAAGGCTGGGGACTGTCTCGGCAGAAATTGTACTATTATTGTAGTGATAAATCCAGTAACTGATACCCCTGCTCTGTTGGGGAAATCGTGTTCTTTTCTGTAGCAGACCGAGTGTTCCACTAGCGCAAGAGTGCCACTTCCGACCTTGACCCAAGACGGTGTAGCGTGAGGAATCCAAAACTGGGGGAAATGGGGAGGATGGGGATGGGATGGGATGGGGAACCTTGTCACCACATGAAACAAGTATTAACTATTTACCACCAGTACCTACCATTACCTGACTTACCTCTTACTTCTAGTAACTTATTATATACATCATAACTCCCAGTGCGCACATTACTGTAGATACCGGGTAGTAGGTCCTTGGGTACTGTTTAAACAGGGAGAAGAGTGCGTCCAGACAGGTACAGTGACATGGTCTCGACTCTCGAGTCTGTGCAGGACTGCAGGGTACACCGGTACAGTGTTGAATGTACAGCCCTGACGGTCTGCATCTCAGGCCCGGCTCGGCGCGTCTACCGTGCTAAATGTGGAACGAGGATCTTCTTCCGTGCAGTTTCCTGAGAAATTGACTTTCATGCACAATTTTCAGACGAAGAGGCCACATTGCCGGATTTATACTAAATACTAAATAGTCAACGTGGCCACTATCTAGATGCTCGACTCCGCAAGTGTGAACATCTCTCTGTAATCGTTTCCCCCAAAGTCTCAGCAGATTGTCTTCTGCTCTCGTGGTCTATACTTCATTATGTCTTGTCAGAGACACAACAACAATAATTTAGGCTAACTTCTTCGGGATATACGTTTGGGGGGGGGGGGGGGGGGGGGGGGGGGGTCATATGATAGTATTCTTTTTTCTCCTAGGGGGAGAGGAGTTCTGCCATAGCGGTGTAGAAAACACAAAACACGTGACGTATAGACCCGCGCCTTAGTTTCATGGCATCAACCCTAGCCTATGATTGGCTAGACGTAACGGATCTGGCTACGATGCTGGCTCCGATGCTGGATGCGATGCTGGCTGTGTTACTCGTGTATAGGATTATAGGATTCAGAATGTTGTTGTGACCTCTGACGAGGCACATTGTCAGTCCTAAGACCACTTTCGTCCTGGGATAGCTAGTAGAAGAATCGGCAGTACAGTGCAGACGTGGACAGTAAAATGGTCACTGCCATTTTCGGAGAAAAAAAGAAGAGGGGGTGGGGGGAACACAGTTCGTTTCATATGTTCATATATGCGTATATTTACTGGGTATCTGCGACGAATGACGGGGCCAGAGAAAGAGAAAGAGAGAGAGAGAGAGAGAGAGAGAGAAAGAGAGAAAGTAAAATTAGAGTCAATGGGGAAAACAGCATACTTCAATGGGATATTTACAGAGGCGCGACAGGCTCAGTCTCACCGTAGACCGGGGCCTCGGTCAGATGGTCCAGCTCCGCACCAAGCTCCAGAGCATCTCGCTTGCCACGGTCAACATCAACGAGAAGCATGAGAGGCAGTGGCAGAAAGATGAGAACGGCTAGAAAGACGAACGCGGGTCGAATCTGACCATAGCGATCGGTGATCAACCCGACAATGACCGGACCAAAAATGCTTGATCCTTTGTCGGTGATCGCATACAATGCGTAGAAGGCAGCCTCGTATCCCGGGGGGATCAGCTCGGCGAAGAAGCTGCGGCAGTAGGACGACAGGCCGCCTATCACCAAACCATACACGGCCCCGAGCAGATACATCTCCCAGGGCTGTTGAAGACCGATGCCCGCTTGTTTGACCGCAGGAATAAATCCAACGATTCCATACAGCGGGATCAATTCAAAGAGGATGATGCAAGCAACGATAGTCTGTGAAGTGCGAAGTCCCAGAAACCCCGACACGAAGCTCCAGGAGAAAGCACCAAAGACCCCCGCCACCATGACAATCACATTGATCAACCCAAGCGCGGCAGGTTTCATATCCAGCTCGGTTTTGGCGAACAGAACCGCCGTCCCGCTGACAGTGGCAATGCCGTCACTGAGCAAGAACCAGGCCGACAGAAAGATGAGAATATCCTTCAAACGGCGGGCTCGCAGGGCGGTCTTCGCGAGGGACTTCCATGAGTATCGAAGATAAGCGCCCCAAGAGTCCAATGGCTTCCCATCATTGGCAAGCAATGGGGGACCCGGGCGAGTGCGAAGCCACAAGTTCGCGGGGATGGTGAAAATCATCCACCAGAGTCCAATCAAGAATAGCACCAGCCGCAAGGAGAATGTGGTTTGGTGAAAGACTACAACTACCATGATGGCAACCATCTGTAAGATCACTGCGCCAACATATCCTATGCCAATTCCATACGACGAGATCTTGGTGGACACGCGAAGCTCCATCGAAGTCATCACATCCAGCGGGTCCTGCAATTCCGCCGAGCCATCAGGAGGCAGGAGTGGTGTGGTGGCGTCAGGCGGCCGGAGCACATCACCCTCGATCACGCCAGAATTGTGCGCCCAGTGTCTAGCGGCATCAAGGGCGTCGGACACGGCCTGACTCTTCTCCAGCACAGCGGGATGGTGACGAACAAGGACCGGTAGATATGAATTGAGAAGGACAAAAGAAGCACCAAAGCAAGTGTTGGCGACGATCGCAAGAAGTGCGCCTATCAGGTATATGCGGGGTATCACGGCGAGGAATAGCATCGTAGCAGAAGCACCGATGAATGCAAAAGCGACCAGTAATTGTTTGCGATAGCTTCCGTGGTCGGCAGCCCCCGACATGGAGATGATGAGAATCGCTTGGACGAAGACACTGAGCGAAAAGGTATACATGGCAAAGCTTGCTGTATTAATCTCGGCCCCTAAGATATTGATGATACACTGCCCAGCATCGGGTCGTTGGATGTGATATCCATCACCGTGGGTGATCAGGTCCGTTTCAGATTTCCATGTCGGGGTGCATGGTGTAGTTCTGTCTGACAGAAGAACGCCGCGATCCCGCGCAAGCTGTTCGAGCGTAATCGGGAGGAATGATCCTATTCTTTGAGTCAGTATCAACTTGGCAAGCGCCAAGTACGTATTAATGTCGCGTTGTGCTGTCCATGCAGTAGCACATACCCATGGCACACACGGTAAAGACCTCGGCCGCCCAGCCATAACAATACCATCCTGCAAGCTCGCGCTTGCTTGTCGGTCGCGGGTCATCCCCGGGGTAATGAGGAAGAAGGCCAGAAGCCTCAACCTCCTCTGTATCTTCAACTTGATTGAGACTCATAGATTCTGAGGGGGCCTTTGGCCTCGATAAGGTGGAGCCTGGGTGCTCTTGAAGAGGGGAAACAACCCGCTTTCATAGTCGTTCCGGGATGGTGAGGTCATGGGATGATCATGGCATCAGCTGTTGCGTTTGAAGTTTACCAAAGTCAATACACCGTGACCCCTCGAGTCTGTGATTATGTAATATGGCGCATTGTCGAGGTACCTGTGATTTAGTGCAATTCAGCGCCATTCCTCCCGCAGTAAACTAGTACAGTACGCCTGTATCGCGCCCGCAATACAGTAATACACAAAGCAGAACGGCGGCTGCTGCGTACGGTAACACCCTCGAAGTCAATGCGGTACCTGAACAAGTTTGGTTGATCAAGGCACCAAGGCACCACGGCAGCAATCAGTCGGCCGCTACGCATCGCGCTTTCAGTCGATCGCTCTAAGTCTGGGCAGCTCTGAACTTCCCGCTGAGTTTCGAGATTCAATAACCCTGTGTATCTTCTTCAGCCCCAACTGCCGCCGTGGTGACTGTCTTTTCGCCGCCTCACCACTCCGCTCTCCTCACGTAATTCGCTTCAGCCAGCTTCGAGCGCGGGAATCTTCCAGCGCACCATTACGAGAAACGACTCTGAGATCGTGATCAGCAACCCTCGGCGCAAATCGCACGGCATCGTCGTCCCCTCACCCGAGGTCTCACTTGCCCACGCAGTTACCTCACGACGCAGCCCTCGCTCATTGGTAACTCTCTTCTCCAAGCTTCATCTCGACAACTCCTCGGGTCTGGACATTGGTCCCCCTCCGGCAACGTCCCCTTGATTATGCTCAGGCTCGTTGTTTGAGACGCCTTTCGATACGCATGGCTCTGGGTTGAATCGGTGGTCCCTGCCCTGGTCTCTGTGCCTCATTGTTCAGCTATTAGCATAGCACCGACATCGTTTGTGTTCTGGCGCCGGCGGCTCAGGCAAGTCGCTTGGTCGGTGCAGTGCGCCTGGTCGAAGAGAGGTCACCCCAGGGAATCAGATTCTGTCCGGACACAATCGCCCATTACACAACGTATCAGACATGCCCGGTGTCATAATGGAAAATGCAAACATGAATGGGTCCTCGCACAGGGCCGGTCCTAACGAGGCCGCAACTCATGGCGCATTGAGCGCGGCGGGTGGAAGCGAAAAATTGGGTTCTCGGACATCTTCAAATGGGTTAGCACATGTGAATGGCACAGGTCGCGATGCACAATCAGCCAAGCAACATTCGAAAGCACTCCAGCGTGCCCCCAATCCCTTCGACATTCCACATATCACACAAGGCTTCTTTCCTTTCGGAACGCTTGTCCATCGAGCGGTGCAAAATTGCTGGAATGAGCTCACGGAATTAATATCGGATCTGGCGACTGTTCAAGTGCCGCAAGACCATTCAAGCGCACCTGGCGCAAGCGGAAAATCTGCTGGGAATCAATCGGCACAAAACATGCACAAGAAGCTCAAGATCTTGGAATGGGGGCACGCCAGAAGGGCAGAGTTTATCAAGCTTCTTGTTCTCTCGGAATGGAGTCGTCATGCCGCCGACGTGAGCCGACTGATCGATATTCAAGGTTTCATTCGCACCCGTCATCAGGCCTATATGACTGCCATGCATTCGGTGGGGATGATGAAGCAAGACCTTGTTCGGGCTCAGGTGGCCAACCCGGACTTGAAGACTGCTCTTGAGGTCCTTGCCAAAGGCAGGGTTGCTTCTTTGCCAGACGTGAGTTCTACCGAATTATGTGTCCAAAATCCAGCAGCTTTGCTACTCAGCGTGCTAATAAGTTCAATTCTTCCAGTTTGGCTACAAGCCCCCCAAATCTTTGTCACCACGGACGACTCTGAAAAAGTTACACAAAATCAACCGAATCATCAGCGCGAGACTCATATTGCAAGATCAAGTCCCATATGCACTGCGAAATTATCGCATTCACGACGGCCGGGTTACATTCACCGTAGCCGGTGAATTTGAGCTTGACCTTTCAGTAGCGCAGGAGGCGAAGACGTCTCAATTTTTCTTCGTTGACATCCGATTTCTTTTCCAGCCTTCTTCGCCGATCCCTAAGGGTCGGATCCTCGACGAGCTTGAAGTGGAGATAAATCGAATTCTCTTCAGCGACGGGCTGCTCGCGTGCTTCAACTTCCTCCATCAACTAGTTCTAACGAATAAAGTCAACACTCTCTTCCGACAGGCTCATGAGCTTTCTCACGGCTTATGGTCTGGCCTCCTACATATCGAACTGCTGCATCGCACGCTTGTTGTGCAATACTGGACAGCGAGGGCAGGACCCAAAAGCTGGATCGAGATCGGCGTTCGACGAGGGAGCGGTGATCGAAATTCGGCCGTCCCGCAATTGCACCTTCGTTGGATGCGCGACGGTCAATCGACCAATAGCGCTGGTGTCAAATTCGATACCGACACACTGTCAATGGAACGAATCCTGCGTAGTGTGATTGCGCTCCACATTTCACATTTGCTTTCACTCGTCTACACTACCTTGAAGAAGAATCTTTTATTCGCAAATCACTTGCTCTCTCTGAGAGGCAAACTCTCTTCTTCAGAGCCCAGCGACTGCTATCTCACTTTGCACATGACTATCACCCGAAAGTTGCAAATCTCCATCGAGCCCCAGACCGGAAATCCCACACTCTCAGGCACCACAAGCGTGGTAGAACGACCGGAACCCGGTCCCCAGAAGCCAATTGTGGAAGAGGTGCTCGGCCGAATCACTCGCCTTCGCTGTGCCTCAGCTATGGACGAGATCGAGTCCGGCTCGAAAGGTCTGGGCTTAGAGCCTGTCAATCCGAGAGTCGTTGGAATGGACTTGCGCAAGCTTTTCCCGCCAAACACAGTGCGTTCCGCATTTTTCACCCATCATACCTGGGACAGCCGCTGGGTCGTTGCTGCCACGAGCAGCATGGATGGCGATAGCTGGTGGCTTGTACAACTTCGGCCAGAAGTTCGACGGTCAGCCACGCCGCTCGCAGTTCCCGACAAAGGTTCCAATCCAGCGCTGGCGCATGCTGTGAGCAACACGATGATGGGTCTTGGCCGGCGGACCGATCACACCGCTTGCGCCGAACTAGTTTACGGCTTGACCGGCATGTTGGCGATTTATGCCAACGCTTGTTCTTTGGCTGAACTGCCAGAAGCGCGCTTCCAGCCTTCTCTGGAAGAGTTTCAGTTTGAAGAAGAACTGGTGGTGCCCGATCTTTACATTGATTATCAGCCTTCGACGTTACCCAAATCTTTACAATTAGACTTGCCATCCACACGCATCCGAGATGGCTCATATCTCAACAGCACCATTCGCCTTTCTTACAAGGGTGTCGATCGTAATCAAAATCTTGCCGTCCTAGTGGCGCATGGCAACTTCAAGTGCCAGATCAAGTCTCTGCCCATGCTTGTCTCTCTCCTTGATCCGGAGATCGTCGTGCAGAACAAGGGAGGCGCCTTTGCTCTCCGCCTGGAGGTGCCAGCTGGTCAAACGGCCATTTTTAGTCTCTTTGAGCGTTTGCAACGACTCGACTGCGTCATCTATCTCCTTCAACGCCTGATTCGGAGCGGCATGGAGCCGCGATCAATGTCTTTGTCTCAGATTACCTTCCTCTACGGCACGCAGAAAGAGTTGCTCGCCACGTTCAGTGTTGGGGTTTCAGGGTCCACACTTGCGAATACGAATGATGTTTCTCGAGTCATTTCGCAATCTGGTCCCCTGCACAGGCTACGATTGAAAATTAGCTTTGACAGCCCAAGTCCCCATCGACGCATCCAAGAACCCCTCACCGTCGTACTCAACAAGTGCTTTGCTGAGGCGGGAATCGACCCTGTTCTCGCTTTGATGGCCAAGACGATGTCCCTTCTGCACAGCTTTGATGAAATTGTCAAGAAACCCCCTCAGTCGGAGACAAGTCTGGTGTACATCACCACGCGTGGCCCGACGACATACCATATGCACTTTCCCCGGTTACGGTATCGGTTCCGGTTGACAGCTCATTCGCGGCGGGGCAAGACCGAGTGGCTACTGGATGATGCCAGCCGAGAATCATCACCCGAGTTCCAAGTCGTCTCCGCCGTCGTTCAGGAGCAGATCTACAAGGCTAAGGGCGATGGTTGGCAAGGTCTCGGCGATGGTGCCAGAGCGTCCATCAGTCATATTGGCCACCTCCTTCATAAGCTGCACGACTGTCTCGGTACATGTGCGCCTGTGCCTGAACCTGTGAAGCAAGAGGGCAGCAACGCCATCAAAGTAGATCCCCAGGTCAAATTCGAGGTTCGGCCACCGCTGCAACCCCAGCAGAAGCCTGCGCCTCCATCAGCGGTCAAATCGAAACATGTGTCACCCAAGAAGAAGACTACGACAGGCGACAATGACGTTATAACCATTGATTGATCTGTCTTCTTTCTCGGATTTCTTGGAATGGCAACGAAAAATCGAGGATTGATGAAACAACCCATTCAGGGGGTTTAGTGCATTGCATATCACCACAAGTTTCGCCATTAACAATTGATTCATCATTCTTTGAAATTGCAATGGCCAAGGCCATAGACGACGATCTGATCGCCTTGAAGTTCAGGCCTATGTCATGTACTCATAGACACCGTGTTTAATCTTGTTCGCCCGTCCAGATACCTGTCGAAGACATTGTGGACCGGGCACTCACTGGGATGAAAGATAGTGTGGTTTATCATAGATGAATCAGATCGAGAGCATTATGGCCTTGATTTGAAAGATCAACCTTTTGAAGTCGACTTTGCTGGCTGACAGCCTTGTTACTCACCAAATGAATGGATCTGCCGCCTGGCACTGACTGAGTGTTGATTTCGCTTGTTTGTACGTTGTCGAGTGTGAATTGCCAAGTAGGAGACCTTGATTCACAATAGGATGATTGAATAAACTCTGTACCTTTTGATAATTGGCACTGTGAAGCCGTGATTCTTAGATCATTCAACCCGCACACACAAATATCGTATCCACGTGCGCTCGATTACTCATTTCATTACTTCCCTGAGGGCTTACGCCATGCGCGCTCGACATGGTCTTGTTCATGGACACAGGAAGCATTACTCTTGTCTACGTGGTAATGCGCACAGAGAGTCTGAGTGAGTACCCCCATCGACAGATCCCCTGAGTAGAGTAGCCTGAGACGATTGCTTGGAGGGCAGCGGGTATGACTGTATCGCGTTCGTTTCATTATTATATCTTTAAGGGTCACATTCCTGTCGTGTCGTGATGCAAAGTCTACCATATCTCGAGATTCACTCGGTGAATACATAGCTCTTCCAATTGAGCAAGGCGAAGCCGGGCCGAGTTGAGTCGAGCCACCTCTGCAAGTCGAGTCCAAGACAATATGGATTTATTTATTCGACGATTCAAGGCTAAAACCGCTCCTCCTTGACTCGTCCGCGATTCCGCAGGACGTCATACTCGATCCATTTGACGATCTGCGCATCACCTGGAGGCAGCAGGCGTCCTGGATTCATCACATGGCATCCTTCATAGGTCATGCAGAATGGAGCAGCTTCGGCGTCGGCCAATACCAAGGCCGTTGGAAGGGGATATAGTTGCACTGCCGAGGCATAGTCCCATAGGACGGGTCGGACGTGAACAGGGAAGGGGGACATTGTGCCTTGGTCGAGGATCGTTTTGACTAGTTTGCGAGCCGTGGCGGCGCTGTTTGTAGACGCGGTGGTTGAGGTTGATGTTGACGCGCCGCCGTTTATGACGGGTTTGGACCCGTTGGCCTCGTCAAGATCGACGGCGTTCTGGGAGGGAGATTGGGATGGTGCTTCTTGCATGATGTTATCTTCTGGCTCGTTGTCGTCCTCGGGGAGTCGTGTGGTAATTGCAGTGCGTCGGAGTCGACCGGATAGATCGTCACGGAATACGGCGATGTCGTGAAGGGGTCCAAACCAGGACAAACGCGTTGGATTGGAAGTCCAGATCGCTTCGCCTGGGGGCTCGGTGGAGTGGGATTTGTCAATCTCGTTGTTTGCTGTCGCAAAGGCACGACGGATGCGAGAGGTGAAGAGTTCTGGAATGCGTTGTCGAGGGATAGTGCTTGCTGCGCCGGCTGAGAAGGACGATGCCCAGGGATCATTGTCGCCGGGAACGAAGACGAAGGAAGAGTGCTGGAGAAGAGTAGGAAAGTCGGAAAGCACCAGAGCGAGGGAGTCAAAGAATTCCTTGTATTCGATACTTCCAGCTCGTCCCCCTCCGTTGATGATCGGCGTCTGAACAAAATTGCCGATCAAGACAAATGCTTCCGGTCGATCGCAGAGTGCGAGATCACTGTACGTGCTGAAGACCTTGCGAAGTGCGTCAAGCGTCTTCATATTGTCAAGATTGACTTCGCCCAAAATGGCAACCTTCAGCCGCGCGGGAGAGGAGGACTCGATGGATTCATTAGAAGATACAGCTGTTGCTGCTGCTTCCCGAATACATTTCTCCTGGATTCGTCTCATACGCGCGCCCTGTGCACGCTCGCTGCCAGTTCCAAGGAAATCGACCCAGCCGAATCCACCACTAGAACTGACATCTCCGGCACCTTGACGGGTACCGGTTCCAAGAGAGATATCTCTGCGCTCGCAGGGCGGACCACATATGGACACACCTACAAAATGACCTCCAATGGCTCCTCCGACACCATGGTTGCCGCCGAGCATGGATCCTTGAACCATCTCCTCCTCCTCGTAGATGCCATCGACAAGCACAATCATGCCCGGGGCAAACCAGGCGCCATCCTCGGGAATCATTCGCGCATGACTGAGGTCTAGGGTCACGGTCCCTGTCAAATCCACTAGGGAGAGATCTCCAGTAGGCGAGATGGACAACAAGCCCAGAATCAAATGTGATGTGCCGCTGCGTCCAAGCAAGTTGGCAATTGGGGTCAATTTGTAAGATTGCTGCATGCCCAGATTTGACGACGACCTCTGCAAAGACGGCATGCCGGCCACACCTAGCGAGCTTTGAAAAGACTCATTGCGTAGAAGTCGCTGGTACACCAGGTTGTACCGATCCCGGAACAGCGCTATTTTGCGAGAAGGAGGCGGGAACAACGTCGGCTTCGACTTGTGCGCCTCAAAGTACTTTTTATCAACGTTATAGGCAAGGCGCGGAAGGTCCGTTGCGTCGACAACTTTAAGCCAATGCCGAGGATGAAGGGGTAGCTTTGAATCATCTTCTTCCGTCTCACCAGCTCGTGTCGAAAGTGACGACTCATTGTTGGCATCGGTCATCCTTCCAGTAGCGTCCACGACCAGAGCGGATAGTCTCCCAGTGCCGTCTTGCGCATTTCCCTTCCCAGCAACCACTCGACCTCCACTCATACTGCTCTCGAGAGTCTGCAGAATCAGTTTCAATGAGGCGCCTTTGCCCTCATCCACAATGACGCCGCCTCCAGCTCGTTTCCACGCCTTGGCCACCTCGTCCAGGGCCTTCTCGGCCAGACCTTCTTCGCGCCATCCCGAGCCACAATTCTTGCCCACAAAAACCGCAAGAGTTTGCAGCGCCGCAGAAGATATCGTCAGATTGTGCTTCCGAGTGAAGGTCCGGAACGCCACTGGGCGGAGAGTCGCGGGAGGAAGAAGAATGGGTAGAATGGAGGTCTTTGTAGGCGGCGCATTTACTCTTGCCAATCGCAATGGGCGCGCAGGTGTGCCGAATCCTGGCGACGATGATGGAACTGGGTCCGAAGCATCCGGGCCCATCTTGAAGCGATTGGGATGCCCTGGTGTGGTAGTAGGATCCATTCTGGGCGTGTGTTGACGTCCCCTCGTTGAGGTTGATGTATGAGGCTCCGGTGGTGTCGAAAGGAGTTGAGAGAGGTGCTAACGGAGAGGGCAACCAAGACGATGAGCCAGGAAGCAACTTGGCAAACTATAAAATGGGCAGGAAATCTCTTCCCGTATCATAACTTCTCTTCCTCACAAATCCCCAACGAAGTCGCTGCTGGCTACTGCTAGACTGTCACGAAGATCAAACAGGCAAGTTGGAAAAAGACGCGTTGAACGTTCAACGCGCCGCGCCCGCCCCACGCGCCCTCTGAAGAGCTTATCGCTCCTATCGCTTCCACCTCTTTTTGCGCTTCACAATATCTTGATCAACAAACACCCTGCAAACTCTCGACATTCTGTCTGACCTCTGAAGCTCAGTGAAAATCTTTGGTTTTCCAATATCTCTCACTTATCACTCTGAACTCACACACCTACGACTTCCCGCTCCTACGCTTCCTTCGAAAGCTATTGAAATCATCGCAATGGCTGAATCAGAGCAATCTCAAACAACAAGCGCTCAGCTCGAGAACCCCACAAGGACAGACAAGCACCAAGAATTGAACGAGTTGATCACCCGCGCAGCCGCAAAAGATGCGGCCAAAGACCACAATGCCGCCTCGGAGCTCTACTCCCAAGCCACCGAGCTCCAAGCTGAATTGAACGGTGAAATGTCTCCCGAGAACGCCGACCTCCTCTACGCCTACGGAAAATCTCTCTACAATGTTGCTGTGAGCAAGAGTGATGTGCTGGGATCCAAGGTTGCCGGGGAGCAGCCTCAGTCGTCTGGTGGTGCTGCGACGGCCAAGTCATCTTCTTCTGGGTCTGGGGCTGCTGCTACGGGTGGAAGCCTGGTCAAGGATGCGATTTCGAGCTCTATGGCCGAGGGCCCCGCCTCTTCCTCGTCCAAGGGAAAGTTGGGCAGTGAAACGGATAGTGCGCCCACGAAACCGTTCTTCCAATTCACCGGCGACGAGAACTTTGTTGACTCTGACGATGAAGACGCCGAAGAGGTGGAGGGTGAAGGGGACGAGGAAGAAGAGGAAGATGACTTTGCCAACGCGTTCGAAGTGCTCGACCTGGCTCGAGTCCTCTACATGAAGAGATTGGAGGCCGCGGAGGAAAGCAGCACGGACAAAGGAAAAGGGAAGACCGCAGACACGCAACTCCCTGCAGATCTCAAGCACATCAAGGAACGCCTTGCAGATACATATGACCTGCAGGCTGAGATCTCACTGGAGGGAGAGAGGTTTTCCGATGCGGTGGCCGACTTGCGCACGGCACTCGATCTGCGCAACACACTGTTTCCCTTTGAGGATCCGTCCGTGGCCGAGTGCCATTACAAGCTCTCTCTGGCGCTAGAATTCGCTTCACAGCAGCAGCAGCAGCAGCAGCAGCAGCAGCAGGGAGAAGGAGAAGATGAGGAACAGGACGGGCAGGAAAAGACAGTGGACAAAGAGATGCGCAAAGAAGCCGCCGAGCACATGGAACGGGCCATTGAGAGCTGCAAGGCACGGATGGCCTCCGAGCAGCAAAAGCTCGACCGTGGAGACCTTGACGAGGACAAGAAGATTGCGACCAAGAGGCGAATCTCCAATAGCAAGGAGATCATCGCCGATATGGAGCAACGGGTAAGTTTCAGTTTCCTATGCCTCGCCCCTGCTCTGGGGTGATAGATCATTGAGCGCGGACATTCTTTTTTCAGCTTGCTAACTCGTACCTTCTGAAATCTACAGCTCATCGATCTTCGACGGGCGCCTGTCACCGTTCAGCAGAGGGAACAAGAGAACGAGGCCATGCTCAAGGGTATCCTCGGCCAGATCGTCGGGCAGTCCGTGCCTGATCAGCAAGCCCGTCTCGACGCCGTCAGTAAAGACGCGAACGATCTGTCCTCGCTCGTTCGACGAAAGCCCGCTGCTGCACAGTCCTCGGGGTCATCTTCGTCCAAGCGACCCGCCGAGGATACATCTGCAGATAGCGAGTCGAAGCGCGCGCGAGTGGAGGATGCGTGAACGGGCT
Source organism: Penicillium diatomitis (assembly GCF_028827545.1). Classification (NCBI taxonomy): domain Eukaryota; kingdom Fungi; phylum Ascomycota; class Eurotiomycetes; order Eurotiales; family Aspergillaceae; genus Penicillium; species Penicillium diatomitis. The sequence goes on from NW_026623184.1 coordinate 386,907, forward strand.
TGTTTTGTTCAAAAAAAAAAAAATGAAAAAAAAAAAAATAAGAAAATGAGGGAGCGAGAGAACGAGAGAACGAGGGAGACAGTTTTCTAGGCTCTGTTTTTGTTCGGATCTGTGATTTTCGCACTTTTCGATGGTTCCTTTCTTATCTTTTTATTCCCTATCCTGGTTGTCGCTCAGATGTCCATTGCGAGCTTTTTACTGCAGCTTTAGTACTTTGATCTTTCTTTATTTCTTGCTGATCTCTCTTCCATTGCTGGTCATCTTCGTCGTGTATAATGACAATCTGAGCTGAAAAGCCGGGATTTATCGAGCAATGCTGCAGAAACACGTTAATCACGTGCAGTGCGTCAATTTTGGACAAATTTGATTTGATTATTATCGTCATTAGCAATCGTGTCTCGTCTCCTCGGCACCAGCGAGGATTTATAGAATACTTAAACAGGTCGTCGGACTCTGTTGTACTAAGAGGCATTCGCAATGGGCGAGTGAAGAACCCACTTCGACAGCATTTCCAATCATCCCAGATGAGGCATGGTTGTGGTATCACCGCCTAAGAGGCGCTCGTAATTATAGATTCTTCCGTGTCCCGTAATTCATGTCTCATCTTTGAGAATTCCACTTCTTCCGTATGCAGGAACAGACGATGCCTTCCACTTCATAGTTCATACACGGATCCTCTCCATCGTTTGAAGGTTCGTTCTCACGAGAATCCAAACATCGTCGCCGCCATCGAGCCAGGCTTTCTCTCCAGCTTCCGACTCCGTCTGCGGTTGGCCAGGCCAGGACTCCAAATGCCCGCAAAGAGATCCTCGCATTCATCTTCGTCCTGGCTGTCAAATTCAATCTCGTCCGCCGGGTCTTCTATCCGCGTGTTTTGCTTATCGTACCCACGCTCATTTCCGCGGCCGCAGAAATAGTCCTGCTCATGCTCATGCTCATGCTCGTGCTCGTGCTCGTGATCTTGCCCGTGCTCGTGCTCGTGCTTATGAACAGACCCATCTTCAACTCCCTCTCCCTCATTGATCACCGACTGCCTCGATCCGCGCCGCCCACTTCCACCAGATTCTTCCCTTCTTGTACGCAAGTCCCGGTCATCTTCGCCCTCCCAAACCGTCGCCGAGATGATCTTCTTCGTCTCCAGAATGAATTTCCCCACTTTATACCGCTGCGACTCCTCTTCCGCCTCGACGTATTTCCATCCGAGCACGGTCCCGCATTGCAAGCAGCTTATATCGCTGACGGTGTGGGCACCCGTGACGAGTTGGCGGCTGACAGGGCGGTGGACGTGTGTGTTTGGTAGAGTCTGGGCCTGGGGTTGATTCTGGAGGGTGGATGCCGATGGTGATGTCGATGTCGATGAGGATGAGGATCTGCGGAGGAATTGTTCATGGAGATCGGGCGATGTGCTTTGGGCAGAGACGAGGTAGGCGCGGCCGTGGCGGCCGGTGAAGCCCTTACTGATGATTTGGGAGGTGAAGCAGAGGTGGGCGCCGCAGGTGATGCAGCGGATGTAGGAGGTGCGGTTGGTGAGGGATTTGGAGGGTGGGACGGGGTTGGGTTGGGCGTGGAGTTGTTTGTTCTTGGCTTTGGACGATGGAGATGGGGATGGTGGTACGGGTGGCTGTGGTTGTTGTTGGATGGAGTTGCGAGTTCTGGTGGAGTTGGGGAGAAACGATGGAATGAGATATTGGGGGAAGAGGAGCGAACGGAAAGAGTAGTCCTGCGACGAGAGCATTTTGGGATGGACTGGTTCTCGTTACGAGCTCTCTGCTACGTTACGGGGTTTGGGGGAATAGAAAGTGAAGCTGGAGAGGAAGATGGCAGTCGATGAGAGCTCAAGAGACAAGTATGAAGATGGAAAAGAGAAGGAAGATCGTGATCGTGATCGTGCAAGGGGAGTGTCAGTACAGTTACTGCGCCGCATTTCCAGATCACCGACCAGAGATGGCAGGACGAGACATGATCATCTGACAGCAAGTCGGAGTAGCAGCTGGCGGACCACAAACGGAGGTCACTCATGCAAACTGGGAATCCAGACATGTGATCGACTCGACTGGACTCGTTTCACCCGGTTACCCAAAACGGTTCTCTGCATGAATCAAGTAGACGGAGGTTGCCTCTTCAAAGGGTGGGTGTCACAGCACTTGGTCAGAAACTATGTAGCTCTCTCATCTTGTCTGGTTCTCTCTAGTGCTCAATAAATCCTGACTTTGTTCACCTCGCTAGGGGAACACATCTACTCTTCGTGGAGCTTGACTCGTAGATCCTAGATAGCTAGATAGTGCAGTGGAAGTGTTGATGTCATCAACCAGGTTGGAGCACTTTCAAGTCCTTTCGGGACTAGTTGTACGGGTGATCGGCACCGATTGACCTGCTTATCTGCGGGGAAGCTGGAATCTCTGGGACGGGGCAGCAACAGCCCAGATGTCGCCATACAGTTGAAGGGGTATACACTATACAGTATACACTCATGGGATGTGGCGATGGAGTCTATGCTTGCCACGCCTGGTGATTGTACTTGTGGCCCAATCTCTCGTGCCCGACTGATTGGGAACCCTTGTTTGACTCCTCCAAGCTGGACTACATCCTTCTAGTTCCTGGAGGTAGACACGACTAGCGACACTGAGACAGTGTACCTATCTATCTCGGGCTATCGAAAGGGATCATTTCTGGTATCAGTCATCATCGAATCATCTGTCCGGAACAGATCCATCAAAAAGATGACCAGATACATGAAACCTGAGCATGTGTCCCAAACATCCAGCAACTATAGAACAACAGACAAGATCTCATGTTTTGATCAGGTAGATCACGATTCATACAAACGGACATTCCACAATCAACCCATCGATCGAGCCAACAGATCGAAAGGCCCGTTTTCCAGTTGAATGGTGGGGCTGGGGACAGGCCACTTTGATCGGATTCCCCACAGTCCAGCAATCCACTGCAGTTGACTGCCGACAACCGAGGACGCCAATCAGCGAGGCTCATCTCATCTCCTCTCGTCATACATTTCCCGGCTTTGCTGAGGAGAGACTGGGTTCAAGGTTGACCTTGGGGTAAGAAGTTACAGTACTAGGGTTCAGATTCTTCCATCGGTGGAACATGCAAGTGCAAAGTTTTGATACATTGGGTACCACAGTTGGGTACCACAGTTGGACACCACAGCTGGGTACCACTGGTGGAAGACATTGAAGTAATGCAAGACAGTTGAATTGGTCAAAGTCATACCGTCCTCAGTCGAGTACCGAGGCCGAAGTCAATTAAAGAAAGAAAGAAACCGATCATTCAGCGCCGTTGCTGAGCTTGGAGATGAGAAATAGGAGCAATTTAAGTGATGATCAAAACACCAGAACCAAGTATAATCCGTCATCCACGACCATCCACTTGGGAAAGGATTAATGGAATAATAGAGGGTGTAGAACAAGAATAAGCAAAAAAAGATGTCTAGGACTCGAGCCTTGTCAAAGCACAACAAGGTGAGAGGCCAAACAGTTTGAAGGGATCGTGTTTTTTTTTTCTTGCCTTTGCCAATCCCACTCAAGACTGCTTACACTTCGGCCACCAAGAATAGCCATTTCGTACTGACCGCTGGACCTGCCGCACCCGATGTTCCCTGAATCCAAGGATCCAGGGTGGTCAGGTTGAATCCGCACCATCCAAGGCTACGGACAAGTTCCATTTCGTCGGTATGTTGAGACCGGTTGACGCAGGCGACGATCTGGGTGCAATCAAAGGCGTCGGATCCGGCCAATTCAAAGAGTGCGATGAGTCTGCAATTCAGAACAGAAAAAAGTAGGGGGTCAGTCATGACCATTCATGTTCCATTTGGAAGGGAAAAAAAAGCCGCAATGAAGAGATGAACTTTGGGATTGCGAAACATACCCAGATTTCAATCCCTGACCAATGGTCCCATCCTCGAGAAAGACAAACAGCGTACGCTCGTCTCCCTCGCCCGTGACGAAGCCGCGATAGATGGCATCGCCACTGTAATCCCAGACTTCGATCCATTTCTCAATCGACCGATGAGACGGTCGTTGACGATAATAAGATGCGGGACGATGATGTTGACTGGCTTGAGTCTGTTGAAACGTACCCATCCCCAGTGACTCCTGTCCGACGTCGATCCTCTCACCAAGGAAAGTCGTGGCCAGTGTGTCACAGAAGAGCCTCTCACACTCTTCCGGGATGGTGTACGCCGCCTCCCCTTTGGCGTGAGACTCGGGCCCGTTGGTCCCGGTCCAGCTGAGTGCGCCGCTGGAAGCGGCGTACTCCAGGGGAGGTCTTGGGGTGGAGATTTTAGATCCCGAAGGGACCTCAGGGATACCACTGTGCTCCTGTGAGAAAGACAAAGATACGGGTCAGTATAAGCCGGGCACGGAGAAGGAGTCACGAGAGTGTTCTGGCATACCGGCGCCCAGAGTAGAGCAGTAGTGGAAACCGTAAACGTTGCCACTGGAAGAGTTGACGGTGTAGCAGCTGGCAGTGACCGTCGACTGCTGGGCGAGAAACCGGGGCATTTGATTGTAATTACTACTGTGATTACTCATGTACGTCGCCATGGCTATCGATCTTGAGATGGATTGGAATGGTGGAAAATGTTCGGAGGGTGGACAGGAGAAGCTGCGACGTGGGTAGTAGCGTGGTGGTAGAGTGTGGAAGTGATTTCAAGAGTCGATGTGAGCGCAAGCGTGAGTGCGGAGTGGACCATATGTTCGAGTCAAGAATCGAGAGGGTGGAGAAATCGCAGAAGGGAATCGAATTGAGTCGGGGGGGGGGGGGGGAGGGATTTCCACCGAGTCACCTGATCTTTAGGCTTGGCCTTCACCGGTTCTTGCCCGTGACTAAACCCCGTTGGGCACTAGGGCAGTCCAAACTTCATGCACGATCTGGATTACCGGGCAGTGATTGGCCTGCGCTGAGACTGGTGAACCTTGGCTCATGTCGAGTTTTGGGTTGCGGTAACTATTTGATACTCCAAACGATGTGATCATAACGACATTCGTGATTCTACACACTTCCACAGTACACTACTGCACTCAATGTTGTAAGACCAACGTCCTAGTAAAGTATCATTTTGAAGGTAGCCACGATATTATGTGTTTTACATTAAGCATACTGGTGTCAGACATAGATTGAATCTGTATAAAGTAAAAACTATAGTTTCCAGTTGTGTACTGCGTAGTGTATACGGTATTAGTAGTCCTTTATCATGAGCGTCATGCTAGCTGCGACTTCGAATATTAACTGCAGCTACCGAGTAAAAACAGGTTGGAGGGAGATATTGTATTGCTACCGACTAAACGCTACGGTTCCACCTAATCAGGCCGAAGCAAAGCAACCACGAGAAATTGCAAGACTCATTCGCCCAAACGATGCATCATGCAACCATAGGAGACCAGAAAGCATTGGGCTAGTGCATCGCAAGAGAATGGTGCCAAACCTCAAAAGACAAAAAAACGCCGAACAGACAAGTCGCCCACGGGAAGCATCTGCGCAGAAAGAGAAAAAGTTGAGGAAGAACGACAGCAAATCCTTATAACCACAGCCGTCCCAAAACGCCAGGGGTATCACCACTTTCAATGGAAAAAAAGAAAATATTGGCCTTGAGATAGCCCCTACAACTCGCGATAGTCGCTTGGTCGAACACGTCGATTCCGCGCCTGGTGTCGTTGCGGGTTCACGGGTTGTCGGAAATAGGGAGAGTCTTCTTCACGAGAGTATGGCCCGCTGAATGCTGTACGCTGTTGGTTGGCGAAGTTGTTCATCGGTTGGTTCGAGAAGCCGTTGTTCTGATTCGGCATGCCTCCACCCATGTTGCCCATGTTGGCCATGTTGCCCATGTTGCCCATGTTGCCCATGTTGCCCATGCCGCCCATCCCGAAGATCATTGAGGGATCACCATTGAACATGGGGGGGAAGCCTGCGTTCTGGTTTCCAAACATGTTGCCCTGCATAGGCGGGAAAGGCATATTCATAGGATTCCACCCAGGGCCCATCTGGTTGGGGAAGCCGTTTGGCATGCCCATGGGATTCATGAAGGGCATTCCATTGGGGTCAAAGCCGCCATTGGGGAAACCAGGCATCATGTTGTTGAAATCGCCAAAGGGCATCTGCGGGTTGAACGGCATGTTTGGGTTGGGGGTGGAGCCATTGTTCTCCTTTGAGACTCCGTTCGAGGTTGAAGGAATAGCGGCGGCGGTGGTGGTAGCACTGGTGGTCCTGGGAGTGGCCGTGTCCGAGTGGTCGTCACTTTTCTGCTTCTTGGATACATTGCCGGGGCTATGCGTCTGATGACGAACAGGCTCGTCCTCGGCAGATCTCTTCTGGCCCTGCTTAGGAGTGGAATCTCCGGGCTGCTGAGATGGAGATCGCTCTTTCACGAGAGATAGCTTTGGTGAGTCGTGTCCATTGGCAGTCACGCCGTTCGCGGTAGAACCGTTCGGCGACGCGGGCATGTTGGCCTGCTTTTCCTTCTCCTTCTTAGCCTCGGTCTTTTCAGCTTCATAAGCTTTAATTTTGGCAACCGCATCGTCATCGGGAGTCAAGTTATCCAGCAAAACTCCTTCAGTTGAACATCCGGGACAGACAAAGTCACTTTCAATCAGAGCATTGGAGATACAATCATTGCAATATGTTCTTTGACAACAGGGGGTCTTGGTAGGCTCTAAGAACATCCTCTTGTCGATCGGGCATTCTAGACCGCGAGCTTGCAACTCCTTGCTCTCTTCGGCCGCAGCGGCTTCAGCAGCTGCCGCTGCCGAGGCCTTGGCTTTCTCTTGATACAACTCCCACGCAGCCTTGTCGGGGCGTGCCACGACAAAGTCTCCATCGGCGTTTACCATGACGCCGGTGTTGCGCGAGTCGTCGCCAGTTCCGTCGGATGCCATAGAATCAGGCTTGTCGACCTTGGTTTGCAATGACCGGGGAATGCCTGTTGACCTTTTGACCCGATATTTGCCATCAAACTTGGGGTCGTTATTGGTCGGACATGCTTGAATCCAGTGACCTGAAGACGAAGAGATCAGCATTGTGTCTTTGGGGAAAAAAGGGAAAAGGGAGCTTTCGCTACAAGCACATAGCTTGAAACATACCTTTTTCACGACAGCGGTAGCAAAGATACCCAGGAGGCGGAGGGTGGTCAGGGACGTTGACAGGCTTGCCTCGGCCTCGTCCGAAGGGCACAGGAGTGGCACTGAATCGATGTTGGTCAGTTTACGGTCACGCCCCAGATGTTCCTCAAAAGGATCACTTACTTGGCCATTTCTTGCTGCTGCTCCTTCCATTGACTGGCCTGCAAGTTGAAAAGGGCATTGATCTTCTCATCCTCAGTCTGCGCATTGTTGAGCTCCAACACGTTGTTGGTCACCGATCCACCAAGACCCGGCGCAGCCCGGGTCAACGAAGGTTCGATTCGCGAGGCATTACGCGCATTCACGGGCATCTTGCCAGACACATAGCGAGCTGCGCCACCTTTTCCCGGTCGTGCGGCCGGCAGTCGGCGTGCAATCACCGAGGTAGATCGTGGGATTATGGTTGTGTCATCGTCGTATGCTGCGGAAATCAACTGTGAACATTCAAACCCTGGCACGGCCAAGCCAACTGGACTTGGTACAAAGCGGACTGAACCCCTCCTACCTTCTCCAGTGTCCTCCGCGTAGACTTCCAACTCGAAATCAGATCCATCTCCCAATTTACTCTGGTTGATGATTTCCCGCTTGAGCTCAAAGACCGAAATACCAGTGCCATCAAAGGTAACCCGGGAGGGCTCTTTCTGCGATTTGAACTTGAAATGAACAGAGGACGACATTGTATTTGTTTTCTGTGTGTGAACGAGCAAGGAGATGGGAGAAGAAATGAGGGAGCGAGTAGCAGATGAAAACTCAGGTTCAGACTGATCCTGCAATCTTCGAAAACAAGATCTTCCGGAATAGGCAAACAACAGGCTTGGTGAAACACAGGAAGCAAAAGGGCGAGGGAAGAAAGACTGTGAAAAGTACGAGGGAGATGAAGCGTGTCAGAGATGACAATGACAGCTGGAGGTGGGAAGCAAATCAGTCAGCGGTAGGCAGACACCACAGTCCTCAGTGGTGAGTGGGATCCTCGATAGGCCTGAAAACAAAGAGTGTTTGTCACCAAGCTAAGATTCTTGTTTTGGGTTTCTTTATGGTCAGGAAGTGGACGAATGAGAGGTCCTGATCTATCGGGTGCTTCTCGAAGATAGAGTGAGAATGAATCTTTCTCTTTGGATGCTGAAAGGTGAGCGGTCACACTGCATACAAATGAGGATCGAAAACAGCTCGTTACAAATTGCCGAAGATAAAGAGTGAGGTAGGAAAAGAAAAGAAACACTGTTGGGAAGCAGGGACACTAAAAGAAAACAACACGTTTCAATTCCTTCGTGCTCGCTCTCTCTAGAACAGCCACTTTTCTGTTTCTTGGATGTGAGAGTTGCTCAATTCACAGCGGTAGAACTCGATGCGCGTCCGAGATGTTCAGAGATTGTTCGCGGCGTCTCGTGAGGGTCAGAATCGATCAATAGGCGGCACAAGGTTTCCCCTTGGTTGTATTAGTTCTCCAGAAATAGGCACACTTAATCCGTCCAGCGCCTTTACGCAAGACCGACGATTGAGGAGCGATGCGACACTGAGGAGAGGGGATTGGAGAGGTCGTGGGCGTTGTGACTGAGGAAAGGGAACGACGTGAGGTGGCGACCGGAAAAGTCCACCTCCCGCCGCCTGCCTGACCGCTTTTGCTTACACAATCTTCGGGCTCTGCACGCCCCTCAGTCACGTGCTGGAAGGGTTCTGGAAGCTGCGGGCCATCTCCGGCTGAAAGTGTTGAATTAGGAATGCCATTGACAGCTGTCATGACATGCGCTCGAATTTAAACCTGATGGACCTACGTGTCAAAGTTTTTTTTTTTTTGGAAATTTTAAATGTAAGATTTGAGTCATCTCTAAACAAGTCTATAATTTTTTTCGAATCATCACAGGAAGTATCTACATAGAAGAGAAGACGGACAACGTTACCGTTTCATCAACGTGGTGAAAGGAGAAGCCTCAAAGTATAGCACTCGATCACAGGTCCGCCTCAAACTGACGGACGAGGAATCCCTCGGTCTGCAGGTGATCCTTGACCTGGGAAACGGTATATTCACCGCGGTGGAACTAGAAAATACAAATCAACAAGCGTTAGTGACGGCCTCTCTCTCGTTTGATGGTAGGGATCAATCAAGTCCAAGATACTCACCATGCCAGCACCCAGAGCAGCATCGGTTGTGGTCTTGCTAAAGACCTCGGCAAAGTGGTCCGGTACACCTGCGCCACTGGAGGCAATGACGGGGATTTTGATGGCCGCCTTTACATCATTGATCAATTCCAGGTCAAAGCCAGAGTTGCTGCCGTCCTTGTCAATGCAGTTCAAAAGAATTTCGCCAGCTCCCATGGCCTCCACCGCCTGGACAAGCTGGCGCACATCCAGGTTACGAGTCTCTCGACCTCCCTTGACGGTGCACTGGTACCAGCAATAGCCTTGGCCAGCAGCATTGGGATATGCCGTCTTCAATGTGTGGTGAGGGGTGTCTTCAGGTCGGTCGACATAGACGCGCTTCGGGTCGACACTGACCACCACGGCTTGTTTGCCGTAGGCGTTGGAGATGGTCTCGATGGCAGTCTTTCCGCTGAGACCGGACTCGTAATAATCCTCAGCGGCAAAAACAGCGTCGGAGCCAATGCTGACCTTGTCAGCGCCGGACTTGAAGTACATGGTCGCGACGTCCAGCGCCGGGATGGCAGTACCATCAGTGTCCACGGTGTCTCTGATACCTCCACCGATAGTCAAAGGCACGAAGACCGTCTCGGAGGTTCTTCGCAAAATCTCCAGCATGGGTGTGTCTGCTACGGGGCAGTTGCGGAAGGATGTGATGTTCAAGAATGTGACTTCGTCGGCTCCTTGTTCATAGTATTTCTTGGCCATATCGACCGGTTTACCAAGGTTGCGGACTTGACCACCGGCGTCCACGCCACTCTTCTCTCGCACGTCGTATTGGTCGCCCTTGGTGACCACAAGATCGCCATTGTCGTTGGCGCGCACATCCAGACAGGCAATGACACGACGAGTCAATCCGTCCACCTTAGCAGCGACCATCTCCTGGGGCAGGGACTGGAATTGGTCACCATTCAGAAATGCTCGAAGCACGCGAAGTCCAGCCACACCACTCTTTTCGGGATGGAACTGTGCCCCAAAGACATTCCCTCGGCTGACCGCACCAATGAACTCCTCTTCGCCATAGGTAGCCGTCGCAACTGACCATCCGTCTGCTTCTAGAACGCCCGGTTTGTAAAGTGCAGCATATGAGTGGACGTAGTAGTACTTGCTCGTCGGTCTTAAGCCATAGAAGCTCTGCTTCTTGGCCTCAATCTGGGTGTTCATCGCGGAGTTCCAACCGATGTGAGGCACACTCTTAGAGGTGTCATTGAACTTCTCAATGCGCATAGGAATGACTCCCAAACCCGGAACATTGGGGTCCTCTTCTGAGCCTTCAAATAGAGCCTGCACACCGACACAAATTCCCATAAAAGGCTTGCCAGATCTGATGTGCTCCCGAATCGGACCCAGAAAACCACCTTGTTCTAGTTGCGAGAGGCAATGGCCAAAGTGACCGACACCGGGAAGGATCAATTTCTGCAATTGAAACGATTCATGTCAGCAAAACCATTCTAAACTGCGCAGCTGGTATGCTGTTTGAGAAATTGAAGCAATTTCACATTCTCGGCCACATACATCGGCATTCTTGACGTCTTCGGGTGTCTTGACCCATTCCACCTCGTATCCAACCTGGTTGATCGCATTGACCAACGAGCGGATATTGCCCGCCACGTAGTCAAGGAGGTGAACAGTAGGCATTTTGTGAAATAATCGCGTTATAGCAACAATCACAGCCTGTAGAACAATCGTGTCTCGACTCTTTTCAAGAACTGTGGGGTGTTCGTGAGTCACGAAAGTAGCCCCTCCAAATTTCCAGACACCGGGGAGCTGACTCAGACAATCTTATCTATTCGGGGTACCTGCGATCACTAGTTCTCGCCGGTGCAACATTTGTACTTTTTTTTTGCCCGGCAGAAAATGAAGGACGTGGGGAAAAGTAGGGACAGCCAAGAATGTACTTCCCGAAACGGTTAGTTTGAAAGATCGCGACGCGGTCGTATCTCGTGCTAGTACCACTACTTTATGTGCCATGTGGTATTTAACGTACTGTCTACCTACTGTTAACTGTACTAGTCGTCTACACTCTACAGATCTGACTGTATGTATATTCCCTATTCTTACGGTGCATCTGGAGTATTCTTAGAAATCCTACTGTTGAGTTTTCGCTGCGCAGGACGGCTGCTACCCACGCGATCTTGGAGCATGCAATTGCGAGTGGCTCTGTCTATTAGTACCATCATCACCTTCTGTTGAACAGAGGTGCGAGTCAATTCCGATTCACTTCGTTTCGTCAGTGGCGGTATGCTATGGGCCCAGTTTGAACATTTAGTGAGACAATGTATTGTACAATGTCATTCTGACTGATCAAGTAGTGTGCAGGCCTGCCTGCCTGCCTGCCCAGATGTACCTGAGATAAACAGATAAAGATCTGTAGCGCTCGTCTTCGTGGTAATCATGCAATCTTTTGGGTTGGGTGCTTGGATCGTTCTTGTCGGGCCTCGGCTCAATCGGAGCCTTGCAGATAAATTAGTCCATTTGAGGGCTGGAGAAGGTGTCAGAAAGCTTGCTGAGATACGGAAAATACCACAAACGGCTTCTCACCGGACTGAATTGTCGCAATTTCACACCTGCTGCCTCGAGAATCGCCGCGCTCTGGAATCATTCGGTTTAGTACTCATCAAAGCTGCAATTTTCCATCCACCTGAGGGTGGGAAAGACTCACATCTTTATCCATATTATAGCCCTGCGAGTACACAACTTCAGAGATCCCAACTTGGGTGATCTTGACCGTGCAGGTCAGGCAAGGACACCTACCCGCAAACGTTAGCACAGTACCATGACTCGCAGATAGATGCGTCGGGCGATCAGCTTACGTATCGCAATAGAGAATTGCACCTTCTCGAATGCGCTCCCTACCCGCTTCAAGTAGAGCATTCTCCTCGGCATGGAGGCACAAGCAGGTAGAAAGTCCGACTCCGCCACCATCACCCCGGTTGCAACGGGGACCTACGGAAGGGTTAACGAAGCTCTCATTACTGACACGAAATGAAGACAGGAGAAGTCAGTGCGTCTGGAAAGGCAGATATTTCTTACATCCACCCTCGTTGCAGTTGGGCAAGTGCCGAGGCGTTCCGTTGTAGCCCGTACTGATAACTCGACGCTCTCTGACAAGAACACATCCCACGCGTCGTTTCATGCAGTTACTCCGCTGCGCGGCGAGAGACGCGAGCTGCATAAAGTATTGATCCCAATTCGGGCGCAGGCGTTGCTCATCCGCCAGATTCAGGGTCTCAAGAGACCGGTGGAGCTCTTCCAAGGACGAGGAGGAGTTGAAAAGGCGTACTTGGGCCCGGTCGGTGAGATAGACTCGACCAAGGTCTTTGTCGTAGAGATGACAATCATTCCACAGCACGAACTTTTCCAAGTCGGGTGGACTCAACTGGCGCTGTTGACACCTGTGTCATGCACCAACGTGAGCTTCTCTACACAGACCACACTCATGCCTCGCCGAGAATCTTGGGAAAGTAGAAGTGATCTTAATGTAACATACCGTTCTGAGAATCGCTTCCAACGAAGACTAACGGGAGCGTCCACGCTCACTAAGAGGAAAAATGGTCGAAGCGAGAAGCGGTCAAGTGTCACGCCGTCGGCGATATCAGTAGTCACCCATTTCTCTTGCCATCGCTTAGTGACAAAATCCATCAAAGCCTCTGCCGATGGGAAGACGAATTCGGACCGGGCGTCTGGGGCTCTAAAGACACGCTCTCTGTCGGGAGCAGAAGCCTGAAGCAGGAGCTGGTGATCGCTGGGCTCATCCGTGATTGGTGTATGGGCTTTGTTGGCAACTTCAAGGAGCTGAAAGCCCTGATGCTGAATCAAATACTCAGCAATAGCATGCTTGCCAGCGCAGATACCTAAAATGCAGGGTCAATATCAGCGTATTCATGGCAGCCACGAATGCGTTCTTTGTTCCTGACCTCCACACAACCCGATAAGCATTCTGAAGACGGCAAGGAAGGTGTAGAAGAGAAATGCGAACTGGTCAGGGTAAAGGTCGAGTCAGCAGTCACCGGAGGTGAGAGACACGGAGGTTCGATTGGGCGAGATACCCAAAGTATGGCCGAAGCGGCTGAATAGCGAGGCTTGATCAGTTGTCACGGGGAAGTGTCACACCGGATGTATTTTTGAGTACCTGATGAATGATCACTCTTCGATCTATTTTCCCTTTTTCTTTTTTTTTTCTCTGCTTATCGCGCTCCTTTTTGGGACGCGCGACGATTATTACATCAACCCCACTTTCCCCCTCTTCCACACCTCCACTCGGTGCGGTTTCCAATTTGTATACTCCGCATCAGCTGCCTCATAGAAGGTCACACAAAGTCGCAAAGAAGCCCACCTCAAGGGAGGCAAAGAGGACTCGAGTCTCGATCTCGCGAATACGCGCATCTCATAAAGATGCAGTACGCCCCGTATGCGTCCGACATCGAGCTGCCATTCTACACGGCGCTCGCCTCACACAAGATCAACCATGATAAACTAGATGATTCCGCCCGCCAGGTGCTGGGTTTGTACGAGATTCGCTCTACCGATGCAGACAACGCAAGCTGTCGCGTTCAGATTCATGGTAACGCTCTTGTGAATACCGAGTACGTTAGGTGCAACGGCTGTCAGAGCTACAGCGGACTGAAGGCTAACGAGAGTTATGGTGGTTCAGAGCTCCGGCAGGCTACTACCGCGCGGAAGGCATGATCAGAAACGTGAACACAATTGAAGATTACCGAAATATGGATAAGTCTCAGATGCTGAATCAAGCTGGGAAGACGGTACAATTTCATCCTTCTCTTTACGTCCCTTAAACGGAGGGGTCGCAATTCTGGATGGTTCTGAGCTGATCTTTTGTTTCGCCATCGTCTGAAAAGATCTGGGACGCGATTCGTGACGGCACGATCTTCTCTTGTCCATCTCTACTATCTTCCTTCATCATCCTGTCCTTTGCCGACCTCAAAAAATACAGGTTTTATTACTGGTTCGCTTTCCCCGCCATTCACTCTGATCCATCGTGGGTACCCGCTGGGTCACAAGCTGGAGAACTCGATGGCGCTGGCACATCCTTAGGCAAACACTTGTCTATTGAAGACAGCACTAGTCTCGTTGAAACTGTGCAGACATGGAGTTACGGGGTCGACAGTCGACAGAGGGGATTTTTTCTTGCCTGCAAAGTACGTTCAGACACGGGCACCTCTGGCGACGTGTCCTGGCGCGTGGCTGCGCTGGCCGAGTACGAAAACGGATTCTTCAAGGACGCACCTTTGGACGATCAATATGTGTGCTTTGCCGATCCTTCAAATTATGAAAACGCCCCTGGATGGATGCTCCGCAATCTCTTGGTTCTCGTAAAGCAGCGTTGGGGACTCAACCGCGTGCAGATCCTACGATATCGTGATGTTCATTCAAAGCGTGATCAGGGTCGAAGCATGGTGTTTTGCCTAGAGACGAAGGCTGAAGATTCAGCGAGCTCAAATTATCCGTCCAGGCAACAACAGGTGCAGATGCCCAAGATCACAGGATGGGAACGTAATCCGGCTGGGAAATTGGCAGGAAGAATAGTCAATCTGAACGAATATATGGATCCCGCAAGGTTAGTGCTGCTCTTCGCTCCGGCTAACAACAGTCAGGTATTCTGGACACTGACACGTCCATCCACGTAACCTACAGGTTAGCAGATCAATCAGTCGATCTCAATCTCAAACTCATGAAATGGCGCATCAGCCCATCACTGAACCTTGAGAAGATCAAGTATACCAAATGCTTATTGCTCGGCGCTGGGACATTGGGCAGCTACGTTGCCCGGAACTTGCTGGTACGTTCTCGCCACGATCTGCGATGATACCGCACGAGCTGGATTAATGAGGCTCACGTTTCCCGTGACGATGAATTCAGGGCTGGGGCGTGAGGAAGATTACTTTCGTAGACAAGGGCACAGTATCATTTTCCAACCCGGTTCGCCAACCCCTGTTCACATTCAATGACTGCCTCAATGGAGGTGCGCCAAAAGCACTCCGAGCATCAGAAGCCTTGAAGGAAATCTACCCCGGCGTCGACACATCCGGCCATCAGCTTTCGATTCCCATGGCGGGTCATCCGATCATAGATGAGGAGGTGACGCGTTCCGAATTTGAAGCACTACAAAAATTGATTGACGAACACGATGCAATCTTCTTGTTGATGGATACCCGGGAATCACGATGGCTTCCTACAGTCATGGGCAAAGCGGCGGGAAAGGTTGTGATGAATGCGGCTTTAGGCTTCGATTCATTCGTTGTGATGCGTCATGGAGTTTCTGAATCGGCGAATGCAGATGCAGGTTTAGGGTGCTACTTCTGTAATGATGTCGTAGCACCTGCCAACGTATGTTGCGGTTCTGTCTGAATTGCTTTCACAACCGTGCCGATGTCCAAGCTAACAACCAGACCAGTCTATCAAAGATCAAACGCTGGACCAACAATGTACAGTGACTCGCCCCGGAGTCGCCGCAATCGCGTCCGCGCTCTTGGTTGAATTGCTCGTCTCGATTCTTCAACATCCCCAAGGTGCTGCAGCGCCGGCTCCCGCGACTCGAAGCGGTGACCGCGGTGACCATCCATTGGGACTCATACCGCATCAAATCCGAGGATACCTCGCCAGCTTCGAAAATCTCACCGTGACGGGTAAGAATTATTCATGCTGCAGCGCGTGCTCGGACAAGGTGGTCGACACTTATCGCGAGCTTGGCTGGGACATGGTGAAGAGAGCTCTTAATGAGCGCGGCTATGTGGAAGAGCTGAGCGGGCTGCGAGAGGTATGAATATCTCCGGTGCGATACATTGGTAGGGCGCCATTTTGTGCGTTGAAATCTGACCTTGATCTACAGGTTCAAGAGAAAGCCGAAGCGGCGTTGGCCGATGTAGAGTGGGACGAAGGATCGGAGAACGACGATGCTGAATTTGTGTAGTGAGCACGACTCGAGTTGTATATATTTATCGTGTAAGGCGTTCTGAAGGACTCGGGATGTTGGCTGGTGTCATGTTTTGCGATCAAGGCCAACGAAGAACGCCTCTTTAGATTCCTTTTCGCGCCTGCCTGTTAGTCATAATTGGAGAGAGTTGGCTGGAAGATATATCGCTTACGCTGCGTGATGATTCTGGCTTTAGTCGGTGCACTTTCTGAAACATTTCTTTGAGCTGTTTCTCTAAGTCTTTGTCCTCTGCGCCTTGGTAGAATTTGCACACAAAATGCCCACCCGCCTTGAGGACCTTTGAGCTGAATTGCAAGGCGGCGTTGCATAGGTCCTGGGACGAAAGGATAACGAGCATGTCAGCCTCCAATGATCGGACAAATGAAGACCTGCGTCTGAACTCACCATACTCCCCGCGTGATCTCGAAAGTTGTTTCCGCTGGTGTTCATCATCCTGTGATAAGGGTTACTTAGACTTCGTTTCCAAAAACCGGATGTCTGGTACCAGGGAGCAGACATATCGCTGAGCACCACATCCACTGTCCTCCACTGCCTGGTGTCAGGAGACTCCGATCCATCCTCAGCTTGACTCTGCGTCTCATTTGCTTCGAGTAGGCTCGAAGTACTGTCGCTGTCGATGTTGTCAAGTTGTCGAGGCCGACCTCGGTTTGGATTACGCAGAAATTCCTCAATGTATTCCTGAATCTCCGGCGAAAGAAAATTTCCTTGAATTGTAGAAACACCCTTCGGTGGCTGCGCAGGGATAATGTCGACGCCGAGGACTCGGCCGTTCGGCTGTGTTCGGTTCACGGCTACCTGTGGGCGATCGCGTCAGGAGATCGTCCTCCGTGGATTCAAAGCATGCGATTTATTCTTGAAGTAAGACAGGCATACCTGCGACCACGATCCTGGTGCGTATCCCTGTGAGATATTATTAGCCTGTCGGTTATGGCCAAGTTCGTTGAGCCTTGGATTTGAGATTGACTTCGTACCAGATCTACGACTGTCTGACCTCGCTGAAATAGCCGATACTTATCATCAATCTAGTTTTTGCGATCCTTAGCTTCAATTGGTTACGCGACACCCGAGCATGTATTCATTGTCCAATTCTATACCTGCAGTAGCTTGAAAGCAGCTCGGCTTTTGAGTCCTTGCACTGCCGCCTCCCTTGTGAATTGGTCTCTCTGTTGGCGCGCTTGCCACCGTTTCGATGATGCTTGTCGTATTTGCCTGACTAGTCCTGCGAAGCCAGCGGCATGTGGCCGAGAACATGGGAAGGCAAACATGACGCTGTTTGTGGTCGATGATCTCATGAAGTTGTCCGCGGATGATGCGTGTCGAAAGTATTCTGCCGGCATAAAGTTGGGTGCATCATTCAGAGTAGAGGCGGTGTACCTTTGCAAATTGGAGTGGAACGAGAAGTTGCTTCTCATGTAAGTGCTTGGAATTTTATTCCTGTGCTCTGATTGGCTAGCTGTGGCAGAATCGACCGTCCCCAAAGCTACATCACGTGATGTCTCTCAGATGTTTGCTTCTGTCTCCATCACATGATCAGTCTTGATCTCCACGCGTGTTACGTGGTCCTACTGTCTCGTGACTATCGTCTCTCGGGTGACTTATAAGTTATCACGTAACTCGCGTCTATGTAATATTAACTTACGTTATAGATATATGATTTGACTTGCGTTGATGGGGGTCTACGGGGGTCTCCCCCGTACATAGAATTGAGAATATTAATATAATCTTAGACATCATTTTACATATATGATATACTACTTCAATTTGCACTTCTCGCCCCACGAATTAGAAGGGAGGGGCAGCACACTTGTATATACTTAGCCCGATTACGTACACATTGTCATATACTAACTAACGAGTATTACAGAACCGTCAATCGTCGACAGCATCAGGCATAGCATGAGTGTTGAGACTCAAATACTAGTATGCTAGGAATTCTGGTGCATGCTGCGCTTCGATTTCGTAAATCCAAACACGGAAGTCCGTAGTAAGCTCGTTGTGCAATCGCAGTATTGCGTTGGTCAAAGCAGTAGTTGTGGCCAACCCATAGAGAACGTGGACATTATATACGGCTAGTACCCCAATCAATTATATTGGCCTTGTCTCTCGCGACAGACTGCTTTAAAGCGCGTGATAGTTCTCTTGAATGTCACTCAAGAAACATGTTATCATGACACCAGGAGTGCATGGGCACATGGCGAGCATCAATCTCAAGCCCGTCAATTTCTCCAATCAAAGTAGCATGGGACAAAAAACTCAACTTCCCAGACGAAGACTCCAAGCCGTATTCTCATCGCGTACGGTCTCTTTTCAAAGGAGAAAAGGCCCTTGAGGCTCCAAAACCTCCACCTCGAGAGAGCCCAACTGAGAGAGGCGCTGCAAGCACTGATTGTCGGCCACCTCCCAGTAACGGTTTCCTCGGCTTGCCAAGCAACTCTTCATCCTCTTCGTCATCTTCGAAGAGACTGCGGTCTCGCTGGGCAAGCTTTCTCCTCTTGACCTTCGTTTGGCCCTGTTCGACGGAGCCGTCGTTTAAGGAGTCTTCCAATGTCTCACCTGCACCTTTACTCACAGCACGATTGGGCTCTGGATTCTTGTCGCGGTCGGCATTTGCAGCGGTGGGTTTCGCTCCACGCCCCTTTGCCTTTGCCTTTGCCTTTGCCGTCGTAGCTTTCGGCTTGCCTGCTGGTTTGATGAACTCTGGCTGTTCGTCTACCGAAGCCTGCCCGTCTTCTGACTTGCGTGCGACACCCGGTTTACTCCCAGGGTACGCGGAATCGTCCAGTACTTGCCGAACTTCCTCTTCATCAATATCGGAGCTAATGGGAGCCTCGCTCGGAGTAGACCCAGTACGATTCAAGAACGGAGTCATGGAGAACGACGACTTGTCGCCCGGCAATGCCGACGGTTTCTTTGTTTTGTCTTCCACGCGAACTGCCCCAGGCGTCGCAATGACTATCCCAGCCTCATGGAAGTCCGAGCTTGGGCCTCCATTCTGCAGAGGGATTTTCTGCGGTTCTGGTCCAGCATTGTCTGATTCCGCATTGCGAACGATGCTGCGGCGCTGTTGCAGATCGTTTCGCGCCTCTTGAAGCTTGTCTTTGGCCGATCGAAGTTGCTTTTTGAGTGTCTCAATCTTCGCCTCCATGACGGACCGCTCTTTCTCCCATCCACCGTTTTGCTGCTGGTCCTTCCTTTCCCGCTGTTGATTCGCTCTTTGTTCTCGCGCGAGCTCGTTCTGGAGCTCGTCCACCATCGACAGTAGCTTGGTCATTTGAGATGCCTGTTCCGCACCTTTGACCCGAGTGCGCTCGTGTGAGTGCTTTTCATTCTCGAGATGAAGCTCGAGCATGTTGAGATGTCGCTCCAGCGCCTGCTTCTCAGATACTACCGCTTGATGAGCGGTATCTTGCGTCTCCAGCCTCTCGAGCTTGGATTTGGCATGAGCTAACTCCCGCGAGAGCTGCACTTTCTCAGCAAGCAAGCCGCTATTGTTTGTCGAGGTAGTGTTCAGTGCCGAGAGTTCCTCCTAATGCGTGTAAGACTCGTAATTCGAGAGGTATTAGAGCCGGTGTGCACTTACCTTGAGCTTCTGATTCTCGCTTTTTGCGGTGTTGACAACCTGGCTTAAGCTGTCGACTACAGAAATTGCCTCTTCCAAATAATGACGCGTCTCAGACTCAGACTCTTTCAGGAATGCGACCTGCTCATGTGCTTGTTCAAGCGTGGCTCGGAGAGCATCGCGGTCGATCTGGAGCAGCAAATACTCCATCCGCCTCACACGGTCGCGTTCTGCATCGAGAAGACGTGCAGAATCTGCGATAGTCTTCTCATATTCTCTTTCAAGACGCAAGGTCTTGATTGACATATCGTACTATAATGCTTTATGAGTGACCGTAAACAGAAAAATCATAACATCGTGATGGGACATACATCGGCCGAAGCGGATTCATCAATATGCGCCATCTTTCGGGCAAGTCTGCAATTAAATCCTTTATAAATCCGACCCAGTTGCAGCTTTCGTCTGGTCTCGATACCCAAGTGTTGAGATCTCAAGTCTATCAGTCTCAGCCATCTCCACCAATGTAGCGGCCTACGCGTCGTCGGCTCGGAGGCGTGTTTGCTTTGTCCGGGCAGCCACGAATCTTACATAATCCTGCGGGATCGGGACACCTTTCATGTCCGCCAAGCATGGAGTGGAGATGAGCTACGTCGACTCCTTCCGAGCTGCGCTTCAACTTCATATCCATTTCATTGTCATGCCAAAATGAAGTTCTGGTCTACGCTTCTTCTTTCGTTGTCGGCCGTCTCCGGCGTTCTCGCCGCAAGTTCCGCCAAGGGTACATACCAGAAGTATCAGTCTCTCTCACGCTCGGGACCTGTTTCACTCGACAGTGCCGCTTTTGAGGAGCTCACCAAAGCTCCACGCGACTACTATGCAGCGGTCATTTTGACGGCGATGGATGTCCGCTACGGGTGTGATATGTGCCGTCAATTTGACCCCGAATGGAATCTCATTGGAAAGAGCTGGAATAAGGGCGAGAAGCCGGATGACCTGAAGGTCATCTTTGGAACTCTTGACTTTGACAAGGGCAAGACAGTCTTCCAGAAGGTGAGCAGGCCTGATTGCAGATTATTTTCTCTATGGAATACGAGTCGGTGACAAGCTAACAAATCCGGATAAGCTTATGCTTCAATCCGCTCCCATCATGCTTCTTTTCCCTCCCACTGCCGGACCCTACGCCAAAGTGAAAGCGGACCCCGTCAGATATGACTTTACTGGGTGAGTTCGACTTCTTCTTTCCGGCCTTCATCATGAGCTCGTTGACCGCTAACGGAATCTTCCGTTGTAGACCAATGAGTGCCGATCAGATGTACACATGGCTTAAGCGCCATCTGCCTGAGAGACAATTGCCTGCCTTGAATCGACCCGTGAACTACATGCGTATCGTCTCGACCGTGACAGTGCTGATGGGTGCCATCACGCTATTCACGGTACTCTCACCTTGGATTCTGCCCTTAATTCAGAACCGCAATCTTTGGGCGGCCATTAGTTTGATCGCGATCCTGCTTTTCACTAGTGGGCAAATGTTCAACCACATCCGCAAGGTCCCCTATGTGACTGGGGATGGCAAGGGCGGAGTCAGCTACTTTGCCAGTGGCTTCCAAAACCAGTTCGGTCTCGAGACCCAGGTTGTAGCTGCGACCTGTACGTTGAATCTTCCTGTTCTGAGTGTGGTTTACAAGCTGTCTGTTTCTTTACATTCTAACCATTACTATTTGCTAGACGCTGTCCTCTCCTTCGTCACTATTGCCCTGGCCTTGAAGGTGCCTCGCATGCAAGATGTGAATGGTCAACAACTGGCTGTCTTCATCTGGGCCGGTGTCCTTTTCGGAACCTACAGCTTCCTGATCAGTGTGTTCAAGATTAAGAATGGCGGCTATCCATTCTGGCTTCCTCCTTTCTAGCCATCTTCTGTCAGGAGCGAAGGGTTGCTACAAAAACAACAGTAGGATGGTTCAACGCCAAGCTTCTTAGCGGCTCCGTTTGGCCAGTCGGCAGACTCGGCACACACTTGTATAGCGAAAGTCTACCCTCGGATTTGACTACTAGTTGAATGGAGCTGTGATGTCACTCATGCTTTGAGGGGTTTTTCTTGTCGCCGGCGACAACAAATGTATTAAAAACTGCATATTCTAGATTAACAAGCGCAATGGAAATGGCTTGCTCCTTGTCAACGAAATTTTTTGTTCATCTTTGCGAATTCAATCCAGGCCAATGCAAGGAGAGCAACATCCAGATCAGATTCCAAGAGAGCTTCTCAAAAATCGACATACAGAAGAACAAGCACAGGTGGTGATCGCTGTTGTGGCTCTGGTCTTTTTTAACTCCTAGACCTGAGATCGTCGCACAGACCGTCCATTTATTGAGAAGCAACCGCGTTGCTTCCAAAACCAGCTGTCAACAATAATCCGTAGAGAGACGCGGTGTAAGCTACTTATAAGCTTGTGGTGTAAAGGTGACGACCCCAGATTAAAGCTCCGCTACACTTTCCAAAACCACGTGTTTGATAGAACAAGTAGGCCGAATCTGACCGCCCGCAGACATCTAGCCACATAGCTCCTCCACTCCTGGTTCAATATGCCTGCGAATGTATAGTTGTCGGAAACAAATTCAGAGAAAAACCGGTATCTCATGTGGCTCGGCCGCCTTGATATACTCTTAAATACTAGGCCGACGAAAGCTGGGCCTTGAGCAGATCGACAAGGATGGCTCAATCATCCGAAGCCCGTACAGGCACCATGCTGGCCTCGTCTGCCACTGGGACGCCATTTCTGATATTGATTCAGCTATCCTCGAGAATATTCACGTTCATATCCAATCAGCTGATTTTAAGTGCAATGTCTCCGGTCATTCTTGGGATCGCGGCTCAATTGGAGTTGTTCCAAGTGACAATATTATACTTCTCTCGAGAGAGTATCCGCATGGCAATCCAGAGACAGCCTCTTCAGCCCATGTCGAGCAACAATTTACCAAAGTCCCAAGCGGATCCAGCTGAGAAAGAACGAGTCACGTCTTCTCAGAGTCACCTGGCAGTCGCATCTCAATCAGTGGTCAATCTGTCTTATTTGAGTCTCGGCCTCGGCGTCCTGTTGACTATGGCGATCACTTCGTTATACCGGTATTATGCGCCAGTCCAGGCTGCATTCACCCCCTATTTCCAACACAGTGTGGTGATCACAGGGTTTGCGTCTTTACTCGAGCTGGCTATTGAGCCCTTTTTCGCGGTCATCCAGCAGCGTATGTGGTATGAGAAGAGAGCTGCTGTGGAAATGCCTGCAGCATTTCTTCGTAGTCTTACCACGTGCTCGACCTTCATTTACGCTTCTCGCGCAAATGTCCCCATTGGTGCCCTTCCATTTGCATTGGGCCATCTCAGCTATTCGCTTGCCTTGCTCTGTGGTTACTGTTGGACCATGGTGGGAAGAGGCAGTGACAATAGGCCGTTCACATATCGTCTTGCCAAGATCAAAACTAGGTAAGACATCTGCGTCTATTTCTGGAATCCCTCACTTGCTGTTTCAAAAGCACTTACTTTTTCTCCTAGCTCCTCCGAATACATTTTCGGTCGATTCCCACGGCCTCTCATGTCCATTGCAGCCAGCGTCTTCCTCCAATCAGTCGTGAAGCATCTTCTGACCCAAGGCGATGCCATGATGCTCGCTGCGCTGTCTACCTTGGAAGATCAAGGAATTTATTCCTTGGCAGCAAATTACGGCGGACTCGTCGCCCGTATCGTTTTTCAGCCGCTGGAAGAAAGCAGCCGCAACCTCTTCTCGAGTCTCCTCAGCTCCGACGAGACAGGCAAATGCGACAAGTCCCAAGTTCATGCGGCCAAGAAGCACCTAATTGGATTGCTTCGCGCGTATCAATTACTATCTCTAGCCATCTTCCCGCTTGGCCCACTGGCGATCCCGTATGTGCTTCGTGCATTGGGTGGCTCCCAGTGGGCGTCGACGAAAGTGGGAGATCTGCTCTCGCTCTACTGCTATTATATTCCATTCCTGGCGTTCAATGGCATCACCGAAGCTTTTGTCTCATCGGCTGCAGACTCGAGTCAGATCCGCAACCAAACAGTCTGGATGGGCGCGTTCTCTGCTTGTTATGCTCTGGCGGCGTTCCTGTTCCTGGAAGTAGGCTCTATGGGGGCGTATGGACTAGTTTTGGCCAATATTGTCAATATGGCCGTGCGTACTCTGTGGAGTTGTAACTTCATTCGCAAATACTTTGCCCAGCAAGGTGACGAAATTGATGCTACTGAGATCTCAATGCAGCCGATAAGCTATGCTGCGGGAGTCGCAGCCACGACTTTTGTGGCGAGACAGGGCTTTGAACAATCAAATCGGGGTATCATCCAGGCAATTCTATTCAGTGGTGTCTATGGACTTTTGGTGTAAGTTTCAGCCTCCCCTGTCGCCTGGTCTTGTGACGGACGGTCACACGAATATGAAAACACTTCTAACAACTTGACAGGCTTTTCCTGGAGAGGCGATATGTAATGCAACAAATCACGGAGCTGCGACAAGCTCTTTCCGCACGCTCAAAAAGGACAAAATCAGACTGAATCCTAAGATTAGATTCTGTGTACATCTCACATCTCTTCACCCTAATCAAATGTGATTTTTGTGGCCTTCTTGTCGGTGCCAATATCCTTGTAGAAGGCACCGTAGGCGTCGTGCTGCTTCTTCTTAACAGTAGTACCGAACTTGAGCAAAGCCTCGGGGACCTCTTGCTTCGCAGCCTTTAGGACGTTGATCAGACTGATTTTACATAATTAGCACATAATCACATTGGCGCCACAAATTGAAAAAAAGAAAAATACTCACCCGCCAGAAAGTGCCTTGTCTTGTTCAGTGAAAAGGGTAACAGCGTGACCCTCTGCACCAGCTCGGCCAGTTCGGCCGATTCGGTGAACGTAGTCTTCCACCGTGAGAGGGAAAGTAACGTTAATGACCAACTTCACGGCGGGGATATCAAGACCTCTAGCAGCCACATCGGTGGCAACCAAAACGGTCGCGGATCCGCTCTTGAACGCCTCAAGGTTGCGGAATCGGTCCGACTGGTTCAGGTCGCCGTGAATTCCGGCAACACGGAATCCCTTCCTCTTGATAAGACCCTCAATGCGCATAGCCTCTTTCTTGTAGAGACAGAAGACCAGAACCTTCTCGGGGCTTTGACCTCTTTGTGATCGGTTCAGCAGCTGAATGAGACGGTTCTCCTTCTCGCGACCGTCGAGGACCTCGACCTCTTGCTTGATGCGAGTGTTGGCACGAGGATCTGCAGAAGGGTCACCACCAATTGTCACGGTCACGGGAGAGTTCATGAAGGTAGCAGCAAGTTCACGGACCGACTTGGGCCAAGTGGCTGTGAACATGACTGTCTGTCTCTCGGAGACTGGCATAGGCGCGATGATGTCCTTGATATCCTGCTCAAATCCCTTATCCAGCATACGATCAGCCTCGTCCAAGACAAGGTAGTTGACCTTGCTCAGATCGACAGACTCGTCATTCTGAAGATCCTTCAGACGGCCAGGAGTGGCGACCACAATTGCAGCCGTCCTCAGTGCCACCCGCTGTTCATCCTTGCCCACACCACCGAAGATGCACGTTACATCAGCGTTGGCAACATCAGAGAACTTGACGAGCTGGTCGTAAATTTGCATAGCAAGCTCACGCGTTGGAGAAATGATCACAGCGGCTGGTTGGTACGGCGCGCGGCTACGCTTGGAGTCCAGCAGTTTCTTTAGACACGGAAGGCCGAAACCCAAGGTTTTACCACTGCCGGTCTCTGCAATACCAATGACATCGCGACCGGACAAGAGCAGCGGCCAGGTAGCGGCCTGAATAGGCGAGGGAGCAGGGAATGCTTTCAAGGGCGCGTAAAGGTTGTTCCCACAAGGGGGAAGGTAGTCGAAGGAAATGATTGGGCGAAGTTGAGGAGGTGCATCTGTGGCTGAATCTGTGATCTTGATGACCTTTTCCTCCAGGAACTGATCGATCTGGGACTGAGGCAGATCAGTCAGGGCCGAAGCCTGCATGTAACCCTTTACTTCCAAAGGGGAAGTTGCGATCACTCTGTCCTCGTCGTTCTCCTTTTCCTTCCTTTTCTCCTTCTCCTCCTTCTTTTCGCTCTTCTCCTTCTTTTCGCTCTTCTCCTTCTTTTCCTTCTTCTCTTGCTTCTCCTTCTTCTCCTTCTTTTCTTTCTTCTCCTTCTTGTCCTTCTTGTCTCTCTTCTCCTTCTTGATTGAGGACTCCTCGTCTGACTTGGACTTCTTTGAGGGCCGCAGCTCTGTTAGGTCGGCGCTTCTCTTAGCCATGATGTATAATTCCCGACACGAAAATTGCAGGCTCCAACTCCGATGTCGTTTATCCAAAATCAAGATCAGGCGCGGCGAAAAAAATTCACTAGAGAAAAAAAAAGAACTGCCCCTGCACACCGCCAGATAGTCTCCACTTCCTTATCGGCCATCTCCGCAGATTCGCGCACGATAAGGTAGGGTCCCCAGCAAAGGTGGGCCGCAACGTATCGATAAGTCTGATACGGAACAGGGACCATTACGGCGTAGAACGAGAAGCGGTCGACCTAGGTAGGTAACTACGTAACTATTGCTAGAATGGCAACTTCGCGCTACGTACAAGGAGCGCGAAATAAAGTCTGTATATGCCAATTAGATTGGCATAATTCTGCGCCCTGAGAGCACAACACAGACCAGATTCATTTCAAGTGCGTGGTGGACAAGGTGAACGAAGAGACGCCGAGTCGAACGGGTGCCAAGCTTGGCATTGGAGGAAAATTCTACTTTCTTCAAACAGCGAAACTGAAATTGAATAGAGGTCCCAATCAGTCTCGTGATAGTACTAGTAGTAGCATACTTTGACAAGTTTCCGTCCAAACCGCATACATTCATCCATGACAAAAAAAAGGCCCAGAACCAAGCCGTACATGACATAGTTAACCCAACCAATATGCGAGAGCGTTTAGTCTAGTTCAGACTATAAGAGTTGATGATCTCTGCCAAGCGTGTGGCCTCTTCGGAGTAGTTGATAGCCTTGGCGGAGGAGACTTGGTATCGGACACTACAATTGTGTTAGCAAATTGGAATGGGTTGGACCGCACCTGGTGTTTACTTACCGTTGTTGTTCACCGAAATTGTCAATCTTGGCGCGACAACGGAAACTCCAAGTGCGACAGTTCGCTTCATGGAAAACCGCCTGGAACGCTTCATTATCGTCCTCACACAATTGCATCAAATTGTCAGCAGACATGCCCATAATCAGGCGTCCTGTGTCATCGAAGCAGCTGAGCCAGAGTTGACCGGTGTGATCGCTGACACTGATCGGCATGATGTAGCGATATTCAGGGCGGGGGTGCGTCTTGTCGCACATCTCACATCGCCATTGACCCTCATCAAGTTGTGTCACCTTCTTGTTACAACCTTCAGAGAGACAGGCGGGGTAGCACCATGTTGACTCCTGGCGAATGAAGACAACCGTGGCTTTCAAAGAAAAGTAATCAACCTGATCTGACATACCCAGCTGTTCATCGCGGACCTGCGCAATGGTCTTGAAGGAATCGGCTTTCATGTTAGAGTTGGTGGCGCCCGACAGGGATGCATGAGAGGTGAAGTTCTCTGTCCTGCCCTGCGCGTCGTACCAGCCCTTCAATCGATGAGCCTCCGCGATGTCGGGATCAACTGTCATTGATCCTGAACTCAGCAAGCTCAAACTGCGTCCGCCAAAGTCAGACACTTTAACTCCCTTGAAAGCAACCACGGACTCTGGCGCTACATTGAAGTTGACTGCACCGGCACCCCATACGGTGAGACGAACAGAGTATCCCGTGTTGTCGACGAGACTGATTTCTCGCTTGTCGTAGGGCTTCCCAGTTCCCTTTGATACGATCTGAGAGGTTTCGCCAATATCTTTGAGGATACCAATGACGTCGGTTGTAGTATCTTTCTCGACGGATTGCAAGTCACCAATTGTGGTAAAATTGAATCGAATCTGCGGCACATCACTTTGGTCCTCAGCCTGTGTGGAATGATTAGCGACAGTCTTGCTTATTGGTGGGAGGGACTTTACCTTCTCTACCAACGTGTCCCTCTCAAACGTGAGTTCATAGTCATTGTTGAGGTTCGAAAACTGCTTCTTTGCGATTTGAACACGGCAAGGGCTGGAAATGTAGTACACTCCGCCTTCCTGGAACAGATCGTAGAGCATGTCGCACTGGTCATTGAAGCCGGTGGCGCGAATCTCGCCGCTGTCATCGAGGAGGTTGACACTGAACAATTTGCCTTCCCCGTTTTTGTTGTGCCAAGTCTTGATACTTGACTTGCTTGTGCAACGTGCCTTGATTGTCCATTTGTTTGAGTAAGGAGAGATTGCTTCAATAGGATAGATCGTCGCGTGAGCAGAGGATGTAGGCCCACGGGCGGGTTGGGCGCGACTCTGTTGTTGCGACGGCGCACCAGTCGGCTTTGACCCGTAGAAACCACTGCTTGAAATTGTCGTGGCTTGGGGTTTCTCCTCTTCCTCCGCCTTGACCTCCAAGGGCTTTGGCTCTCCAATTTTTTCGGATTCACCCAACTCTTTCAAAACCTCAAGTTCCATGATAATGAGAATTCTAGAATCAGGCTCAAGCCATTAGTCATCTGTCTCGATCATATAGAACACCGAATCTTACCTCTTGCCCTTGACGGAGTTCGCTTGGAAAGACTTCAGACGCACGAAACATCCTTTTCGAAGGCTTCCTTCCGTGACTAGATGGTTGGCTTCTAGGCGTTACTTGTCAGCAAGACACTTCGATCTCTCCGGGTCTTGAGTTTAGAAAATTGAAACTCACGTGTGGCAAGCATAGTCTGGACATAGTTGGCAATGTCGCTGAAGACGGCTCGATAGCGTTCGGGATGGGTGGCCTGTGGTGGGAGAGGCTTCACTTGTACACATTGAACGATCGGCTCGCGAACCTGCGGCTTGGTATCGTCAAAGATCGCGCTGCCAGAAAATCATTATCAGTTTATGACCAATGCAACAATCTTTACGTTGACCAAGAAGCATTGATCAGTATACGAACCTAAGAGCCCCCACCGTGATCTGTGACGCTGCGTCAGAAGCCATCGTGTTGCAATTGTGCCGGTGCCGTGCTGAGCTGAGTAGATGCTCTAGAGAGGCCTCGGAATAGGATGAGTCAATGGATCGTTCTTGTTGCTCGATCGATAAACAACTTGAGCAGCCTGGAACTCTGACCACTCTGGCACACTGTGTTGAGAAGCAGTGGGCGTAAAGTGGTTGATGCGCGACGCGTGCCGAACAAAGCCAAAAAATAACGCGTTAAGTGGGTGGTCACCTGACTCCATTGCTGCCTGGCGTTCTGTCCCGCGCCTCAAGGTTGACTTCGGAAGCTGGCTGCTTGTCAGTCAAGAGAGCCTTGGCGCCTGAGGATCGGCATTTCTAGAAGGCAGGAGAGGCAGCCTCGCCGGGACACCCCACGTCATTGTCAATTATGTAAGTCTATGCCCCACGCCTGGCGGGCAGCCGATGCTAAGCTGTTGCTGATCATTTATCTTGCCAGCGCTTAGCTCTGGAAATTTCAAATTTCTCATAAACTTCTGGCTAGTCAGAAGCTTGCGATCGTGACCAAGGCCAATTTCACGCCTATTTACAGTCAACAGCTACTGTCTCCTAGATCACAGATTCCTCGAGAGACTAGGCTGTCCTGATCGTTGATCTTAGACATGGCCTGTGTTCATGCCGGAGCTACAGGTTGGTGAGGAGGGAGAGTGCGAGACTTTGCTCGCATGCAGTCTGCTAATTGCAGGGTACAGACTTGAGACCTCCTGGTCCTACTCAAGACGTCTACCGCGAAGATTGCACTCAGTGCTTCGACTCTATTGTACGCCATCACGTGGTCGAGGGCAATAGTTGCAATAAATTGGCTAACGTTGGTCATATTCTTAGGATGATGAGGCTGGTCTGAATGTGTGCCTTCATTGCTTCAATGGAGGCTGCGCTGGAGACAGAAACCATGGTCTGCTCCACTTTCAGCGCTACGGCCATGCGCTGGCTTTGAATATTCGACGGACTCCGAAGAAAGTACAAGTACAGGACCCCATATTCTCATTTTCCTCCTCGTCCTGCATGTGTGAAGAGTTGTTGTCGACTAACGCCCGCCTTGATGTAGCGTGACGAGCCCCCCCAAAAAGTGTCCAAGCTCGCCATTGCCGCCGAAACAGATGAAGATCGATACAACGTTGCGACGTCTGTCATTTGCTACGCATGTCCTAGCGAGAACGTCGATAAGAATACGGGAAATATTCCTGTCGTAATTGACGGAGTCATGAATGCAATGTCTTTCACCAAGCGGGAGGAAGTCAAGGCGTGGGAGCAAGAATTTGTGCCCTGTGAGCATACATTATGCCTTGTCCAAGCAGACATGGGCGATGCAGGAACCAAAGGTACCACTGTCCAAACCTGATTTTGGTCATTGCAGGAAGGTGCAGTACTGATCTATCTGGAATCTCAGACTTGAATCAATGCTCAGCATGCGATCTGAAGGAAAATCTGTGGATCTGCCTCGAATGTGGAAACATTGCGTGTGGACGTACTCAACACGGAGGGGCAAGAGGGAATTCGCATGCTCTGGCTCACGCTGACTCTACATCCCATGCTGTTGCTGTCAAGCTAGGATCGATCTCCGCGGAAGGGACGGCCGACATCTATTGTTACAGATGTAATGAGGAACGTACAGATCCCGAGCTGGCCAATCACCTTGCTCATTGGGGCATTCACTTGGCTGGACGCACCAAGACAGAGAAAAGCCTAATGGAAATGCAGGTCGAGCATAATATGCAATGGGAGTTCTCCATGACCTCCGAAGATGGGCGTGAGCTATTACCAATCTACGGGCCGGGCTTGACTGGATTGGCCAATCTTGGAAATAGCTGCTATCTTTCCAGTGTGATGCAGTGTATTTTTTCCACGCCAGCCTTCCAGAGTCGTTACTACGACCCCAACGGACAATCACCGCATTGCCAGACGCCAGCGCAGGATCTTGAAACTCAAATGAGAAAGCTCGCGGATGGCCTACTCTCGGGGCGTTATTCCCGACCAGACTCACGGGTCGCCATGTCCATGGCGTCGTCAGAAGCGAGCTCACCCATCCATCAGAAGGGACTTTTACCAGCTATGTTCAAGCATCTTATTGGACAAGGACATCCGGAGTTCAAGACAATGCGGCAACAAGATGCATTCGAGTTTCTGCTGCATCTTTTTAAAAACGTCAGTCTTTCGAAGCACCTTGATGGCCGAGCCAATCCCGTCGAGAAGTTCCGATTCCAGGTTGAACAGCGCCTGCAGTGCCTTGTTTGCGAGAAAGTTCGATACAAGGTCGATGTTCAGGACAATATTTCAATTGCAGTCCCCGCTCGCCGCATTGCCGAAGTGGAGGGCAAGTTTGAGGCAGTACAATTCTCCGAGTGTTTGGACATCTTCACTGCCAAAGAAGTCGTTGAGCTTACGTGTCCAGCGTGCCAAAGCGCTGCAGGTTTCTCGAAACAGACCAAGTTCAAAACTCTTCCCCAAGAGCTGGCTGTCAATGCGCGGCGCTTCGAGTTGGTGAATTGGGTACCAACGAAGCTTGACATTCCGGTTATTGTCAGTGATGATCCAATTGATATGGCCTCGTATCTGGCCGGGAAACATGATCCAAATGAGGAGCTTCTGCCAGAAGTTCAGGAAGTCGTTTCCTTTTCGCCGAATTCAGAGGCCTTGAACCAGCTGCTGGCAATGGGATTCCCTGTAACTCGGTGTGAGAAGGCCTTGCACGCAACCGGCAACTCTGATGCAGAAGCTGCGATGACTTGGCTGTTCTCTCATATGGAGGATTCGGACATTGACGAGCCAATGGTGCTTGACCAAAAGTCTGGCTCGCATCGCTCTGCCGGTCAGGACGAGTCTAAGATCGCTCAGCTTGGCGAGATGGGTATTGAACCATCTCGTGCGCAGAAAGCCCTTGCTGCAACAAACGGGGATGTTGAGCGAGCCGTCGACTGGGTGTTCACTCATCCTGATGACGGGGATGAGGCCATTGGAAACGATGGAAATGCCGAGGTAGCGCAGACCTCTGAGCCTGTCGGCTACGGCACTGTGCCTGCTAGGTATCAACTTCGGTCGATCGTGTGCCACAAAGGTACCTCTGTTCACGCTGGGTAAGTTTCCCCCTAATTTAGTTTCTTTTCTGGAGTCTTCAATTTCTGACCTTCCTAGTCACTATGTGGCGTTCATTCGTAAGACAAGGGCAAGCGGCCAGTCCCCGTCGTGGGTACTTTTCAACGATGAGAAGGTGGTGGAGTGCGACAAGGTTGATGACATGAAACAGACTGCCTATCTGTACTTTTTGACTCGGGTCTAAGTAGGAAGGACGAGAGATCTCACAGTTATTACGGCAGGACTCTTTTAGCAATTCCGTCTGTTCGTGGGATTTGCGTTGACTTCCAGCATCCATAGAGTATTACTACACTGTCATGCCTCTAAGAAGGTTATGCTATCCTAAGGGCACACAACTCGGAGTTCCTTCATTTTGTGAATGATTGGAAGACATGATTTTAGTCGATGGCCATGCTGCTGTCTTTGTGCTGTAGCTTGACTCACGTCCTTTTGCCATGACAAAAGGCTTGAAGCTACATCATCCTGTGCAACCCAGTAGGCCAGAGGTGGCCGATAGAAGTCCTGGGAACCGAACACCGCTTCAACAGACCACCAGGAGTGGCCATGACTTTGCCAAAAGAATCACACCCAGAGGACTGGAGCTTTTGCGTACGGTCTCTCTCCATTTGTACTACATGTCAAGTCACTTTCATATATGTAAGGACCGGTATCAGACATGGCAGCATGATCCATGAGGTATCGTTAGGTAAGGTAACTTTCGACCTACTGAAACCCTCCCAGCCAGACAGATATTATTGGATGACGTGAGGCAAAAGAGAGATTCATTTAAGGCTACGGTAGTCTAAGAGCTAATAAATACTAGCTAATGGGGGTTACGTACGAGATCACGTATGCCTCGAGCCTCACGCATTCCGCGTTAGTGCGCCTTAGAGGTGGGAATATAGCCCCCATGGCGGAAAAGGCCCTACCTATAGGTACCCATTTGTGAATTTTCGTACCCATGAAAATTTCTATACCTAATGAGGAATACCGACGTAGGTATAAAATACCTAAAATTTTGTAGTATATTCTTAGAATATACTACTGTTTGTATGGTATGTGATACTGCCGCACCACCGCAGTCCATAGCTTAGGTAGAATCTCTCACCGTCAGCAATCTCACTCCTCATCCCTCTCACACATCGATACTACTGCCCCTACAGTAGCTATATCCTATTAGGTTATAAGCCCTGTTTAGCGTATAAAGAGTAAGGTTTTAATACTTCCTATACTACCTAAGCACTAAATTACAAAATAACCGATTTAATATACTATATACGTAGCTTCGGCGTATAGCTAACCCTATAACGTATAGGCGAAAGTGAATAGTTAACTAGTAGGTTAGTTAACTAGTTCGCAGACGAACTTAGAGAGTAGAGCTATATAGAGGAGTTAACTAGTTAGCTATAGTAAACTAGTAAGTTTACTAACTAGTTAGTCGGTAGACTAGTAAGTTAGGGTTAACTAGTAAATCGGTTAGCTAGTTAACGGAGATAGACTTAGAGGATCGAGGAGGAGATTATATAACCGATATTTACGTTTATAAGATCGGATAGATATCTACGCGTTATTAATAGTTAGAGTCTTATATATATATACGCTAGAGCCTAAGGATTATTTATCTTTCTATTAACTTCTATAAGGGAATCTCCTATCTAGGACTTTCTATAAAGATTCTACCGCTTTCCTATAGTCCGCCTATATCGAGTATTTAAGATAGTACTTTATCCTTCTTATTTCTTCCTTTCCTTTTTCCCTTTTATCTTAGTTTCTTTATTATATAGGATATAGTTACTTTACCTTCTTCCTTCTATATATAGATTTATATAGCTATACTACCTAGGAGTTATATAAAACTAAGATCTACTATATTCTCTTATCTATATATAATAGACTAATACTTATTATAAGTTATTAAGTCTTTATATATTATCTCTCTTTATTTTTTCTTTATCCTTTAAATAATAGATATAGTAGTATCTATTAATATAGTATATCTAGGTATTAATAAAGAATCTACTTAGGGAGAGTTATATAGAGTATATCGATAGAGCTCTCTAGCTAGATCTAATAATCTTCCCTATAAGAACTATAATATATATTTTATTTAGATTATATCTTAACCGGATAATATACTAGAGTATTTACGCGATAGAAAATTTAGCTATAAGGATTTTATCGACTTAGTATAGGATAAATCTAGGTTTATATTTAATTTAATATAGGATATATAGTAAGTAATAGTCGATTATCTATATTATCTCGATAATAAGATCGAGGAATAACGCGGATAGCTTAGCGTAGCTACTACCGAGATAGTTAAACTAATAAACTAGAAGATAACGAATAAGGCCCTACTCCGTAAGTCCGAAGAGCGTACTAATCTTAACGCTACTACTATTAAGCTTTTATAGGCTACTTTCTAGTAGAATCCTACCCTCTCCGACTAAATCGTAATAAACTATCCTATATCTCCTACTAATTAATATAAATAGCGTAAAGCTACTATAGATACTACTATAATAGACCGTTCTGATTCTATATATACTATATATAAATTTAAGATCCCCGATCTACTCCTATTTACTAATAGAAAGGAAATAACTTAGGAAAACTAGAAGATCGTAATAGAGCGTAAGTTATATAGTATAGGACTAGATCTTACTAATCTCTTAGTCTTAGACTATACTTATACTTAATATAAAGATATAGCTAAATAAAATATTAATTAGTATATAATAGATATAGTCTCTAAGTAATACTAGGACTATAATAATCTCTTTAAGTATCTCGGATCTATCTTCGGTAACTATAATAAAGCTATATATTCTAAACAAGATTTCTAGAAGTTAGAGATATAGGATAGATAGTTATTTAGCGACTTCCTATCTTAGTTCTCTTACCTTTTTAATACTAGTAAACTAGTTATAGGTAAATACTAGAAGAAGTATATCCTCTAGAACTATTTAACTCCCTAACTCCGAGAGATTATTAATATCGACTTAATTAATAAGTCTCTTATATCTTTTACCGAGTTTAGCTATAAAGTTAGGAAGAAGTATAATATCCTCTACTTAAGTAGTTAGATCTCTACTTAGCGATATAGTTAGACTACTAATAATAAAAGTACTAACTAGACTAGATTATCTAAGATATACTTCTCTAAGAAGTCTAATAATAAGACTATCTCTATAACTCTAGTAATATTAGGTACTATATCCCGCGAGATAAAGGTAATTCTAGTATCTAATACTAAAAGTCTAGATAATAAGACCCGGATCTACTATATAAAAGAAGACTAATACTTTAGATATAGATAGACTAGATATATATCTTTAAAGTATCCTAGTAAGAAGTATACTATATTAGTAGCGGAGGTATTAGTTCCTATCCCTAGCTATATAGAAGAGATCTCTAAATCCTCTAAGATAGGAAAAGCCTAAGTCTAGAATAAATCTCTCTTCTAGATATAAGTATTACGAAAGTAGTTATATCTTTAGATTTATATATAGTATTAGGAAATAATAAATAATTTACTTTTCTAATTATACTTATATCTAATAGTTAGTTAACTTATATAACTACTTTACTTAATACTAAAGTAATATCCTATATAGCTATTAATAAAGGATTAGCCTATACTATCCGAGATATTTAGAATATTCTATAGATATCCTTATCCTAGTTAGTAAAAATAGAAGGATATAATAGGAAAGGAGGGGAAAGCTATTACTTATATAATTATTCTAACTCTCTAAATCGACGGATAACGATTTTATTAAATACCGTTCCTTATTACTAACTTAGGATATTACTATATAATTATTAGGCGAGCCTAGTTCGCGCGTTACTAAGTATTACTAGACTATATAAATTATAAAATCTAGTAGCCTACTAAAGTTATACTAATAGATAAGATAGCCGGGAAACTAACCCTTAAGATTCCTTTATCTATATTAATATATCCGTAAGTAGTAGATTAGAAATACTAAGCTTATACTAAAGCCTATAATCAGAAGATAGAGTAACTAATCGAGTAGGAATAGATTAATAGATCTCGGATTATTTTAACTATATATAATACCGAATAGAAATATCCTAGGAAACCTATAGAGGACTATATATAGGCCTCCGAAGTATTAAGCCTAGTAACTACTATAAATAAAGAATAGATAGTTCTACTCTCTTAACTATCTCGCGAAGATCTAAATATTATATTCCTTAGTCCCGCTCGAGCTTTTATTAGTCGAGTAGGATTTAAACGCTATATATAGGCTAAGGATACCGAAGTATTTATTACTACTCTTAATAAGATTAACGTAATAATTACGGAACTAGCTCTAGAGGATAAAGTAGTTATAGAGAAGGAGTCTATTTAATAGTAAATTCCTAAGATCTACTATAACTTATAGGAGTTCTTCTTATAATAGAAGTCTAATATCCTACTACTATATTAGAATCTATTTAACTATAAGATCCTTCTTAATAGAGAATAAAGACCGGGCTACTACTCTCTTTATAAAATAAACTAGGAGGAGCTTAAGATAGTTCGAAAGTACCTATTTAAGAACTTATAGAAGGACTTTATTATTCCTTCTAGATATCCTTTCGTATCCCTAATCCTAATAGTAAAGAAAATAGATAGTAGACTATATTTCTATATAGATTACCGATAGCTAAATATAGTTATAGAGAAGGATATCTATCCTTTACTACTTATTAATAAGATAATAGACTAATTAAGTTATATAAGATACTTTACTAAACTTAATATATAATAGGGATTCTATTAACTCTAAATAGTAACAGACTTAGAGGATCTAATAATATTTATAATCCGATATAGGACTTTTAAGTATAAGATTATACTATTCGGATTATATAGAAGACCTACCTCCTTCTAGTATTATATTAACTAGGTACTTAGGGATCTCTTAGATATAGTTATTATTATATTTATAGATAATATCTTAATCTTTAGCGAGGACCCTAAGAAGTATATTAAATATATTCGCGCTATAATCTATTAATTATAAGTAGCTAGGCTCTAAGTAGCTATCTATAAATATAAGTTTAACCGAACCGAGACTAAATTCTTAGTTTATATTTTAGGAGTAGATAGAGTAAGAATAGATCCTAAGAAGATTAGGGCTATTTATAAATAGTAAACTCCTATAACTATTAGAGGAGTTTAATCCTTTCTTAGGTTCTATAACTTCTATTACTATTTTATTATAGCTTATAGTTATATTATAAAACTACTATACTAGCTTACTAAGAAGGATTATCTATTTAACGTAATTCTCGCTTAACCGGGACACCCGGTTAAGCGGGACACCTATCACCATCAAAAAATTTCAAAATCAATTATCTCAACTAACACCCCTTGATTTAACTATATCTAGCGATTTTTATATATATTAATCCTGTAGCCAACTTACCTACACCTACTATACTTAGGCGGAGCCCTAGTAGTTAGCCGATCTGGCTGATTAGGCGTTTCGCCCTACGTATACGATACTACCTTACCTACTTTAACTAGCTGATTTACCTACTAAGCTAGTTATAGGCCCTCTTAAACGGTTAGACCCTTATTATAAGATATCTGCCTAGTTAACTGTTTACGCTTCTTAATAACCTTCTCGTTTACTACGTATAGATTAGCGATTTCTTACGATAGTATCGCGGCGTTATATATCGAGAGATAGATACTCTTGATAATCTAATCTATAGCGGTTTTTTATAGCGACAGAGAGCTATTTAACCGCTATTTTAATAGATTCTTAAGTAAGGTAGCCTATTTCTATAGCTAAACCATAGTTCTAGGTATTTTTAGTATAGATTAGCTAGATCGGCTAGTTAGTCAGCTAGTTAGCCGGCTAGTTAGTGGTATAGGCGTTCGTAGAGAGATATTAAGCTTCGAAAGTACCCTTTCTATATTAATCGGTACTAGCCTACTAGCTACGAAGCTATTTTAAATAGTAACTAGTTAAAAGGCCTCTAGCCGCGCGCGTTAATAGTTATCGAGGAAATCAAATTTATCGATATAATTATAGCCCCTACGCGTAAGATTACTTATAAAGCGACCGTATAAGCGTTTTAATACTACAAAACAGCTAATATCTAGTAGCTATAATAGATACGATAAATATATAGGTATATAGAGTAGTATAATATCGTTTTCGGCGTAGATTCGATCGAATTAAGGCGTAAGATAGCTACCGTAGCTATCAAGAATTAGTAGTCGAAATCGGCCTCGTACGCGCGAATTTATTAACAGGATAAATAGCTTTTGTAGCTAACGTAGGCTAATCTCATCGGTAGTCTAGCTATTATTTAAGACCTTAAATCGCTAATCTTATAGTAGGTTATTAAACTAACTAGCGATTACAACCTTACCTTTGAAAATCATATATAGTAGTAGCGAATAGCTATTAGCGCAAATTACTTCGATTATAGTAACCTATTCGCGGTTACCTAGCTATAGTAACGATCGCCGACCGTAGTAATCAGCTCGCGTAATAACCTTTTATATTAATATAAGGCCTATTATAAACCCTATCTCATCGAAGTTATGATTATCCTGCGGTTAAATACCGTTCTTATCGATCACGCGTTATATAGTCGTAAACTACGCTCGTAGCGATTTTAGATCTTCGTTTAGGGCACGTTAATAGTTATATCGCCTAGAGAAACGCGATCGAATCTCTTCGCGTCGATTAATAAAGGTTGATAACCAATTCTTACTAACAGTAGGTAGTAGCTAGCTACCGCGGGTAGCTAGTAGGATATTAGCCATCTCTCGTATAGTAGCTAGCCTAGGGGCTACTCCACGCGTATCTATAGAGATAATCTAATCGACTAGGGATTCCTCCTCTGTTTCGGTCAATTTAAACCGATATAGGCGCTTATCAACGCGTGAAACACACCCATCGCAACGCGTATATAGTATTAATTTCGGTATTACGTATAGGGTAGCTACGGCGCGAATAGATTAAATTCGGCCGTTTTTGATATCGTTAAGGGCTAATAAGATCCTGCCCTCCTAATCGGCCGATTTTAGCTAGGAATCAGATCGTTTTGGTGGCATAGTAGGTAGTTAAATTAGGTAGGTAGGAAGGAAGAAGCGATTTTGGATAATACCCGGTTAAGCGGGAATTACGTTATATAGAATAAGGACTATATAAGAGCCTTCTAGTAACTAAAAGCTACTCTTTTATTAGCGCCTGTCTTATTATACTACTATCTAGAGTAGGAGATAAGACTAGAAATAGATACCTCGAAGGATATAATCGTAGGAGTATTATCCTAGAAGTATAATAGGATATAGTACCCTATTAGATTCTTCTTAAAGACTATATTACTAGAGGAGTAGAAATAGGATATCTACGACCGAGAGATACTAGCTATTATAGAAAGTATAGATAACTAGCGGACTAAGCTATCGGGACTATAATATAAGGAAAGATTCGAGGTCCTAATAGATTATCGGGTA
This sequence comes from Penicillium diatomitis, assembly GCF_028827545.1. NCBI lineage: Eukaryota > Fungi > Ascomycota > Eurotiomycetes > Eurotiales > Aspergillaceae > Penicillium > Penicillium diatomitis. The sequence goes on from NW_026623184.1 coordinate 426,388, forward strand.
TTAGAGTACTTTATATTATTAAAACTCCTAAATACTTATTAAGTATATTAGGAGCTAAAGCTTTTCTAGTACTATTTTATAATCCGCTACTAATCTAGTTAATAGAATACTCTTATAGATATATTATCTTGCTTCTAGGTTAAGGAATAAGATAAACCGGAGAGTTAGATACTACTACCTAATTTATACTTAGATTCTTAGATTATAAATAAGCGTAAGGAGACTACTTAAATCTACTAACTCTATATTAGTAGTAACTTAATCGAATAGTTACTTCTCGTAAACTAGGATAATCTAGAGCTAGAAGTATAGTATTAGGAGGTAGACTAAAAGAACTCCTTAAGTAAATTCGATCTATAAGAAGAAGTACTAATCTATAATAAGAAGCTTATAGTCCCTATATATAGATAGCTATAAATCTAGTTAATCTCTAGAGCTTATAATTAACTATTATTAATATACCTAAGCGCTAAGAAACTTTAGAAGTTCCTAGCTAGCTATTTTTAGTAGAAGACTCTCTATTAGGATATTATTTAGTTTTTAGATAACTATATAACTTATAAGTATACTAAAATCTAGCGAATAAAGACTCCGGGACTTCTAAACTTACTACTAATACTAGATAGGCCCTAGTAGTATATCTCTATAGACTTTATATATCTACCGAAAGACTAATATAGATATAATAATATCTTAATAGTAGTCTATAGATTAACGAAGTAGATAGTTTATATATCTTCTTTTAAGAATACTATAGTAAGAGATCTAGTAAAACTTTAGTTAATATACTATTACCGATAGATAGGACTTCTAGACTTAATTATATCGGATAAGAGACTATAGTTTATTATAGTATTCTAGAAGATCCTATATAAACTAATAGAGATTAAGCAGAAGTTATCTACTCTATATTATCCTTAGATAGATAGATAGTTAGAGAATATAATCTAGTTATTATCTTAATAACTATAGGCCTTTATAGATAAGTTCGCTAATAACTAGTCTAGTTTACTACTAATAATAGACTTTATCTAAGTAATTCTATCTTATAAATTGACGGGGATTTTACTATACTATACTAAATAAGAATATAAGCTAAGAATAATAGTTAATTAGTAACTTAGTAGTAGCGGATAGGACCTCTATAGACTAGATCGAGAGATAGCTTAAGACTAGATAGATAAGATTTATTAGATTTATAAGTTTATATAGGATAGTATAGCTAAAGCTTAGGAATATTAGCGTAACTAGGTAAATTAATACTATAGGAAGCTAAACTTTAATATTAGAGATCTTATTATAGTTATAATAAAGGATAATTAGTAGATTATAGAGGGGCTATTAGATAAACTCTATCCGAAGATAGAGGGGCCTTTCCGGATCCTTAAGTAAGTCGGATATACTTTTCGACTATAGCTACTAGAGGGATTATTATAATATAATATCTTTAATCTAGAGAAGTTACGTCGAGCGATAAGTATAGAACTACTCCCGGGATAACTAGCGCCTAAACTAGCTATATAAGTTATACTAGAACTAGAATATAATATAGAGATAATTCTTAGTTCGCGGATATACCGGTCGAAGCTTTAATACTAAGTAAAATAGATTAGGTTCGAGAATAATAAAATATAGTATAATACTAGTAACTTCCGGTCTATAGTGTTAAAACTCCGAGAATATTATATAGTCTATCTATCCTATCCTAGACCCCCGGTAAATCTTAACTATTAGTTAGAGTATAAAGCTTTTAATAAGGAACTACTAGCGTATATAGATAATAATATACTATAATATCGCTATATCTAAAGATAGTTATAAGTCTAAATAGGGAGTAATATAATATATAGGCGAAAGTTAATAGTTAACTAGTATATTAGTTAACTAGTTTATAGACGAACTTAGAGAGTAGAGCTATATAGAAGAGTTAACTAGTTAGCTATAGTAAACTAGGAAATTTACTAACTAGTTAGTCGGTAGACTAGTAAGTTAGGATTAATTAGTAACTTAGTTAGCTAGTTAATAGAGATAGACTTAGAGGATCGAGGAGGAGATTATATAACTAATATTTATATTTATAAGATTAGATAGGTATCTATATATTATTAATAGTTAGAGCCTTACGCGTATATATACTAGAGCCTAAGGATTATTTATCTTTCTATTAACTTCTATAGGGGAACCTCCTATCTAGGACTTTCTATAAGGATTCTACTACTTCTCTATAGTCCGCTTATATTAAGTATTTAAGGTAGTACTTTATCCTCCTTATTTCTTCCTTTCCTTTTTCCCCTTTATCTTAGTTTCTTTATTATATAGGATATAGTTACTTTACCTTCTTTCTTCTATATATAGGTTTATATAGCTATACTACCTAGGAGTTATACTAGTATAATCTTATACTACCTAAACTTCTTCTAAAGTATTCCCTTAGCGAAGTCGAGGTTAAATATATTACTACTAATTAAGCTTTTTTAGCGTTTTCTAGTCGAATAATACTCTAGGTTCATAACCTCTTTTAGTATTAAATAGTAAAATACTAGTAGTGTTTTATAGTAGTACTATAGCTACGAAGTCTACTATTAAGAGATATTTAGACTAGTTATCTTAATAATAATTTATAAAAGGTTATAGATATTAAGCTATATATTAGTTCGTAATCTTACTCTAGTTATTAGTTTATAGGTAATATACTATTAATAGCTTCTTTTTAATATTAAGGATTTTATAGAATTCTATCTAAAATTTAGATATAAACTAGCCTCTATGGTCTAAGATAATCGAATCTAGTATTCTTATCTAATAATAAATATAGTTAATAAAGATTTATACTATTTTCTTTATATTAATATCCTTAAAGTAAGAAATTAAAATTAGCTATTAAGTAAGTCTATTAATAAAGACTATAACTATATTATAGTTATACTTATCTTTCGGGAAGGAACGATAATCTATAGTAATATATTACTATAGTCGGCTAAGGATAGGAAGTAGTTTTAACTTACCGGATATCTTATCCTTCTATACTTTAGTTTATTTATATAATTAGTAGTTATTAATATATCTTCTTATATCTTAATACAGCTCTAGCTAGTAGTATCGTAAAGTAGTTATTCGATATATTTTATCTTAGCTAGAATAGATAGTTATTAGCTACTAGTAAATTTTATCGAGGAGCCTTACTCGTAAATTACTATTATTAGGAACTATTAGTTAAGTTCCTTCCTAGAGAAGAAGATTATAACTAAATAACTACTTACTTAAGTTATCCTACGTAACTACTTTCTTATAATATTATTTAAGACACTTATAACTCTTATTTACTTATAAGATTTACTTAATAATATTTAAGGGTTCGACTTAACTAATCGATATAATTCGATTAGAAGTTTCTAGATAGACTCTCTCTTCTAGCTTATCTCTTAGAATTATAATCTATTTAGACTAGTCCTTCCTTTTTAGTATCTTTTCTTTTCTTAATAGCGTATCCGTAACTATATTACTCCTACTATTATAATATTTAATAATAAAATAATATCGCGATAGTATCTTAGCCTAACGTACTTAGCGAATATTAAGCTTCTTATCTATTATAAAGTATTATAAGAAGTAATAATCTATCTAGATTTCGAAAGGTTAAGTTCGTTATAGACCTTCTAGTTTAGCTTACTACTCCTTAAGTACTTTAATAATAGCTAGTATTTCTTTATTATATATATCGTATTTCTATTAATCTTAATCTATAGTCTTTAAAAAGAAAGCTACTAGATACTATCTCCTATTAGTTTCCTAGGATAGTACTATATCTAAGTAACTATCGGAAGTATCTATCTCTAGATATATTAGTACGCTCGGATTATAGTAATTTAGTACTAGTATAGAGCTTAAGTTCGCTTTTAATACTTTAAATATAGATTAGTAGTCCTAATTCTATATAAATAGCGTTTCCCTTTTTATAAGATAGTAGAGTAATCTTATAATATAACTATAATTCCTAATAAACCTCTAGTAGAAGTTATATATACCTAAGAAGGATTATACTTCTCTAATAGTCTTAGGTAGTATCTATACTTAGATTATATCTATTTTTACTAGATTAACTCTAATCTCCTATACGCTAATAATAAAGCTAAGGAATTTAGTATTTTATATATAAAATTTATATTTATATAGCGCTACTTATAGGCCTACTTTCCTTAGTTATTATAATACTATCTTTATATATACTTAGTATTACTCTAAGTTATCCTCGGTATAGATTAAGATATTATCTATAAATATAGTATAGAAGTTATTAATATAGTTACCTAATATATAGTTAATATAATATTAGAAGGTAGCTAGTCTATTAGTTAATCTAAATAGTAGAACTTTATATTTATATAATCTATATCTTAACTTAAAGATTATAAGATCTTCTAAGTCTAGATATATATAAATCCTATAGAATCCTTATTAAATATCTAGTTTAGTAAACTATTTAGTCTTACTTATCTATTAGAGTAGTTTATTAATTAATAGTAGGGGATATTAATCCTTTTTTATTTAAGTATTTAGCTTATAGTAATTAACGTAGAATCTTAGACCGCTACCTAGCTTAACTACTATTAAAATTAGTAATATATATAGTATAGAAGATAGTACTATAAAACCTTTTACTAGATTCTGTTATAAGTATAGTAGGACTAACTTAGGATAAGGATAGGATATAGGAGGATAGAGGGCGTAAGCTACGTCTACTACGTATACTACGTGTACTATCTTAAAACTTAGGATAGACTATAGCCTCTTCCCTTTTCTTTTTCTCCTCTTTAGCCTTTAAGATTCTCGATACTATATAGTTAAGTTAAATAAATAGTTTATAAGTCCTTCTAAAACTTTTCTTAAACTAGCGTATAATATTATCTTAAAGGCTCTCCTCTTCTTTTATAACCTTTTTTCTTTTTAAAGTATTAGTCGGGTAGCGAGGTACTATATCCTCTAGCTATCCTAATAACTTTACTAATACCGAACCGATATAACTAGTACCGAAGCTATAATAGTATAATTACGCGAGCGAACCTCCTCTATAGAACGAACTTCTTATAGAACCTCTTTAAATTTTAGCTACGAAGACGCTAAATATAAACTCGAAACCCCGGAATAGCTACTTAAGTAGATTTCTAGTAATACTTAAGTAGTCTTTTAAGCCTTAAAGTAGGAGGCGGAAAAGAACGAATATCTTACTAAGTAGATCGAATAGTTAACCGAGGAAAATAAGATATTAAAGTCTCTAAATACTATAGAATAGACTCCGGAAATCTAGTATATAGAAGAAGCTTATACTAGTCTTCGCGCTAACTATAATAAGACTACTAAAGAACGCGATATACTAGTAACCGCGATATAATTTATATAGGTAGATTATAATACTAGTAGAGGAATTAGTTTAAGTTATACTATATCTAAGACTAAAGAACTCTACCGTAAATTAACTAAGATCTCTAATCCTCTAATACTTAGTAATAGTAAGGAAGTTAAGTTTAAAGATTAGGAATTAAATATCCTTAAAAAACTTAAACTAAATTACGATTACTATCTAACTAAGAAGTACTATATTATATATACTAAGAGTCAATATAAAGGAAAAATACTAATATATATTAATCTTTATATATATATAGATACTACTAACTAGTATAAGAAGCTTAAAGAGATACTAAAGTATCTAGGAAGCGTCTTTAATAACCCGGATTATAAGAGACTTATATATAATAAGTATATAAATCTAAAGATAGATATTAAGACTAATTTTACCGATTTCCTAGCGGACTTTAACCGGCTAGTAGAAGAGGCTAGTTAATCTATAGATCTATAAAAATAGGATCTATATTAGAAGATCCTACTACTAATATAAAACTAAGTAATAATAGATATAGATAATAACAGAGTATCTCTCGATTAATTCGTATACCGATACTAAAAAGCTACCGGAAGAATCTCGTAGTAGATTATAACTTATAGCCTATATAAGTTACGCCTAAGTATAGATTCGCGTAATAGTTATACTTAGAGTAATACTATAGCTCGAAATACTACCTTAAACTCGAATATAACTAGAGCTCCTTCGATCTTTATTAGAGATCTAGCTAAGAAAGTATAACTTATAAAGGAAGGAAAGTACTTTATCTATAAGGAAAAAGGTTATCTCTCCCGTAACTATCCTAAGAAGAAATTAGCTACCGTCGTAGTAACTACTACTAGATTATTAGTTAAGAAAGCCGATAAAGTAAATCTTATCGAACTTAAGGGATCTAACTCCGACTCGAATACGGGAAAAGCCTAATCCTAGGAAAAGTCTCTATCCCGGGGGATATATCTAAGCTAAACTTATATAAATTACTATCGCCTATAAGTAGTATAACTATTAACGCTTAGATAGCTATTAATAGAAGAACGGTTTAAATTAAATATTTAGCGGATACTAGAGTAGATAGATACCTCTATATTTATTTAAATATAGTTAGACTACTAGTACTTCTTAGGGTAAAGATCCTTAAGCTTCTAACTACTTATCCGGTTATAGATTACGATAGCGGATTAAGAGAACCTATTATCTATATAACTAAGTTAATCCTTATAATCGACGGCTATATATAGCTTAAGTAACTAATATTAATTACTAAGCTTAGTAGAAATAATATAATCTTAGGAAGAGTATAGTTTATAGAGTATAATATCCTACTAGACTATAAGAATTAGAGGTTAGTATAGCTAGATTAGTCTACCCTAAGAGAGGAAGTTTAATAAGCTATATAGAAGAAGATCCCTTATATTATCCTATAGAGACCGAAGATTATAGATATCTTATAATATTAGAAGGATATAGAATAGAGAGATTAATACTTTAAGAAATAGGAAGAAAAGACTAAGAAGGATTTAAGTTACGAATCTTAAATTAATAAATATAAGAAGAAAATAGAGCAGAAAACTTCGGACTTTAGTCTTAATATCGCTACTATTAGCAGACTAGGATTCTACTACTATATATAATTAGTAGGAATATAATCCTTTATTATATTACTAGCTTAAATCGATAAGATTATTAACTCTAAAGTAACAGAAGTAACTATATCTAAGATACTAGATATAAAGAAAATTATACCGAAGGAATACTACGAGTTTATAGATATATTCTCTAAGATTATCTCGGATACACTACTACTATTAAGAGGAATACCGGACTACCGGATCGAGCTTAAAAATAATTCCTTTAAGTAGCTTAACTATCTACTTTATAAAATAACAGAAGAGGAGCTATACTTCGTAAAATAGTATATACTATAGAATCTAGTAAAAGGTTTTATCGTACCCTCTTTAGTACTATATATATTACTAATTTTAATAGTAGTTAAGCCCGGTAGTAGACTAAGATTCTACGTTAATTACCGTAAGTTAAATACTTTAACGAAGAAGGACCGATATCTCTTATCTTTAATCGATAAACTACTTTAATAGATTAGTAAGACTAAGTAATTTACTAAACTTAATATCTAATAAGGATTTTATAGGATTTATATATATCTAGACTTAGAGGATCTTATAATCTTTAAGTTAAGATATAGGTTATATAAATATAAGATCTTACTATTTAGATTAACTAATAGACCGGTTACGTTCTAATATTATATTAACTAGGCTTTAGGAGATTATCTTAACAATTTCTATACTATATTTATAGATAATATTCTAATCTATACCGAGAGCGACTTAAGATAGTACTAAGTATATATAAAGATAGTATTATAATAGTTACGAAAAGTAGGCTTATAAGTAGTACTATATAAATACGAATTTTATATATAAGAGACTAAATTCCTTAGCTTTATTATTAGTATATAGGGGATTAGAGTTAATCTAGTAAAGATAGATATAATTATAGTATAGATAGCTCCGGAGACTATTAGAGGAGTATAATCTTTCTTAGGTATATATAACTTCTACCGGAGATTTATCAGAGATTATAGCTATATCGCGAAACTACTCTACTATCTTACTAGGAAGGAAATATCTTTTATATAGAACTAGGACTACTAATCTACGTTCGAAACGTTAAAAATAAGTTTAAGTTCTACTCTAGTATTAAACTACTATAATCCGAATATACCTATATACCTAGAGATAGATACTTCCGATAGTTACCTAGATATAGTACTATCCTAGGAAACTAATAGGATATAGTATCTAGTAGCTTTCTTTTCGAAGACTATAGATTAAGATTAACGAAAATATAATATATATAATAAGGAAATATTAGCTATTATTAAAGTACTTAAGGAATAGTAGGCTAAACTAGAGGGTCTATAATAAGTTTAATCCTTCGAAATCTAGATAGATTATTACTCCTTATAATACTTTATAATAGGTAAGAAGCTTAATACTTATTAAGTATATTAGACCGAGATACTATCGCGGTACTATTTTATTATTAAATACTATAATAGTAAAAGTAATATTATTACCGATATACTATTAAAAAAAGAGAAGATACTAAAGATAAAGGACTAGCCTAAATAGATTATAATCCTAAGGAAGAAACCCGAGAAAGGAGTCTACCCTATAGTCTTATTAGTTAATATAGCTTAAAACGATATTATCGAGTAAATCCTATAAGTAAATAAGAATTATAAGAGTCTTAAATAATATTAAAAGGAAGTAAATAATAATTTAAGTAAGTAGTTATTAAGATAAGATTATCTCCTCTAGGAGGGAACTCGACTTATAGTTCCCGATAATAGTAATTTACGGATAAGACTCCTCGATAAGATTTACCGTTAACTATTAATAGCTTATCTAGGATAAGATAAGATATATCGAATAGCTACTTTATAATACTATTAGCCGGAGCTCTATTAGGATATAAGACGATATATTAATAACTATTAATTATATAAGTAAACTAAAGTATAGAAGGATAAGATATCCGGCGAGTTAAAACTACTTCCGATCCCTAGCCGGCTATAGTAGTATATTACTATAGATTACCGCTCCTTCCCTCGAGATAAGTATAGCTATAATATAGTCGTAGTCTTTATTAATTAACTAATAAAGCGACTAATCTCTATCCCCTACTATAAGGATATCGATATAAAAAGGACTATATAGATCTTTATTAACTATATTTATCGCTAGACTAGGATACTAGATTCGATTATCTTAGACCGCGGAGATTAGTTCGTATCTAAATTTTAGACAGAATTCTATAGAATCCTCGATATTAAGAAAAAACTATTAATAGTATATTATCTATAAACTAATAGTTAAAGTAAGATTACGAATTAATATATAGCTTAATATCTATAGCCCTTTATAAGTTATTATTAAAATAACTAGTCCGACTATCTTATAATAATAGATTTCGCTACTATAGTACTACTATAGGGGATAACTAGTATCTCGTTCTTTTATATAGAAAGAGATTATAAACCTAGAGTATTATTCGACTAGGAAACGCTAAAGGAGCTTAATTAGTAGTAATATATTCGATCTCGACTTTATTAAGGAGATCCTTTAGAGGAAATTTAAGTAGCGTAAGACTATATAAGTAACCTAAAAGAGATTTAGGAGCGAGTCTAATAATAAGTAACTATAGCTTAGGAACGCTATAAGGAATATACTAATTAATATTATAGACCTAAGGATTTCGGTATCGGAGATATAGTCTATATAACTTCGAAAAATTAGAAAACTCCTTAACCTAGCTGTAAATTAGCTTACTAGGCGTACGGACCCTTTAAGATTCTCGAAAAAGTAGGAAATATATATAAGGTCGAACTACCGAACTCTATAAAGATATATCCGATATTCTTACTAGATAAGCTACGAAAAGCATCGAAATCGGAACCGCTATAAGGCTAACTACCGGATCCGGGACTATCGCTTAAGATTATAGATAGCGAGTAGGAATAGGAAGTCGAGAAGATCCTCGCGGTAAGGTTACGATATCGAAAGTTATAGTATTAAGTAAAGTAGAAAGGGTATAAATATAATAATAACTAGTATCCTGTAAGGAACTTTAAGAATTTACTAGAGAGAGTTATAGAATTCTATAGGGAATACCCTAATTAGCTAGGATTACCGAGAAGACTATAAAATTAGGCTAAAGTAGTACTAAAAGATAAAGTTAATAACGACTATAAGGATAACGATAAGCCGGTTACTTAAGAACGATACTAACGCTACTAGTACTAGAATTTAAAGACCTAGAGGGCTAGGTCCTTTAAAGGAGGGGGTAATATTATAAGTATAGTAGGACTAACTTAGGATAAGGATAGGATATAGGAGGATAGAGGGCGTAAGCCACGCCTACTATATATACTACGTGTACTATCTTAAAACTTAGGATAGACTATAGCCTCTTCCCTTTTCTTTTTCTCCTCTTTAGCCTTTGAGATTCTCGATACTATACAGTTAAGTTGAATGAATAGTTTATAAGTCCTTCTAAAACTTTTCTTAAACTAGTATATAACAGATTCTATAGTATATACTACTTTATAAAGCGTAACTCTTCTTCTGTTATCTTATAAAGTAGATAGTTAAGCTACTTAAAGGAGTTATTTTTAAGTTTAATCCGATAGTCTAGTACTTCTCTTAACGGTAGTAGTATATCTAAGGCGATCTTAGAGAATATTTCTATAAACTCGTAGTATTTCTTTAGTATAATTCTTTTAATATCTAGTTCTTTAGATATAGTCGCTTCTGTTACTTTAGAGTTAATAATCTTATCGATTTACGCTAGTAATATAATAAAGGATTATATTCCTAGTAGTTATATATAATAGTAAAATCTAAGTCTACCGATCGTAGCGATATTAAGACTTAAAATTTTCTGCTCCTTGGTCTTATCTTTCTATTCTTCGAAGCGTTAATCTCGCTATTCTATATCCTTCTAATATTATAAAGAATCTACTATCTTAAGTCTCTAAAGGATTATACGAGGGATTCCTTTTAATACTAATTATTAGACCTCTTCCTTTAGACTATATTAACTAGGCTATACTAAATATTAATTCCTATAGTCCGGTAGTATACTATATTCGGCGAACTACGCTCTTCCGAGAATTATATTATTTCTCCCTAGTTCTATTACTAATATAGATTACTTAAGTTATAACGTAATCCATAAGCGGGCTGTATATATAAGCGAGCTGTATACCCCATCCGAAATCGCGCCTTCCTACCTACCTACCTACTTCAACTACCTACTATGCCGCTAGTTCGCTCTGAATCTCGGCAGAAATCAGTTAATTAAGAGGGTAAGATTATATTAGCCCTTAATGATATTAAAAATTGCCGCGCTAAATCTATTCGTGTAGTAGCAAAGCTATACGAAATACCCTATATAACCCTAGCTACTCGCGTGAATAGGATAAAAGCACGCGTCGATATACGCGTAAATTCGCGTAAATTGACCGATCTCGAAGAGGATTCCCTTGTTAAATAGATCTTCTCTATAGATTCTCGTGGAGCCGCGCCTAGGCCTGCTACTATAGGAGAAATAGCTAATATTCTTCTTGCTATACGAGGAATAAACCCTTCGCCTACTGTTAGTATTAATTAGCTATTAAATTTCATTAAACGCCGTAATAAGCTTCGTATATACTTCTCGAGACGTTACGACTACTAGCGCGCCCTAAACGAAGACCCGAAATCGCTACGAGCGTGGTTTGCGATAGTATAGCGCGTTATCGATGAGCACGGTATTTAACCGGAGGATATCTATATTAGAGGCTACTGTAAAATGTAGTAGACCTAAAAGAGGGGAGAAAGGAATGGTGAGATTGTATCTAGTAAGAGGTACCTATCTAAGCTACGAAGGTAGTATACGTGGGCGTATACTACGCTAGTAAGACGCGCTAAACTACTAAGCTATCTTAATACCCCCTAGACCTCGATCTACTAATCTTACTTAAAACACAAAAAATATAAAAAGTGATTATATAAATATATTAATAACGCCTTAATATAGCTTTTTAAGCTTAAAAAGGTATTTAAACCCTTAGAATTAAGCTCGCTATAAAGGCTATTAAAAAACTGTTAAATAGCTATTAAATCAGAGCTTTTTTATGCCTAAAAGGTATAGAAACCTCTCGAATTAGACTCGCTATAGCGGCTTAGTAAAGCTATCTACGATCTACTCTATAGTAGAGATTTTAACGAATTTATATATCTCCCTAGAGACTTAGTCTCTAATATAATAGTATTTAACGTTAATATACTTCGTTTATTAGTATAAATTATAGCTTTTAGTAAGGTAAATAGCGCCTTAGTTATCCTTATAGATTATAGTAGGAAGTTATAAAAGGGACTCTATATTAAGTTCCTTAAGGAAAAGCTATAGCTATAATACCTCTTATATAGCTAAAGATATAGCTATATACTTACTTTCTGTAGAGGAAAGAGTAACGTATATTTACTTTTTATAAGCCTAAGTAATTATACTATTCGTAAGCTTAAAAAGGAAGCCGGAGATTAATATACTACTATCCGTATATTTACCGGCCTAATCTATATTAATAAATCTAAAGAGGAGGTCTAGTAAGTAGGAATACGCGATAGTAAGCGTTTTAGAACCCTTAAGATATCGAAAGATACGCTTTAATACTATTATATACTTCGCGGAGGGATTATACGTATATCTTATAAGCTTTATAACTACGAATATAATATCTAGTCGTGTATTAACTATTAGCTAAATAAGTAAGCCTACTATCTTATAGTAAGCTTTAACTTCCGCCGAAGTAGTAGTATCCTTACGCGGTTATAGGATCTCCTTATTATAAAATAGCGTAGGGACTACGTATATATCTTATAGGTTAAATTTCGCGAGGACTTTACGAATATAGGCAAGCTAAGAAAGTATAACTTTACTATCTATAGATTAAATAATATTAATCGTAAGGAATCGCGTAACGGTACTATTATTAGTAATATCGAAGGATTTACGAATATAGTCCTTAAGCTATATAAGAGATATATCCGAAGACGTAATAATTAGTATATTATTAATATATATAAGAAGGTAAAGCTTACGCTTTATATATATAAAGACCGAATGATTAGCTTATAAATAACTAAACCTAAGAGCTATAAGAGTCCTATAAATAGTATTATACTATTCGCGAGGACTCTATTTTAGGCTATATAAGGTTTTTAAAAGGAGGCTATATTTTCTAGGCTCTTTAAAACTATTAGGAAGTTAAATATAGATTTCTTTAAGAAGCTCTACGTTAAGGAATACCGTAACGAAGTTAATATAATATATCTACTAGCCGAAATATATAGCGATTATATAGAATATTTTAAAGCTTAAAGCTTTAGCTATACTTATATAAATATTAAGATAATCGATTCCTTCGCGCTACTTAAACCCTTTTATAATAAGACGCGCTTTATAGGTCCTATTATCCTTAATACGAAAGACCTATCGAAGCGGAAGAAGTATCTTTTTAGTACCTTTAGTAGGAAGATTATATACGCGCTAAGTACCGTTTTTTAGCTACTTCTATATTTCCTTATCTATAGCTTTAATCTATTTAGTCTATTTATCCTTACTATAGTTTTATATTATATCCTACTAGCTATCTAGTTTATATAGTATTAACTAAGCTAAAGCTTAATATAAAAGCTTTAGAAGTAGTTATAAGTCTACGGTTATACTACGAATTAAAAAAGTAGTATATTTAATATAATTAGCTAGAGCTATATATAAATACTTAAGAAAACGTAAATATTCCTCTAACTCTATAGCCGCTTAAGTCTTCTTACGGACTCGTAAGGAACACCGAAGACCTATCTTAGGTATAATTTAAGAACTACTCTCGATAGTTTTAGGATTTACCTCGATAGTTTTAGAACTACCCTCTATAGCTTAAAGATTATCGTCGATATTTCTAGGACTACCCTTAATAGTTTCGGAACTATCCTCTATAGTTTAAGGGCTATCGTTAATATATTTATTCTATTTATAGGCGAATCTCCGCTTAATCTATTTACGAAGCTTTTTAAGTTAGACTTCGCGTTTAAATAAAGAAAGTAGTATATTAGACTGCTTAGATAATAGTAGGTCTTCTATTAGAATATAAGGAGATAGAGTTACTAGCTATACTAGCTTATTAGGGCTATTAGCTAAATCTAGCTAAATTAGTTAATCGCTATTAGCCGGTAGGAAATCCGATAGTATATAATAGCGTTAATTAGCTATAGATTACGTAGGAACTAATTTTAGCTCTATATCGAGATCGTAAGCTAGCTTAGGTAGATCCTTTATTATATTTTTATTAAAGACTATATTACGAGAGACTACGATCTTCTTTAAATAAATATTATAGAGGCGATACCTATTAGTACTATAGCCTACTAGTCTTACTTCGGCTATATATAGTAATAGCTTATCTACCCTACGTTCCTTTAGAATTAGATACTAAGCTTAGTAGCTAAGTATATATAGATTTAAAATATCTAGCTTTTTACCGTAGAAAGCTTTATATAGAGTTATATTAATAGTAGATTACTAGAGACGGTTTATAGTATAATTAATACCTAAAAATAGCTCGTCCTATAGATATTTAGGAAGCTAATTTTTAGCTAATATAGCGATTAGCGGCTTAATAAGCTAACGATTCCTAATCTCCGTAATACTATTAAGCTAAGATATATAGGGGGGAATAGGGTCCTAAATAATACCGTTTTCTTCGTAAAAAGTAGCGATTTTAATATATTCTTACGTATTATCGCCTAAAATTACCTTAACTTTATAGTTAAATTATATTAAAAAATAGGTTACTAATATATAAATTTTATTAGTAATTTTGCTCTTCGCCTTTAATAGGAAAACCTAACAGAAGCGAGTAGTATTATCGGTAACTATTATAAAATAACGATTATCTCTAACGCCTACGATAGAGATAGGACCCTAAATATTAATATAAAGCTTCTATACTAGTATAGTCTTAATACGCTTACTTCGTCTAAAAGGTAAGATATAGTCTTTACTAAGAATATAAGGAGGATAAGGGTACTTAATACTAGTTCCCTTTTTAATATTAATTCCTTTAGTATATTTAGGTATATACTTTATCTTCTACTCGCCTACGTAATAGGCTCTATAATAAGCTAGATCTATTAAAATAGATTAAATCTTACCGATTTAAGAAGCTATAGCTAAATCTATAGCGGGTACGTAGCTATTACTAAATACGTAGGATAGTTAAATAGATAGAGCTCTAAGTATATTAATAAGGCTATTACTATTATAGATACGAACCTAATATTAACCGTTCTCCTACTTTACCGTAATAATAAGCTCTTCCCCCCTATATAGGGAGCCGTATATCTTATTAAATCGAGTCTTAATACTAGAATCCTTTATAAGTTACTATAAGGAAATAAGGTTTATATTAAAAAAAGGAATATACTAGACTCTAAGTAGCTTAAGCTTAGAAATATTATTTCTATTTAAAAAGTTTAGGATAATATTACTATATCCTTTAGTCTGTACTTAATAACCGTTTAGAAGCTTTATATTAGTAATAAGTAGCGTAAAATTAATAAAATTTATATAATAAGGTATTATACACGCTAATACGCTAGAGTCTACTATCTAAGTATACTATTTATTATTATCTATTAATATAGCTATAATATTAACGGCTAATAAGCTTATTTTAGCGAAGCTTGTTAAAATCTTATTTTTGGATTTCTCCTTCGAATTTAAGTCCTTTTTTAAATTAGAAGTATTAGCTATAGCTATATTAACTCTACCTTAAGAGATACCCTTAGATTTAGGATTAAAGAAGTACTACTTACTAGTATAAGCTACTAAATACTTATAGTAGATATAATAATACGATAGCTAATTATTATTATCCTAGTTATTTTAACTTTAGCTACGATCTCGTCCGGAGCCTCTACCGTAGCCTCTATCTCCTCGGCCTCTACCTCTACCTCTACCTCGATCGTTATTTTATATAGATTTTGTATCTTTTAAGATAGAAATAGCTATAATTACTATATTTATAGACTTTTTATTCGACTTATATTTAATAAATTTACCGAAAATATAGTTAAGTATACTATCCGGATTAGTTAGAGGTTTATATATATTTAAGAAACCTTTTATACTTTAGTAGCTATTAATTATAAGCTTAAAATAAGCTAGAGCCTATTTAGGTAGTAATAGGGTATTTAGAATAGCTAAATTCGTAAGATCTAAAGTAGCTTACTATTTAGTAACGAAATTATACGGATTATTACTAGTATATATAAGCTTAATTAAAGATAATAGTCTATAGCTTAAAGTAGTATAGTTACTAATACTATATATATTACTAATACGAAGGAAGATTTTATAAGAATCTTTATAATCACGTATAAAGCTACGAGCTAAATTACTAAGTATATAATAGATAAGGTATTTCGTAAGTATATATTTCCGGCGAAACTAGTAAAATCGGTTATTTAGTTAAGTTATATTCTTATTAATCTACTTATTAAATTCCTCTTCGGTAGGTTCTTATCTAAGTTAAGCGAAAAGGATGTTTTAGATAGCTTCCTCTATAGGAGTATTATAAGGCTCTTAAATAGGATATATTAGTTTACCTATAATAATAGACTATAGATCTTTATCTAGGCTATCTATAATAAATTAAAGCCCCTATTTCTATTTCTCGAAGTTAGCTCTTCCCTTAAATATAGGGACTAATTCGGCGAAGGTTTTAGCCGCCTTATAAACCTCGAGATCGGAAACTATATTAAATATATATAAATATATTAATCCTAATACGACGAAGTACCGCTATATAGGTAATATCTACTATAGCGATATACCGCTACGTAGGTAATACCTACTATAGCGATATACCGCTATATAGGTAAGGAGCGTAAGAGCTAGAAGGTATAAGGTCTACGATAATAAAGGTATATTATATAGTAAGCCTACTATAGCGAAGTGCCGCTACGTAGATGTATCTACTACGGCGATATACCGCTATATAGGTAAAGAGTATTAGAGCTCTAAAAATAGCGTAGAAGCCGGAAGGAGAGACTTTAGTAATAATTCGATACAATAGCTTCGGTAGCCGTATTCGATATATAGGGATCGTTAAGTTATAAAGAGGTACAAAGTCTATACTCTATAGAAGACGTAAAATACGCCGAAAAATAATAGAAAAAGAGGTTATTATATAAGTTATACCTAGGTAGTAAGAAAATATAAATAACCTTACTTTTTATACGCTAAGTAGGGCTTATAACCTATTAGAGGCTACTATAAAATATAGTAGACCTAAAAGAGGGGAGAAAGGAATAGTAAGATTATATCTAGTAAGAGGTACCTATCTAAGCTATAAAGGTAGTATATATAGATATATACCACGCTAGTAAGACGCGCTAAACTACTAAGCTATCTTAATAATCTATAACTTCGATAAGATAGGATTCGCGATAGGCCTTATTTCGGCGTAGAAGGTAGTTATAAGAGTAGAATACTATAGTCGGCGATCTATCCTATAGCTAGGAAATCGCGAATAGGTTACTACTATTAAAGTAATCTGCGCAGATAGCTATTCGCTACCGCTATATATGATCTTTAAAGGTAAAGTTACTATTACGGGTTAGTTTGATAACCTACTAAAAGATTAGCGGTTTAAGGTCTCGAATAATAGCTAGACTACCGATAAGATTAGCCTTCGCTAGCTATAAAAGTACTTTATCCTATATACGAATTCGCGTGTACGAGGCCGGTTTTAGCTATTAATTCTTAACGGCTATAGAAGCTATCTTATACCCTAATTCGACTGGATCTACGTAGAAAATAATATTATTCCTCTTTATATACCTTCGTATTTATTATATCTACTATAACTACTTAATATTAGATACTTTATAGTACTTAAGCGCGCGTACGGTCGCTTTATAAGCGATCTTATATATAGAGGATATAACTATATCGATAAGTTCGATTTCTTAGATAACTATTAACGCGCGCGGCTAGAGGCCTTCTAGCGGCTAGCTATTATTTAAAATAGCTTTGTAGCTAGTAGCCTAGTACTAGTTAATATAGAAAGAGTACTCTCGAAGCTTAATATCTCTCTACGAACGCCTATACTACTAAGTAGCCGGCTAAGTAGTAGATCTAGCTAATTTATACTAAAAATACCTAGGACCGTAATTTAGCTATAGAAGTAAGCTTTAATACTTAAAGACCTACTAAAGTAGCGGTCGAATAGCCTACCGAGCCTATTAAAAACTATACTAGACTAGATTATTAAGGACTACTATATAGCGCTATATAATACCGTATTACTAGCGTAAGAAGTCACGAATCTACGCGTAGCGAATAAGAAGATAGTAAAGAAGCGTACTTAGTCGACTAAGTATATCCCCTACGAAGAGGGTTTAACCGTCGAAGAGGGCTAATAGCTAGTTACGTAGCTTAAGTTACTAGCAGAAGTACCTACGGTAGATTCTAATATATAGGGCGAATTACCTACTTAGGCAGACTAACTAGCGAAGAGGGCTCCGCCTAGATATAGTAGGTATAGGGAGATTAGCCACAGAATCAATTTATATAAAAATCGCTATATTTAGCTAAATTAATAGGTATTAGTTAAAATATCCTACTTCAAAAATTCGTAATAGAGGTAGGTGTATAGCTCGCTTATATATATAGCTCGCTTATATGTATAGCCCGCTTATGGATTACGTTATATAGCTATCGATTATAAAGATTTATTTAATAGTATATATAATCGGTTCCCTTAAAATATAATTATAATCTATAATAGATATTAAGAATATAAGAGAGCTGCGGACTTAGATTTCTTCTATAGAAGAAATTAGTAGCGGAAGGAGCGACTGTAATTATATAACCGAATATAGACTTAGATTTCTTCTATAGAAGAAATTAGTATTAGAGGGGAGATACTGTGAACCACGCGTATTATATTAAAAACCTAGGATTTACTATAGTTTCTTCTTCTTTCTCTTTTTCTCCTCTAGCTCTTAAGATCCTTAAATACTATATAGATAGTTAATAAAGAGTTTATAAGTCCTTCTAAACCTTCCTAACTAGTATATAATAATAGGATAGGTAATCGGAAGTCTAATAGTCTTTATACTAAGAGCTACTAGTAATCTAACTATATTTAAATAAATATAGAGATATCTATCTACTCTAGTATCCGCTAAATATTTAATTTAAACTATTCTTCTCTTAATAGCTATTTAGGTATTAATAACTATACTTATAGATAATAATAATTTATATAAGTTTAGCTTTAATACTCCTTCTAGGACGGAGACTTTTCCTAGGATTAGACTTTTCCTAGGATTAAACTTTTCCTATATTATTCGAATCGGAGTTAGATCCTTCTAGGTTAATAAGATTTACTGTACTAGTTTCCTTAGTTAAGGATCCGGTTATAGTTACTATAACTATAGATAATTTCTTTTTAGGATAGTTATAGGAGAGATAATCATTTTCCTTATAGATAAAGTACTTTCCTTCCTTTATAAGTTATAATTTCTTAGCCGGATCCTTAATAAAGGTTAAAAAAGGAGTTATATTTAAATTTATAGTATTATTTTAAGTTATAGTATTATCCTAAGTATAGCTACTATATAAAGCTATAATTAGGCGTAACTCGTATAGCCTATAAGCTATAATCTACTATAAGATTCTTCTAGTAGCTTTCTAATATCGGTATATAAATTAATTAAGAGATATCTTATCGTTATTAATATCTATTATAACTTAGTTTTATATTAGCGATAGAATCTTCTAATATAAATCCTATTTTTATAGATCTATAGGTTAACTAGCTTCCTCTACTAGCTAGTTAAAATCTACTAGGAAATCGGTAAAATGTTAGGACTACCCGTCTAGTCCTACGGAGGTTCGGATCAGAGTGAAGGTCCTAGGGTAACCCCTAGTATATAATCAGACTAATCGCTAAGGAACTAAGGTAGCTACTCCTATAAGAAGTAGTTAGGACCCGCGGGTACGGCGGGATATAACTATATCTTACGCGAAAGTACTACGGCGGCCTATAGGCCCTATATACGTAGTATAGCTAGGTCGTAATATTATCCTCCTCCTTAGAGGACTATGTCCCTATAGCCTATTATACTCCTCTTAGTAGCTCCTCTTAGTAATACCTTTTTATCCTCCTATATATTCTCCCGTCGTATAGTTTATACTTTTATCTTAGGGAATATAAATATAGGAGTATATATTTTATCTACGTATATCTTCCTCGTCTTTATCTTATATATACGAGTACGGGAGTAAGCGTTTTACTTCTTTAATATATTACTCTTTAATCTAGATATTACTATTTTCGTAGTTATAGCTCTTTCTTTAAGTGTTCCTCTCTCCCTATTCCGCGATATCGTTAGATATTATCGTAGAGGTATAAGAGCGCTATATTTCCTCTATATCTTACTCTCTATCTCGATTAGAGTCCCTCGTAATACCTTCGAACTTTATACCTTAGAATATCCCCGGGAATCCCGTAGGGATATAGTATATTCGCTATCTTAAGTAATTACGCTATAATCCCTAATACTAATATATAATATCTACTAGCCGGCGTATCTACTTATATTATTCTACTAGACGCTACTCTTATTATTTAGTAAGTTCTCTTCGTCTTCTATAGGAGTTTATCTAACTTATATATCTATATAGATCGATCTATATACTAGTACTCCCGCGAATATAGTTCTAAACGCTCTTCCGACTAGTAGTACTACTCTTACTACTACTCTTCGTGAGTTTCGAGGTACCTATCTATATCTAGTAGCTACGATTTAGAGGGGTAAAGTCCCTATAGACCCTAATATATCCCTTCCTCCTCTACCTCCGCCTCCTCCCTTATATAATATATCTCCTTCCTTATATAATAATTCTACGTTATAGTTATTTATCTCTATTATACTTACGACTAGGTAGGAGATACTTTAGTTAGCGGATATAGTATTATTTAGCTATTTAGAGTAGTAGTTTACCGAGATATAGTAGCTTCTAATATTATAGATAGTATATCTATTCGTTATCAGAGTCGTGAGTCTTACTATCGCGTATCTTCTATTATAGTATAATAAGACTAGGATATAGGTTAGTAGTTCTAGGCTATTATATTAGCTTAGTATACCTACTTCTTATAGTATCCCTTTCTTATAGTAGATTACTATTCTGTTTAGGATTCTTAAGCCGCCTATATAGGGTATTCCTATATATCTTTTATATATCTTACGCGAGCTAGTCCTTTCCGTAAGTAGACTTATCCTATCGCGCTTCTTTTTATTACTATTTAATATCCTTCTTACGGGGGACTAGCGTTTTCTACGCGTTTATATCGGTCGTTATACTATTTTATCTACGTTCTCTACCTATTTCCGCGCTCTTTTTAATATAAACTTGTCGAATACTATAGTTTCTTCGATATATATAAGTAGTTCCTATATATTCTCTTTATCTCCGTAGTCTACCTATTTAATATAGTAGTACTTCTTATCCTTTAATTCTTATAAGATATACTCTATAAGCTATTCGTTAGTATTACTAACTTATATTAGACCTAGTCGCTAGTTCGCCTTATATAGGTTACTATAGTATAGCTCGAGTAGGGAGATATAGACTATAGGATAGATTATATAGTATTATAGTATTAGGATTAGTTAGTATACTTATTATCCGACCTTTTCTGCGATTTAAAATAGTTCTATATAATAGTAGTCGATCTTTCTTACTAGACGCTTCTACGTAATATTCTTATTCCTTAGTAGGACCTAGTCGCTTACTCGGAAGCTTTTATCTATATACTTCTTATCTACGTTACGCTTTATAATTTCCTTCGTACGTTATAGGTATATACGTAACTATTCTCGTATTATAACTATCTCGTTTATATATATAGCTATATCTCCCGCTTCCTATTCCTACTCCTATATCTAGACCGAAAGTCGTAGATCTAGCCTTATATCTATAAGTATATATATAGATATAGTTATATACGCGCTATATATAGAGTTATTATAGACTATTTATACGAGTAGGAGCTATCTCGCCTAGTTATCCTACTCCTAGTTAATATAGCTCCGGAGGTAATATTCTAGGGTCTAGTTTTATCTCTCTATTTAGCTATCTATCTATAGGTAGAAAGCGGTAGATAGACGTCTTCTTACTCCTAGTAGATAGTAGAAGCGGGACTAGAATTCGCTTATAAATATACTTCCGCGGTCGCTTATAATATTCTCTAGTATTCCGAAGTATAGGATTATATAGTCGTAGAACTTTTCTACGAGTCCTTCTACGTCTATATCTTTTATATATAGGATATAGAGTAAGTACTTTATAAATAGGTTAATAGCTACTATAATAGAGTTATAGACCCTTCTATCCTAGTAGGACGGGGATAGGCCTATAATAAAGTCGATACTTATCTATTCTATCGGCTTCTATAATACTAGTAGTAGTTCTAGGAGCCTATATAGCCGGTATTACTTAATAGCAGCTTTTTAATAGATATAGTACTCGCTAATATATTCTACGATTATCTCGCGTATATTTATCTACTAGAAACGTAACTTAATTAATTCCCTAGTATATCTTATAGTATAGTATCCTACTATAGTATCGTTATAGTATATATATAACTTCCGCGATTAGCGCTAGCTTATTCGGGATATATACTTTCCCGCTCTTCCGGAGTAGATTATCCTCCGGGGAGATACTCTATAGGTCTTCTATTATCTAGTCTCTCCTTTCGAGCTCTTACCTCTTCTTAACCGACTCCGTATCCTATATTTAGGCTAGGTAGATTAGTTCGGCGAGAGATATAGAGAGTATCTATATTATAGATAATTCTCCTATAGCTTCTATAGTTATAGCTTATTAGCTAATTATTACCCTATATACTTTTATCTCTATCCTCCCTTTAAATAGTATATTTAGCGTAAACGTTTCTATAGGGAGATCCTATATTTCTCTTTCTTATAGGATATATTACTCTAATCGCGCTATAAGATCTCCGAGGCGGTCTTCGCTATATATATCCTCCGTATTCTCTTATTTATAGTCTAGTCTTCTACTTAGTATATCCGCTAGGTTTTACGATCCTACGCGGAAGACGATAATAAAGTTATACTGTACTAAGTATTCTACCTAGTATACTTATCTTTAGGAGAGCTCTTTAGTACTTATAAATTTCATAAGATTTATATAGTCTATTTTTACTATAATTTAATATACGCTATCCTCTAAATAGTATTACTATTCCTTAAAGTATTCTATAATAGCTAGTATTTCCTAATTATCTACTTTATAGTTTATTTATATAGGGATTATCTTCTTAGAGTAGAATATAATCGGCTTCTATACTCCTAAGTCTTACTTTTATAAGTAGATCCCTCTATATACGTATCCTAATACGTCTAACTTAATTATACTTTAGAGACTAGGATCGAAGTAGATAAGTATCGGTACGTAAAGGAAACGCGCCTTAACTTTCTTAAATACCTCTCGTACGCTTCTAGTTAGTTTAAAGTCTTACTTTCGCTTATTCCTTCCCTTCTACTATATATCTAGCCCCTAGACTAGATCCGTAAGGGGTTTAGTAATCCTTAAGTATAATTCGATAAACTAGTAGTAGAAGTTTACGAATCCTAGGAACTATTAGATATCGAAGATATACTCTAGTTCTAGCTAGTCGCGGATAGTAGTAACTCTTATATTATCTATCGCGACTCCCTTATTACTTATAATAAACCCGAGGAATTCGATCTACGTAGTATAAAAGATATACTTCTCTAGTCCGGTATATAGGTTCTATTCTCGTAGACGTTATAGTACTATATATATATCTCGAATATAGCCTTCTATATCCTACGAGAAGATTAGGATATCGTCGAGGTATACTACGAGGTATATATCGATTAGACCTATAAGCGTCTTATTAATATAGGACTAGAATATCGCTAGGGTATTTACTAGGCCGAAAGATATTACGCGGTACTTAAAATATCTATAGTATATACGAAATACGGTCTTCTATTTATCTCTCTTTCTAATATAAATATAGTAGTATACGTCTTATAGATCTAGTTTAGTATAAATTCTTACGCTAGCGAGTCGCGCGAGCGACTTACTAATTAGGGGAAGTACGTATCGATTTTTTATAGTAATCGCGTTAAGGCGCCTATAGTCTATATATAGATAGAGCTTTCTATTTTTCTTTAGTATAAAAAGTACTAGCGCTCCTCCCTTACTCTTACTATATTATATCTATCCCTTCGCTAGACTATCTATAATATAGTCCTTTAGAACTTCTAATTCTATAATTAATAGTAGATAGAGAGGCTTAAATAGTACTACTTCCCTAGGGATTAGATCGATCGCGTAATTATACTTCGAGTATTCTACGAGTATTAACGTCTTTTTTATATTAAATATATCCGCGTATTTCTTATAGTCTAGAGATATTACTAGATCTAGGGATTCCGTTATCGCTTCTAGTATAAGAATATATCCCTCCCCTATCTTTCCGGCTATAGCTATATCTATATCCTACGGTATAAACCGTAATTCGCTATATATTAAGCTCGGCTACTATAGCCTTTCTTCGAACTCTTCTGCGGTAATAACTTCTAATTCTAATAGTATCTCGTTCTTATAGGACTACCTATACTACGCCTAGTTAATATCCGGGTTAACTATCTAAAGCTAGTTATATCCTAGGATTATATCGTATCTAGATATATTAACTAACTCGTACTACTACTTTAGCCTTATATAAGTCCTAGTACTATCTATAAGTCGTAGGAGTATCTCTCGGCTACTATATAACTAAATCTTATACCTATCGACTACTTCGACTTTATAGGGTACTTCCTATATATCTTATAGATACTACTTCGCCTAAATCTAGCTAATAAAGCTTCTACTTACTCCGCTATCGATTAGTACCTATACTACTCCTATCGGAGTATCTTCTATATCTAATATAAGTATCTTATATACTAGTATAGTCCGGAGGGTCTCTTAGCTACTCCCCTTCTTAAGTATTATACCTAATACTATAAGGACTTATAGTAGAGGATCGTCTATTTTTTTAAACTCGCTCTTTACCTTTATCTAGTAATCTCTTACGATATATCCGCGTTTCTTATAAAAGTAATATACTATAGGATTACTTTCCTCGAACTTACGCTTCTCTACTCTACCTATCTAGTTAGACGTTCTACTATTAGCGTTCCTACTTCTAGTATACTATAGTCTCTATATATTACTATTCTATTTATACTTCTCTTCCTATAATCTCTATAGATAAAGTTTTACGATTAGTTCTCTCTTTCCGTTATCGCGTTTCTTATTCCTAAGTATTACTTATCTTATTAGTATTTATTACTCTACTATATTATAGTATTTTACCTAGTTATCCTAGATATCTATTATAGGTTCGGGAAACCTACGGCCTTCTAATTTAATCTCTCGTAGGATCCCTATATATAGGTACTATACCCGCTCCTATCTTATAGGCCGGTTCTTAAGGGTATTATAGAGGGATATTATATAGTTCGTATAATTATTTATACTCTATATCTCCTTCTAGGTATAACGCTACTAGTTACTTATTATATCCCGCTAGAGCTTCGTAGGATCTACGACCTATAAGAGCGCCTATTCTTTAAATAGCGCCTATATTACGTCGAGAGTCGGGTTATTCTTACGATACTATATCTAGTTATTATTTTTTACTCCTAATAGGAACTCCGAGACTCGTATTACTCTTACGTAATCTATTAAGTACTATTCGGGATAGCGGTCCTAGAACGCTTCGTTCGCTATCTTAAATACGTTCTATTCGTTAGTACTACAGCCCTTATATAGCTTAATATTCGATAGGGCTCTTAGCTCTTACTTACCTCTCGTAAGTTCTTAAAGTCGAAGCTATATATCTATAAGCTCCCGGGGGGAGAATCTTCGCTAGTACTACTACTTACGATAGTAGATATATAAGTAGGTAGTACTACTAAGTTCTCTCTTAGTATATCTAGCGTCCCTAGTTCTATAGCTTATATCTCTACCTCTAGGATTACTATAGTATAATTATAGTTATATAGCTTCTATAGTAGCTCTACCTTTTTTCTTACGAAATTGATCCGCCGCTCTAGGATTTCTAGCTCGTTCTTCTTCTTATTTAGGATTTTTATCTACTTCCTTAGTATTAGGAGGGGGTCGTAGGAGATCTATTATAGGGGTTCCTATTATATTCCCTATTAGTTCTACAGTCTCCTATATTTCTATATATAGTCCTAATTCTAGGTCTTACGGGAGGCAGCTAGTTAAGCTACGGGTATTTAGGGATATCTTTTCTGGTTCCTACGGTCCGATCCGGTAATTTTAAAGCGATTAGAATATTAGGACTATCCGTCTAGTCCTACGGAGGTTCGGATCAGAGTAAAGGTCCTAGGGTAACCCCTAGTATATAATCAGACTAATCGCTAAGGAACTAAGGTAGCTACTCCTATAAGAAGTAGTTAGGACCCGCGGGTACGGCAGGACATAACTATATCTTACGCGAAAGTACTACGGCGGCCTATAGGCCCTATATACGTAGTATAGCTGGGTCGTAACATAAAATTAGCCTTAATATCTATTTTTAGATTTATATACTTATTATAAGTAAGTCTCTTACGATCCGGGTTATTAAAGATACTTCTAAGATATTTTAATACTTCGTTAAGCTTCTTATACTAGTTTATAGTATCTATATAAGTATAGGGATTAATATATATTAAAGCTTTTCCTTTATATTAGCTCTTAGTATATATAATATAGTACTTCTTAGTTAGATAGTAGTCCTAATTTAATTTAAGCTTTTTAAGAATATTTAATTCCTAATCTTTAAATTTAACTTTCTTACTATTACTAAGTATTAGAGGATTAAGGATCTTAATTAATTTACGGTAAAGTCCTTCGGCCTTAGATATAGTATAAGTAGAGCTAATTCCTTCCTTATTTCTATAACTAATCTATATAAATCGTATTACTATAGTAAGTATATTATACTCCTTAATAGCTTTATTATATTCGACGCGAAGACTAGTATAAGCTTCCTCTATATACTAGATTTCTAGGGTTTATTCTATAGCGTTTAGTAACTGATGGAGTTTCCTCCCTCGATGCTATGTGGTATACGTGGCTAGGACTAGCTGTTGCCTAGTGTTGAGAGGTTTGGAGGTTTTCCCCTGCGTAGGCAGGTTTTCCCTTCTTCCTCTCTCCAACCCGTTCAGATCTCGTGCTACTTCCTATGCCTTTAGACCGTTGTAGGTCTCTTAGGTTATAAGCCCGATCGTCTCAGTACTAGAGGTTATTTGTTTCTTGATTTGATTTAATTTGACTTGATTTAATACCCTTTATTCCTTCGAGCGGGAATATTATAGCTTATAACGCTCTGAAGTTACTAGTTCTGCTTGAGACTTAATATTCTTGAGGCAAAAGTGCCTACTTGGATACCTAGCAGAATTATATAAACGGTTATATAATCACGTAGTTATATACGATCTAAATTGTTTGCTTTACTATACTATATAAACCCTTATTAATAAGGGCTTAAGATACTAACACACAAAACACAAAAGATACTAAAATACTAATATACTAAGATACTAATATACTAAAATATACTAAAACACTAAGATACTAAAAATACTAATATACTAAAAATACTAAAAATACTAAAAATACTAAAAATACTAAAAATACTAATACTAAATACTAAAATATTATTTTAATATCCTAAATTTCTAAAAACTATAGCTATAAGGGTTAACTATAGTAACTTTATTAATCCTACTAGTATCCCTTAAAATAGTATTATAACCTAAGTAACCGATATACTAAGAGAGTTTATACTTAATAACTTAAATCTCTTAATAAATAGCGAAGAGTTTAACGAATAGATTATAACTATAACTACTATCCTCCGATAAATACGATTATATAGATTCCTTAATATAATAATTCTAAGACTAGAAATCACCGATTCCTATACAAAGAAATAGGTCGATTATTCACACAAAATTTAAGGATAGCTATAGTAGGGTCTCTTATAAGATATCTAATACTAAGTAGCTATAACCGGTATAAAGTACGAATTTGCCGATAAGTTTATCGTTATTTTAAAAACGATCCTTTATACTGTAGACTTTATAACTTACAATAAAAAGATTCTTAAAGTTATTTAAACAGACCGTTCTTAATTCTTAACTAGACTTAACTTTACCGAGGAGTTACGACGATCTTATACCAGATTAACTCGCAAATATCCTATCCTACCTAGAATTATCCTAGCTATATTATTAAAGGGTATTATAGCGGATATACCTATCCTTATTACGAACAAAAACAATAATCTTACTAGAAAATATTCTAATCCTATTAAAGTTATAAATACGGATTTATTAAATATTTTTAATAATATAATTAGTGATTTAAAGAACTTACCTACTATAGGTATTATTAATTCGGCTATTTTAAAGAAGGATAAGAAAAATAGGGAATCTAATTTCCTTCCTCTTAAAAACGCTCTACTAAAAGGGAAATTACCTTAAGAATAGATACAAGAATAGATTAATAGTCTAACCTAAATTTTACTAAATAGATATTATCTATTTTACGGAACCTATAGTTATTTTATAAAAAAATACCTATATCTAGTTATTTCTGAAAGACCTATAAATTAGGAACCTATAAAGGGTATTTAGATTAACTTCCTATAGAGAAACAGAGATAATCCTGATACTATACGACCTAACGATTTTTAGTATACCTATAATAATAAAATTCGTAAGGATAAATAATTAATACTAAAGACTCCTATTATTTCCGATATAACCTTAAATACTATAATAACTACTACGGTTAATTCTTCGGAATATTATTATAGTACTCTTATAATTAAACCCGTCGAAGATATAGAGTATAATTTCTCTATTCGGCCGGTTATATAACCTACCCGCTAAATTCTACCGGTCGCAAAAACTTTAAACTAATAAAACTAATAAGTTAAATACTAACTTTTATAAATTATACTAAGTTTATCACTAATATAAAGTAATAAAATTATTTTAATATAACTTAAAGAAAAAGATCCTAAGACTCTATAATATAGATATTTTCAAAATAAGGAAAAAGTGAATTTAAGGGAAAATATAAATTATTTTACGGATAAAAATAATTCAAAATCACTAAATAATATAAATCGGTAATTTGATATATTTAGTAATAGTCCTAAAATGAATCTGTACCTATAATAAATTCAACTTAAATACTCTAAGCCTATAAAAATTCTAAGTAAAAGGTATTCTGATAAGTCCTTAACTTTATTTAACGTATTTAAAATTTGTTAAGATATAACTTTATAAACCTCGAATATTAGTGCTTTTAAATACGAGATTTCAACTTCGACTAAGAAAATAAATCCTCGACTACGCCGTTCACTAAGTCAAGTCCTATAACGGAGTTTGAATTCGATTAAAGGGATTTTAAAGAAAAAGAAAAATAGTTAAATAGTTTGATTTAATTCTTTTAATTTAGGCGTTTCTGAATTTTTATATTACTTACGAGGATATACACTTAAAATTAGTTTATTATATAGCTGGTCCTAGGGGGGTGTAATAGAGTTTCCTCCCTCGATGCTGCGTGGTGTACGTGGCCAGGACTAGCTGTTACCTAGTGTTGAGAGGTTTGGAGGTTTTCCCCTGCGTGGGCAGGTTTTCCCTTCTTCCTCTCTCTAACCCGTTCAGATCTCGTGCTGCTTCCTGTGCCTTTGGACCGTTGTAGGTCTCTCAGTAACTTTAGTACTTCGTTTTCTTCGCTTAACTATTTATTCTTCTTCTTTTCCTACCTTAGGACTCTTAGTATATTACTTCTCTTATAGATCTACTATCTTAGTAGCTAAGCGGTTTTAGTATTCTCTAGATTTTCTTCTATCTATTAAAGGATTTATTCTAGTTAGTTATCTCCCCAGTTATTAAGAGAGATATCTTCTTTAATACTCTTTTTAGAGAGAGTATCGTCTATACCTACTATAACTATAGGTCTTTATTAGTTCTTTAGTTTATATTAAGTATAAAGATATTAGGATAGCTAGAGGGTATAGTAACCTACTACCTAGCTAATACTTTAAAAAGGAATATATAGAAGAGTATTAGAGCTCTTAAGATAATATTATACGCTAGTTAGGAAGGTTTAGAAGGACTTATAAACTCTTTATTAACTATCTATATAGTATTCGAGGATCTTAAGAGCTAGAGGAGAAAAAGAGAAAGAAGAAGAAAATATAGTAGATTCTAGGTTTTTAATATAGTACGTATAGTTTACGGTATCTTCTCTCTAATACTAATTTCTTCTATAGAAGAAATCTAAGTCTATACTCGGTTATATAATTATAGTTACTCCTTACGCTACTAATTTCTTCTGCAGAAGAAATCTTAGTCCGTAGCTCTCTTATATTCTTAATAGAAGAAACCTATAGCTAATTATTTAGTTAGCGTTCCTATTCGCGATTACGGATTTCTTCTATAGAAGAAATTCGGGAAGAGATTACTCCTACGTCCGCTATTATATTATTATTATTAACTATTACTAGATAATATCTACTAGGTTATATACTACTACTTTTATATAATTTCTAGTCGGATTCGGGTATTTACGACCGGCTAGTTAACTATTAATAGCGAAAATCTCTCCTCTATAGACTTCGTCTTTACTTCCTTCTAGTTCTTTAAAATTTATATCTTTTCCTAGTAATATATCTATAAAGTCTACCGGCGTAGTATAGATTTATAGTATATAGTAGGAATAGATATTAGAAGGGATTTAAGATAGGATCATAGCCGAGACTATATTAATATTCGTACGTTAGTTCTTCTACTATTAGTATTAGTCTAGAACTATATCTTTCTAAAATTAGTTACCTCTTTTACGCGCGTCTAGACCGTTTTTACTAGTCCTACTAATTTTTACTCGATTTATCTTATTTCGATAATATAAACCTTTACTTTATATACTTAGGAAGATAGGATATCCTTAGACTCGGTAGCCTCTATTCCTATACTAGAAATATCTATTAGGTAACTATCTAGTAGGTATATAAGAGGAGTTATTCTAGCTATTATTCTTCGTAAGAAGATACTAAATAAGAGCTCGCTATTTATTAGTAGTTTTCCGCTAGTCCTTTATAACTTTTAGTATATTTACCGAAAGACTATTAAAAGTATTCGTTAAACTTTCTAAATCCTATCTTCCTTAGAGACTTATATTTCTAACTATAAGATTACTAATTTACGGAGTATTTATTATTATTTACTTTTTAGAAGATCTTTCTCTAGAATTAGAACTTATATTAGTATTAGTATAGACCTAAATTCCTTTATTAGATATAATATATCCTATTATAAGATTATAATCCTTTTAGTCCTAGTTAAGATCTCTTACTATCTTTTCGATCTAGCCGAAAGAGATCTATCTCTTACTTTTCGAAGGATAATTAATATTAATCTTCTCTTTCTTAATTAACTTCGACTATAGCTTCTCCGGTAGTCCTTTAATAAACTAATTATACCGCTCTAGTTCGCTAATATCTCTCCTTTTTATAAGATATAAAGATATAGATAAAAATATAGTTAAATATATATAGAAATTGTTCTACTTAATATAGTTCCTATAGAACCTTTATAGCTAAGTCTAGGTATAGATAGCCTAAAGACTATCTATATCTTAGTACTAATCTTTAAAATCCTTAAAAATTCCTTTCTTATCCTTTATCTAGTAGTTAAGATTCTCCTTAACCTAGATATATTAAAGCTATCTATAGTAATCTAGAAGGATATCTAAGATCTAGAGGGTAGATAGGATATAGTTCTTCTAAGTATAGTAACGGACGTAACTATATATATATAGAGGACTAAGGGTCCTTATATAACCGACCGGAGCTATATAGTAAGGTTATAGCTTATCTAGCTCTTATAATCCTAGAAGGTATAGCTATATTAAAACGCGGGTACGGGATTATCTAACTATATATACCGTTATATAGCGAACCATTCTATCGAATAGTTTAGTATAGACCTTTTAGTCTAATAGTAATACTATATAAGTAACGGTATAGGTAATTCTATTAAACTATTCGATAACCGAGCTCGTGAGGTTATAGGTTCGAATCGCGGTATATACGCTTTTCGAATTCCTCTTATCTTATCGTACCGCTAGATCGATAAGATAAGATACTCTGTATACTCGGTAACGTAATTCCCGGCTAAGCGAGACACCCGGCTAGGCGAGATACCTATCCAAAATCGCGTCTTTCTATATATATACTAACTTTAACTACCTACTATGCTACTGATTCGCTCTGAATCTTAATAGAAATCGGCTAATTAGGAGGGCAAGATCTTATTAGCTCTTGATGATATTAAAAATAGCCGTATTAAATCTCTCCGCGCAGTAGCGAAGCTATACGAGATACCGCCTACTATACTATACTACCGCGCCCGAGGACGCCTTCTACGCGTCGATTAACGTCCCCCTAGCTATAAATTAACCGATTTAGAAGAGAATTCGCTTACTAAGTAGATTATCTCTATAGATATACGTAGAGTAGCGCTAAGACCTACTACTATAGCAGAAATAGCTAATATCCTCCTTACTACGCGTAGAACTAACCCTTCGCCTACTATAGGTAAGAATTAGCTATTAGCTTTTGTTAACCGATATAATAAGCTTTATATATACTTCTCGAGACGTTATAATTACTAGTATACCCTAAATAAAGACCCGAAATCGCTACGAGCGTAGTTTATAATTGTATAGCGTATTATCGATAAGAACGGTATATAAGCGGAGGATATCTATAATTTTAATAAGATAGGATTTATAATAGGCCTTATTTTAGTATAGAAGGTAGTTATATAAGTAGAATACTATAGTTAGTAGTCTATTCTATAGCTAGGAAACCGCGAATAGATTACTACTATCGAAGCTATCTACGCTAATAGCTACTCGCTTCTGCTATATATAATCTTTAAGGATAAAGTTACTATTACGGGTTAGTTTAAGAACCTACTAAAAGACTAGCGGATTAAGGTCTTAAATAATAGCTAGACTACTAATAATATAGGCCTTCGCTAGCTATAAAAGTACTTTATCCTATATACGAATTCGCGTATATAAGACCGGTTTTAGCTATTAATTCTTAATAGCTATAAGAGCTATCTTATACTATAATTCGACTAAATCTATATAGAAAATAATATTATTCCTCTTTATATACCTTTATATTCTTTATATCTACTATAACCGCTTAATATTAGGTACTTTATAGTCCTTAAGCGTATATATAGTCGCTTTATAAGCGATCTTATATATAGAGGATATAACTATATCGATAAGTTTAATTTCTTAGATAATTACTAACACGCGTAGCTAGAGATCTTCTAATAGCTAGCTATTATTTAGAATAGCTTTATAGCTAGTAGCCTAGTACTAATCGATATAGAAAGAGTACTTTCGAAGCTTAATATCTCTCTACGAATATCTATACTACTAAGTAGCTAGCTAATAAGTAGATCTAGCTAATTTATACTAAAAATATCTAGAACCGTGATTTAGCTATAAAAGTAAGCTTCGATACTTAAAGATCTACTAAAGTAGCGATCGAATAGCCCTCCGAGCCTATTAAAGACTATACTAGATTAGATTATTAAGGACTACTATATAGCGCTATATAATACTATACTACTAGCGTAAGAAAACGCGAATCTATATATAGCGAATAAGAAGGTAGTAAAGAAGCGTAATCGTTTAACTAGATATATATCTTATAAAGAGGATTTAACTATCGAAGAGGGCCTATAGCTAGTTATATAGCTAGATTTACTAGTAGAAGTACCTATAGTAGAATTATATAGATAGGGCGAATTACCTATTTAGGTAGACTAACTAGCGAAGAGAGCCCCGCCTAGGTATAGTAGATATAGAGAGATTAGTTATAGGATTAATTTATATAAAAATTACTATATTTAGCTAGATTAATAGGTATTAGTTAAGAGAATCGATTTTAAAATTTTCTAATAAGTTTAGGTATCTTACCTAGCCGGGTATCTCGCTTAGCCGGGAATTATATTAAGGAATATATTACTAAGCTAATACTAATATAATTCCTAGCTAAGCGAGATACCCGGCTAGGCGAGATACCTATCCAAAATCGCGTCTTTCTATATATATACTAACTTTAACTATCTACTATACTACTAATTCACTCTGAATCTTAATAGAAATCGGCTAATTAGGAGGGTAAGATCTTATTAGCTCTTAATAATATTAAAAATAGCTATATTAAATCTCTCCGTATAGTAGTAAAGCTATATAAGATACCGCCTACTATACTATACTACTATACCCGAGGACGCCTTCTACGTATCGATTAATATCCCCCTAGCTATAAATTAACCGATTTAGAAGAGAATTCGCTTACTAAGTAGATTATCTCGATAGATATATATAGAGTAGCGCTAAGACCTACTACTATAGCAGAAATAGCTAATATCCTTCTTACTACGTATAGAACTAACCCTTCGTCTACTATAGATAAGAATTAGCTATTAGCTTTTATTAACCGATATAATAAGCTTTATATATACTTCTCGAGACGTTATAATTACTAGTATACCCTAAATAAAGACCCGAAATCGCTATAAGCGTAGTTTACGACTATATAGCGCGTTATCGATAAGAACGATATATAAGCAGAGGATATCTAAAACTTTAATAAGATAGGATTTATAATAGGCCTTATTTTAGCGTAGAAGGTAGTTACGTAAGTAGAATACTATAGTCGGCGATCTATTCTATAGCTAGGAAACCGCGAATAGATTACTACTATCGAAGCTATCTACACTAATAGCTACTTACTTCTGCTATATATAATCTTTAAGGATAAAGTTACTATTACGGGTTAGTTTAAGAACCTACTAAAAGACTAGCGGATTAAGGTCTTAAATAATAGCTAGACTACCGATAATATAGGCCTTCGCTAGCTATAAAAGTACTTTATCCTATATACAAATTCGCGTATATAAGACCGGTTTTAGCTATTAATTCTTAATAGCTATAGGAGCTATCTTATACTATAATTTAACTAAATCTATATAGAAAATAATATTATTCCTCTTTATATACCTTTATATTCTTTATATCTACTATAACTACTTAATATTAGATACTTTATAGTCCTTAAGCGTGTATATAGTCGCTTTATAAGCGATCTTACGCGTAGAGGATATAACTATATCGATAAGTTTAATTTCTTAGATAATTACTAACGCGTATAGCTAGAGATCTTCTAATAGCTAGCTATTATTTAGAATAGCTTTATAGCTAGTAGCCTAGTACTAGTCGATATAGAAAGAGTACTTTTAAAGCTTAATATCTCTCTACAAACGCCTATATTACTAAGTAGCCGGCTAATAAGTAGATCTAGCTAATTTATACTAAAAATACCTAGAACTATAATTTAGCTATAAAAGTAAGCTTCGATACTTAAAGATCTACTAAAGTAGTAGTTAAATAGCCCTCCGAGCCTATTAAAGACTATACTAGATTAGATTATTAAGGGCTACTATATAGTACTATATAATACCATACTACTAGCGTAAGAAAATATAAATCTACGCGTAGCGAATAAGAAGGTAGTAAAGAAGCGTAATTATTTAACTAGATATATACCTTACGAAGAGGGTTTAACTATCGAAGAGGGCCTATAGCTAGTTACGTAGCTAGATTTACTAGCAGAAGTACCTATAGTAGAATCGTATAGGTAGGGCGAATTACCTATTTAGGTAGACTAACTAGCGAAGAGAGCCCCGCCTAGGTATAGTAGATATAGAGAGATTAGCTATAGGATTAATTCATATAAAAATCGCTATATTTAGCTAGATTAATAGGTATTAGTTAAGAGAATCGATTTTAAAATTTTCTAATAAGTTTAGGTATCTCGCCTAGCCGGGTATCTCGCTTAGCCGGGAATTACGTTAGCTACTATTATACCTTAAGTTACCTATTTCCGACTTAGATATATTAGATAACTAACTATTAAAATTAACTAGACTCGTATTAGTAATAATATCTATAGTAATAAAACCTTTAATTATAAATTATATAGATTAGTAAAATCTAAAAGAATCGTATCCTATATTATCTAGGTTAAATCAGAAATTCCTTAGGAATTTTTATGTTAGGGGGTCTGTATCGCAGGACAGAGAACCTGTTGGCTAGGCAGAGAGTCCAAGTCTATGGTTATGATTTTCAAAGACTGAATCTTGGGGTGTGGTAGACTTCACCAGTTCACACAATATATACATGGGGGTTCCGTGTACCGAGTCCCCACAGCCCCACACAGAGCCTTTGGGGTTGTTACCCTAAGGCGACGCGGGGTCGATTCGATCGTGAATCGTCCTAAGTCACCACGCATGACTACGCCGTGACATTTTATATATCGATATATAATCCTACTCCTCTATTAGTATTAGAAATTTAATAAATATCTTAATTATAGTCGATAATACTACTAGATTTAGATAGAGCTTACTATTAAAAATAAAAGTATAAGTATCTAATAAGTTTATTAAATTTTATATAACTATTTTTAATAAATTTAGTATTTAGCTATTAGAAGTCTGAATAGATAGTAACTAGAGCTTCTATAAATCTTAGTCCTAGACTAAATAAAAAGAAATAATATTTTAAGTTAGTATATCCTATATATATAAATAAAATACAGTCTCTAAAAACTCTGATTATATTATTATATAGGATATATAAACTTTAATAGTTATAATACTAAATACTCCTATATTCTTATAGCCCGAAGTAGTCCTAATAACTAGCTATATTTTAGATAGAATTAAAAGACCGAATAAATTAAAATTATCTTTAGAAAAGTAGAATAATTTTTAGTATAAAAAGAATAGAATAAGATAGATTAAACTAATTAATTTAGGCTTTCTTAGGGTTTAGTATTCTAAAGCCTATATTTATATTCTAAAAGAAAAAAGAATCTAAAGCTAGAAGATAGTCCTAAGAGTATAGGTTAGTTTTCTTATAGATTATAAAGGGAAAAACAGCTATTAGTTTAGAATCTATAACCCGAAAACGCGTTAAGTTTCTACTTATCGAGATATTATATTTTAGGAAGAGCTATTAATAGATTATTATTTTCTAAAATAAAATATTAATATTATCTAGAATATTAAGTTAAATATTTTATAAAAAGAAATTAATAATTTACAGATTATTAATTAAAGCTTATAACTTTATAATATAGGAATATTTTAGGATAAACTTATCTAAAATACTCGGTCTATCCGTAGACGCTAAATATCTCCGGTCGTAAATATTTAAAACCTCCTAAATCTATAAGTCTAACTAATATAATACTAAATTTTATAAAATATACTAATTTTACTACTAAACTAAAGTAATAAAATTATTCCGATCTAACTAAGAAAAGGAGATTTAGATACTCTATAATATAAATAACTTTAAAATATAGAAAATATAAATATAACTAAGAAAATAATTTATTTTATAAATCGGAATAATCGAAATAACTAAAATATTATAAGTTAACAATTTAATAATCTTAGGGATATCTCTTAGATTAACTTTTACTTTTAGTTAACCTAAGATAAGCGCTAACGTAATCCATAGTCACCCTAGATATACGGTCACCCTAGATATCTACCCCTATTAGAAAATTTCAAAATCGATTATCTTAACTAACACCTATTAATTTAACTAAATAACACGATTTTTATATAAAGTAATCCTATAGCTAACTTAGCTATATCTACTATAGGTAGACGGAGCCCTCCTAACCGGTTATATTAGCTGATTAGGTAAATCGGGCCCTTTATACGATACTATCTTATTAGCTTCTACTAGCTAAATTAGCTACTAGACTAGCTATAGGCCCTCTTCGATTATTAGGCCTCCCTCGTATATAATCTACCTAGTTAATCGAGTACGCTTTTAACGTTTCTTTTTATTCGCTATATATAGGTTAGTATTATCCTACGCTAGTAATATACCGCTATATAATAAGAGATAGGCGTTCTTAATAATCTAATTAAGTATAAGTTTTAATAGCGTAGGCGGGCTATTCGATCGCTATTTAAGAAGCTCTTTAAGTATAGAAGCTTACTTCTCTAGCTATATTACTATCCTAGGCGTTTTTAGGGTAAATTAGCTAGATCTACTACTTAGTTAGCTTAATAGTAGTATAGGTATATAAAGTAATATATTAAGTTTCGAAAGTACTCTATCGGTAGCTACTAGTACGATACTAGTAGCCGCGAAGCTACTTTAAATAGTATTCGGTTAAAAAGCTTCTATCCTCGCGCGAGAATAATTAGTAAGAAAATTAAGCTTATCGATATAATTATAGCCTATTCGGGCTAAGTCGCTTACGAAGTAACTATATATACGCTTTAGTACTATAAAGTACCTAATATTAAGCGGCTATAATAAGTAAGACGAATATAAAGGTATATAAAGTAGTATAATATTATTTTCGGTATATATTCGATCGAATTAAGGTATAAGATAGCTACTATAGCTATTAAGGATTAATAGCCGAAATCGCTCTCGTATATACGAAGTAGTATATAGAATAAAGAGCTTTTAAAGCTAGCGAAGGCTAATCTTATCGGTAGTCTAGCCGTTATTCGATACTTTAATTCGCTAATCCTTAGGAAGATTTAATTTAAACTAACTAGCGATATAAACCTAGGCTTTAAATATAATATAGGGTAGTAGCGAGAAGCTATTAGCGTATATTACTTCGATCGTAGTAACCTATTCGCGATTACTAGGCTATAAGATTAATCGCTAGCTATAGTATTCTACCCGCGTAATAACTTTCTATAATAATATAAGACCTATCGTAAAGCCTATCTTATTAAAGTTATAGATATTCTTCGGTTATATCCCGTTCTCCTTAATTACTCTTTATATAATCACAAACTAGGCTTATAGGGCTTTCGGGTCTTCGTTTAATACGTATTAGTAGTTATATCGCTTAGAGTAGCGCGATTAAAGCTTATCGCGCCGTTTAACGAATATTAATATCTAATTAACGCTAATAGTTAAGGGAGGGATAGTTCTATACGCTATAAGAAGGATATTAGCTATCTCTCGAATAGTAGAGGGCCTAGGCGCTACCCCCCGCGAATCTATAGAGAGTATCTATATAGTAAGCGAATCCTCTTCTAACTAGGTTAATTTCTAGTTAGGGTTACGTCTCTTATTAATAGAGACTATACTATATATATACGTATATAGGATACTATACAGAATTTCGTATAGCTTCGCTACTATATAAATAGACTTAACGCGGCTATCTTTAATATCGGAGAGGGCTAATAGGATCTTACCCTCTTAACTAGCTAATTTATACGAGGATTTAGCACGAATTAGTGGTATAGTAGTTAGTTAAATTTAGTAGGTTAGTAGATTAACACGTTTTCTGGTAGGGTATCTAGGGTAACTGTGTATCTAGGGTAACCGTGGATTATATTATAAATTACTAAAAATTTAATATAAGAGGGGCTCGACTAACTTAATAATATTAATTAATATATTTAAGAGACCTCGATAAATATATTAGGGGGTCTATATCGTAGGACAGAGGACCTATTAGCTAGGTAGAGAGTCTAAGTCTATAGTTATAATTTTCAAAGACTGAATCTTAGGGTATAGTAGACTTTACTAGTTTATATAATATATATATAGGGGTTCCGTATACCGAGTCCCTATAGCCCTATATAGAGTCTTTAGGGTTATTACCCTAAGGCGACGCGGGGTCGATTCGATCGTGAATCGTCCTAAGTTACTATATATAAGTACGCTATAATAACTATTACCCCCTTCTATACTAGTTATCCTAACTAGGGATATTCTTATCTAGGGAATACTATAGTCCGGACTTTATTATAGTACTAAGGAAAGGAATCGTAGGTATATTATATACGGAACGCTATATTCTTAAATTTAGGAGATATAGATATAAATAAAGGATTACTATATTATATAGCTATAATCTCCTACTACTATTAGCGATACTGTTTAAAAGAAATCGTGGTAGGGCGCTTAATCCCTATTTACCTAATTAATATCGGTCGGAGAGCTAGGAATCTATCCGCGATAGGGTATTTCGTTAACGATTCGTTCCCGAAGATTTATAGAATCGATTTTCCCTATAGATAAGGAGATTTTTAATTTTAATCTACTTCCCTTATTTAAGCTTAGTTCCAGAATACCCCGTCGTTATCGGAATCGTCGTCGCTATAAGGCTACTAGCGGAATAGGCTATACGCCTCCTACGCTAAACTTCGTAACTATAAGCCCTGATTTTCTCTAGTATCTAAAGTATTTTAGTAGGGCTAAGATAGAGTATAACTATCTAATTATAATAGTCCCTTTTACTATAGAGTATAAGTTTAATCGCTTAGGGTCGGTACTCTATAATAGCTATAAGGGTAACTATAATATATATAAGACTATAAGTTTTCTACTCTTTTCCGAAATACTTCCGAATTACT
Organism: Penicillium diatomitis; assembly: GCF_028827545.1. Classification (NCBI taxonomy): domain Eukaryota; kingdom Fungi; phylum Ascomycota; class Eurotiomycetes; order Eurotiales; family Aspergillaceae; genus Penicillium; species Penicillium diatomitis. The sequence continues at coordinate 467,092 of NW_026623184.1, forward strand.
AATAGGTCGTAAGACTTCTATATTAATAATCTAGGATATATAGGTATTCTATTTTCTTTTAAAGATTTACTAGGTAATCTTTAATAGTATCTAGGAGATTACTATAGCGCCTAGGCTATTATATATTCCGGTTTAGCCGGTCGGTATTTATTCTAATCTGTTCTAGATAAGTAAGGACCTTACTATAACTTTCTTAGGGGTTATATAGGCCTATAAGAAAGAGTATATATTCGAAGGTCCGAAGTATATATAAAAGATACGGATCGCCCGTGATTCTTTAACGATTCGTTCTAATAAATTCTCTTTATAGAGGTACTATTATTTCTATTTAGAAAAGATAGTATTACGTCGCTAGAATCTAATTACGGCTTTCGGTCCTCCCTTAATATATATAGACTAGTATCTCGGTCTTAAAGAAGGGGATACTAGGTTTATATTATAGTAAACTAGGCTAGTTAACTTTACCGAGCGCTTAGAGACTATAATAACTATGAATAGTATACTTAGGATAGAAGCGACCGCGATAAAAAATATAGTATTAGAGTTTATAGAGTATTTCTAAGGTAAATTATAGCGGATTCGGTCTAGTTTTATCTTATATATTTCTATATATTTTTAAACTTCGCGATAGATTATTTTATATTTTATATATTCTCTTTAGGTACCTATTCGTTATATTTAGAGGGCTAGTCCTTTTATTTAACTAGGAAATAAAGTTATCTATTAATCTTCGCCTTTCCTTTAACTTCTTCGACTTTATATTCTTAGTCATCTTCGATAAGATTAGGAAGTAGGAGTATTCTAGGAGTACTTCGCGATAGATTATTATATTATTTTTCTAGAAGGGAGATATAGAAAATATTATAGAGATATACGTACTTTTAGGATAGTACTAGTCTATATACCTAAGTTCCGATTACTTATAGGATTCGGAATAAGCTAATTCTCCTAGGAGTAAGCTTCCTAGACTCTTTAATTCGTAAGTTTTATATAGAAAGTATTATAAGATTATTACGCTTAAATATAATAGGGGTTCTTTTTATATTATAGTATTTTATTATCGATTTATTAGTCTTTTACTAGTAAGTTATTAATTTCTTACGTAAACTCTATAGTTTCTCGATCCTAGTTTATACTTCTAGTAGCCTTTCTTTTTCTATAGTAGTCTCGTTATGTATATAGAAGGATATATTATATCCGAATAGTACTTCGTAGGGGCTAAATTTTATTATATTATTTTAGTATAGATTATAATAGAATTCTACTATTTATAGTAAATTTAGCTATATAGTTTATTCTTCCCCTATAAAGTATCTTAGGTAATATTCGAGGGTTTAGTTTATTTATTCCGTTTAGCTATCGGTTTATAGGTAAAACGTAGTTAAAAACCTAAGCTTTATTTTTAAGATATTAAATAGTAAAAGCTAGAATTTACTAGTAAATACCGGACCCCGGTCGGATATAATTCCTTCTTATAGTCCGTAGACTAATTCGATCTCGTTATAATATAGCTTAGCTAGTTATATAGCGTTAATTATTATATATACTAGGAAAAATTTCACGAATTTAGTAAATCTATCTACGATAACTAGGATCGAGTCGATCTCGTTTCCCTTATAAATCGTAGGTAGGAGGCCTATAATAAAGTCTATCGAGGTTTCTTACTATAGTTAGGTTAGAATTAGAAGAGGCTTTAATAAGCCGTACTTCTTATATCTCGGTAGTATAGCTCTTTAGTATATAGGATAGAACTTTACGTATTCCTCTACTCGTTCGTAGAGATTTTTCTAGTAGAATTTTCGACTAATTAATTTAATCGTTCGTAACCGGCTAAAATAGCCCCCTATTACTAGATTATTATAATATAGCTTTATTAGCTCTTACTTTAGTTTCTTATTAGTTAGAATATATAGTTATTCTTTAAACTATACTAATTTATTAGGATCGACTAACTAGTATCCTAATATCGGGATATTCTAGTTAATTAATAAACGAATCTTCCCTATATCGGGGTTATCTCGCTAGGCCTTAAGGATTATACTTTATAGGTTACTAGTTATATTCGAGATATAGGTATATTATCTAAGATAATAAGCTACTACTTTTTTATAGTAGGAGTAACGGGCGCGATCTAGCTCTTATCTCTAGGTATCTAAGATACTATCTAGCTCTTAAACCCCTAAATCCGGTAATAATTCCTTTTTAAATTAATATAGATCGGTTAGTACTAACTATACTACCGCCTAGCTCTATTCCGGTATCTCTTCAGTTACTATTCGGGCCTATAATAGATTTAATAGAGTAGTATTTAAGGTATTCCTCGAAGCTAGCTCTATTATCCTTAAGGGTATATCCGCCGGGTTTTTCTTCCCTATACGGTATAAAATTATAAAATTAAATATAGAGAGGGTTATATACTATCGTACTTAACGCTCTTATAATTACGGGTTTTATATAAAGGATCTTAAGTTATTATAGTCCGAAAAGACTTCGATTCGATACCGAGATCCTTTAAGGTAATACCGCTAAATCTTAAAACTATATATAATTATATATAGCTCTTAATCTCTAGTAGTATAGCGGGATTTAGTATTAGAGAACTTACGAGACTAAAATACGACCGGATACTAGATTTCTTCGTTATTAGGTTAGGATAGTATCCTAGCTATTCCCTATTATAAGATATCTATTTCTAGTCGGATAGTACGATCGGGATCGAAATATTATAGAATCGGTACCGACTTAAAAGCGTAGAGTAAATTATAAAAAGCCTAGGTTATATAGGTACTAAGTTTAATCCTACCTAGTCGTTTTCCTTTTTCGAGGCCTTTCGTAAGGTCTATAAGGGGTTTTACGATAGTCGAGTAGTTATAGATAAAATAGCGGTAGAAGTTATAAAATCTAAGGAAGGATTAGACCTCCTTAATCGTAGATAGTAGTAGCTATTCTCGGATTAACTTAACCCGTAAAGGGTCTATCGATATTCTAGTAGTAGTAATAATATAGCTAAGGAATTCTACTTAGTCTTAGTAGAAGAAGTATTTATCGGGGTTAATATAGAGTTTATATTACCGAAGTCTTTCGAGAATAAGTCAGATATATTTTATATATAATTCGATATCCTCCGAGAAGATTAGAATATTATCTAGATAGGCTATATAGAAAAGATCTAGGTATCCTTATAGTATAATATAGATATAGTTCTAGAATATAGCTAGGGCGTTAGTAAGACTAAAAGATATAACTATATACTTATAGTAGCTATATCGCGTTCGGAATACGGTCTTCTACTCGTCGCCCTTCTTAATACCGATATAGTAATAAGCCTCTCGGATATCGATCTTAGAGAACTTCTTAGTATATAAGAGGCGATCGAGGATTTCGGAGATAAGTAGAAGAGGGTAGCGATTCTTTACCGAAACGCGATTAAGTCCCCGGTAGTCTATATAGAGTTATAATCCGCTATCCTTTTTAGGTATAAAAAGAATAGGTACGCCTATAGGACTTTTCGACGGGCGGATTCGGCTATTCTCTATATTTACACGAATATACTCCCTAAGTTCCTAAAGCTTAGCGCGAGAGAGAGGATAGATAGGCCTATAGGGTAGAGTAGCCCCTAGGATAAGATCGATTATATAATCGGTCTTCTTATACTAGGATAAGATCCTTATCTTCTCCGCTAAGTATAAATCTTCGAAGTTATAAAGTTCTTTAGACTAACTAGCGATTCCGGTATAATTCGTGGTCTTTTCGGGATTCCTTCGGATATTAATAGGTAGGAGTAAACTATCGAAGAGCGGATTATCGAGAGTATCGAGGTCTATTTCTAGATTAATCTAATAGGATACTACTATAAAGATATATATCTTATTATATATATATTTCGCGAATTAATAGGGGGTAAGTAGATCGAGGTTTCGATAGTTAACCCCGAAGTACTAATAATATATATCTATATCGATAACGATTCCTTATATATATAACCTAGGTATCCCTAGTAGTATAGGGGATCCTGTCTTCCGGTTAATAGTATAGTACTCTACTATCTAGGTCTTTATAATTCCTCGTTAATCGGTTACTATAATTAGGACGTAGAAAGCGCCCTTAGCGTTACTATATTAATCCTAGAAGTCACGGAGCTTAGGTATTTAGAGAGTAGCTTATTATAGTTTATAAGATCTTATAAGTTCGTAGTCGATAATACTTATACTTATACCTATATCTAGGCTAATTTTAATAGTAGTATTCTTAATATATATAACGGTTTTAATTATCGGAAGGATCTCTATAAGTAGCTACTAAGTCAGGGTTATAGAGTTTACTCCGACTTACTAGCATTTTCTTATTCTTTTATAGCTTCGTCGTCGGCGATAATTTCGTTAATATACGTATTTAGGCGTCCTTAGCTAGATCTTACCTAGGAATAGTTAGAAGTATAATATCCCTTTTTTCTATATATATAATAGGTAACCGAAGTTAGGTCTCTATTTCTATAGAACTAACGATAGGGTAAGACGGGAGTATTTCGATTAGGGTTCGTAGTCTCTTATCTATAGAAAGAGGGTCGGTACTTCTTAGTATTTTCCTATTATCCCTTTTAGTCCTAGTCTTCCCGGTATTACTTCTTCGGATTTATTCTAGGTAGGAAGGGATTCCGATATCCTATACCTCGACTATCCTATATATAGATTATAGCCGAAACTATATCGGTATAATTCTCCGGGAGGTTGTTCTGGTATAGTACTTTAAGTTTATTTTTAAGGACTAGGCGTAGTTTTACGTAGTAGCTAAGAGTACGCTCTTTCTCCTAAATATTTATATAGTTTTCGATAGATTAGAGGTAGTTATAAAACGCGCGTAGGTCTTAGTCCTTAAGCTAGTAAGCGCTATAGTATTTTTCTGTAATATTAGCCTCCGTAAATTAACCCCCTCGGATAAATTCGAGTATCTAGTTAACGAAATCATCCTAGATAGGCCGTTAGGCTATAAACTCGGTCTTTTTATAATTCGTCTACTAGGCCTATTAGATCGGTTCTAATATAAAGAATCTAATAGGAATCTTATATAAATTACTTATATATCGGTCGGGACTAGCTTCGAAGATATATTCTAATTTATCGAGCTACTAGATATATTACTCTAGGGTTAAGGTAGAGCTTAAGCGGTACGAGATATTATTAATTTTAATCTCTACGCCTCGGGATCGATAGGGAAGAGAAGGCGCGGATTAAGGTTCGGGGATATCTCGTCGCCGAATCGTAGCTTTATATTCGAGTTACTAGATCTATACTAGGAGGCGATCGAGGGTGTTTTATTTATTTAACTTAGCTTATTCGGGAGATCGTACCTCGAAACTAGACCTATCTTCTAGGTCCCGAGGGGTTAGACTAAGTTTACTTAAGGGTTACCTAAGCCCCTTACTAACTCGTCGGGATCGTTCCGCTACCGTAAGATAGGCGGATCGTTAACGGGTCGTCGGTATAGATATTTCTTCTCTAGGTAGCTAAATAGGAAGATTCAGTAATTATTAGGGGGTCTATATCGTAGGACAGAGGACCTATTAGCTAGGCAGAGAGTCTAAGTCTATAGTTATAATTTTCAAAGACTAAATCTTAGGGTATAGTAGACTTCACTAGTTCATATAATATATACATAAGGGTTCCGTATACCGAGTCCCTATAGCCCTACACAGAGCCTTTAGGGTTATTACCCTAACGCGACGCGGGGTCGATTCGATCGTAAATCATCCTAAGTCACTACGCATGAGTACGCCGTGACAAAATAACTTCGTAAACTTTAGAAATTAGCTATTTATAATATAATATCCTAATCTAAAGTATTAAAGAAATTCCTAGTATATTTCTACTAATCTTAGAGGCCGCTAATATAAATAAAATAGAAAAGGCCTATAAAGATATACTATCTTAAACGGCTTATTAAGATATAGATCTACTATAAATTTTAAAAAAAAATCGAGTTCGAGATATATAGAATTCCTATTATTCTTTAATTAATCTAATTAATATATTAATAAACTAACTAACTTTTTATACCGACTAGATTAGGATAGTTCGAAGATCTACTTTATCTATATACTATTCTTTAAGATAATCTATCCTAAGAATCCTAGATAAGGAAATAGTTTATCATATATAAAAAGGGAAAATACGCCCGATTAAAGAACTTAAAGACGAAGGATTAGTATATCTTAAAATTTAAACTAGAGGAGGTATTCTTTATACTACCTCTATCCTAGATAATTTTATTAGGCCTAGTATTTTATATACTATATCCGAAAATATTCGATCTATAATAGTAAAAATACTCTTAACTTATAGAAAAGCTATAAAAATAGAATTTACTACGTAATAGCTTAAAGCTAAAAAGATCTAGTTAAAAAAGTTCTAAGCCTCGAATATAATAACCCTAATTAATAAACTACTAAAAGGTACTAAAATCTTACTAGGGAAATAGATCTATAATATTAAATATAACTCTAATAGCTTTATCTTAGAATTCCGAGTAAGATAGGTTATCTATAGGAACTATTAAACTCCTAGTATTAATTTCTAACCTAATAAAAGATACTTCTATAAAATTATTTATAACCTTAGTAACTATTAGAAAATAGGAAATAGAATAATAGGATATCGTTAGAGTATATCTAAATACTATAATTAATAATCGGGTTATTTTTATAAAATAACTAACTAGATATAAGAGTTATAGTCTAAATAGCGAGGAATATTTATATATTTTAAACTAAGCTTTATATAGTTTATAATAAGCTAGTAATCTATAGTATAAATTATTTAAGAATAATCTAGCTTAACTTAGCTTAATCTCCTTAATCTTAGAACCTTATATTTTTAAAAATTCTGATATAATAGCCTTTATTATAGTTTATATAGATAATATTCTAGCTATAGGATTAAATAAAGATATTATAATAATTCGCTTAGGATTAATTAAGAGATATAAGTTAAAAACCCTTCTATTTAAAAGGTTTCTTAGATATAATATTATTAAAGAAATAGGTCCCTATATAATTTTTATAAACTGATAGGCTTACTTAACTAAATTACTTTATAATAAGGATCTCGAAAATTATAATCTATTACTAATTCCTATATCCCTATCTTAGAAAATCCCTTAACCTAATAATAATCCTAATAATCTAAATAATAAGGAATTTAATAAAGGGACTTACGCGAAAATAATAGGGAGAGTAGGTTAGTTATTAATTAAAATAAGATCTAATATAGTAGCTACTATATCTAAGTTATAATAATAAAATAACTCTCCGAGATATATAGATTTAATAGCCTATAAAATATTATTAAGATATTTTATAGGAATAATCGACTTTTGAATTCTATTTACTTACGAACCGAATAAAGGCCCCCAAGGTTTTATTAATTCCTTATTTACTAATACGGAAAAGGGTAAATTAATAGAGATATATATATAGTTTTTCGCTAGGAGTCTAATATTAAGAAACCTATAACGGTCTAAAGGTATATAAAGCAGCACAAGATCTAAACGGGTTAAGGAGAGGAAGAAGGGAAAACCTATCTACGTAGGGGAAAACCTCTAAACCTCTTAATACTAGGTAATAGCTACTCCTAGCTACGTATACCACGAAGCACCGAGGGAGGAAACTCTATTATACCCCCCTAGGACTAGCTATATAACTAACTAATTTTTAATATATATATCTATAGGTAGTATAAAGTAAAACGCCTAAATAAAATATCTAAATTATCTCGGTAGACGTATTCTAAGTAATCTTCTATAGTCATCTTAGAATATACCGTTCGGTTTAATTTTTATAAAGATATTAGTAGTGTTATCCTTACTTAGAATATTCACTAATTAAATAAGGTTCTTCCTTATAAGGTTCTTAATTAAATAGTATCTCGTAGAGATCTATAAAAATTTTAGACTAATTTTAGGATAGTTTATATTTTTGATTATATTATTAGGGTTATAAAATAATATAATTAGCGTATTATTTTCAAAATCCCCTTCTTGATTTAAGGATTTTATTAATCCTAGTTTAGTAGTAATTTTAGCTAGGTATAAGCCTTCTTTTACGGCGGTCGCTAGTATATAATATTTAGCTATACTTAAGGATTATATAATAATTTCTTATCTTTTTGAGCTCTATAATATTAGACTCCTAGCGAAAAACTATATATATACCTCTATTAATTTACCCTTTTCTGTACTAGTAAATAAGGAATTAACAAAACCTTTAAGACCTTTATTCGGTTCGTAAGTAAATAGAATTCTAAAGTCGATTATTCCTACGAAATATCTTAATAATATTTTATAGGCTATTATATCTATATATCTCGGAGAGTTATTTCGTTGTTATAACTTAGATATAGCGGCTAACGTAATTCCCGGCCGTCCCGTACACCCGGCCATACCGTATACCCTATCCAAAATCGCGTCTTTCTACCTATATCCTACCTATAACTACCTACCATGCCACCAATTCGCGCTAAATCTTCGCAGAAATCAGCTAATTAGGAAGGTAAGGTCTTGTTAGCCCTTGACGATATCAAAAATAGCCGAATTAAATCTATTCGCGCAGTAGCGAAGCTATACGATATCCCTTATATAACCTTAGCCGACCGCGCGAAAGGTATACTTACACGCGTTGATTACCGTCTAACTAGCTATAAGTTAACTTAATTAGAAGAGGATTCGCTTACTAAATAGATACTCTCTATAGATTCATGTAGGGTAGCGCCTAGGCCCTCTACTATTCGAGAGATAGCTAATATCCTATTAGCTACGCGCGAAGAATCTTCTCTTACTACCGTTAGAGAGAATTAGCTATTAACCTTTATTAACCACCGTCCTAAGCTTTATATACGCTTCTCGAGATGTTATAACTACTAGTACGTACTAAAGGAAGACCCTAAATCGCTACGGGGGTGGTTTATAACTATATAACGCGTTATCGATAAGAACGGTATATAACCGGAGGATATCTATAACTTTAATAAGATAGGCTTTGTAATAGGCCTTATATCCTCGTAGAAGATAGTTATACGCGTAGAATACTACGGTCGGAGATCTCTTCTATAACTAGGAAATCGCGAATAGGTTACTATAATCGATATAATCTGCGTAGATAGCTATTTACTATCTCTATATATTATCTTTAAAGGTAAAGTAGCTATTATAGGATAGTTCAACGAAAACCTACCGAAAGACTAGCGAATCGAGGTCTTAAATAATAGCTAGACTACCGATAAGATTAGCCTACGCTAGCTATAAAAGCTATTTATCCTATTAACGAATTCGCGTATATAAGGCCGGTTTCGGCTATTAATTCTTGATAGCTATTAATAGAGGATCCTGGGTGGTTTGCCTAGTGTCAGGACCAGCTAGTGTGGTTTATGTGGTCAGGCTGTTGCCTAGTCTAGTGCGCTAAGAGGTTTGGAGGTTTTCCCCTACGTAGGCAGGTTTCCTCTTCTTCCTCTCCTTCTCTCCCTAACCTATTCTTGTTAGTCTCTCTTATTACTTCCTATACCTATAGACCTATAGGTCTCTTAGGTTATAAGCCCGATCGCGATAGTAATTAAGACCCTTCGTTTAACTTCGATTTAATATCCCGGTAGTATTCTAACCGGAGGTATCCTAAATCCTAAATCCTACTTAATATCCTAGTAGTATTCTAACCGGTGATATCTTAAATCTACTTTGATATCCTTATAGTATTCTAACTTAGATATCTTAAATTACCAAAAAGTATACGATATAGTAGGAAAGAACCTAACTATAAGGGTATTTATTTATTTATTCGCTAATCTAAATTATTTATACGTATAAATATATTTCGTGTTGCTTCTGGCACGTTCTTACGAAGAGACGTAATATATAACAAAATAATATAACCTTATAAAATATATACTATATAAATATAACAAAATAATACGAAAGTCGTAATACCTTAAGTAGTAATAATTTTCCTATAATAAACCTATTACCTATAATAACCTAAAAATAATAAATTCGCTAAAAATATTGTTCTACGACCCCGATTTCCTAAAATCTAAAGCCGGCTAATATAACTATACAGATTTTATCGCCCGTAATAGTAATCCTGATAGAGAAATTACTTAAGTTACCGATACTCTAAATAATTTTATCTTAAATAACTTACGAATCTTAATAAGTACAGAGGATTTTGATAACTAGCTCCTTAAAGTAACAATAATCTTACGATAAATACGACTCTACCGATTCCTAGACTTCGATATCCCTCGTCCTAATCCGAAAGCCTTAGACGCGAAAAAATAGTACGATTATTCCTATAAAATCTAAGGATAGTTATAGTAAGGAACCTCGCGAGATATCTAAGACTAAGTTATTATAGTTAGATCTTATTACGAATTTACGGACTAATATATTAATACTTTAAAAAAGATTTTATATATAGCTAATTTCCTTATCTATATCGATAAAATTATAGAACTTTAAGAGTTAAACCGTAACTAGTTTAATATAGCTATAGAGTTTATCGAAAAACTACGCTAAACCTATATAAGACTTACTAGAAAATACCCTATTCTACCCGGAGAGGTCCTTATATAACTTCTAAAAGGCCTAATAGTAGATATACTATTCCTAGTCGCTAATAAGAGAAATAATCTAGCTAAAAGATATAAGAATCCGAAGGAAGTTACTAATTCCGACCTTTTAAATATTTTTAACGATATAATAAATAATTTAAAAAATATCCCTCCCTCTAGAATTATTATATCTACTGTTATAAACGATAAAAGGACTAGAAATAGTAAGAAGTATAATTAGAGTAAATTCTTACTACTTAAAAACTAGCCTCCTCCCTCTAGAAAAATTGTTATATAGATTAAGAAATAGACTAAAGGTCTAACTTAAAATATACCTAATAGGAACTATACTTTCTACGGTATATATAGCTACCCCGTAAGAAAATACCCTTACTTAGTAATTTCGGAACGACCTATAAATTAGAAACCTATTAAAGGTATTTAGGTTAATTTCCCTTAGCGAAATAAGAGTAATCCTAACGTCCTATACCTAGAGGATTAGTAAACTAAGTATAATAATAGAATCCGTAAAGATAGTATAGTTCTCGCCGAGGAAATAAAAGAAGTTACGGAAATAGATATAAATATAAATATTACTATTAATTTATTAAATTATTACTACGGATTAGTTACCGTTAAAGAAAATAAGCGGAATACTATCGAAAGTATTAATAGTAATAAAGATGTTAAATATAATTTCTCTGTTTATCTGTATCTTAATTAAGATATTATAATAGTATCTATTAGTTCCTTAAAAAATAAATAGATTATTAACTCTAGCGCCTCTCGGTCTATTTATATTAATAGCGATATAATTATTAAATTTAACTAATATAATCTGAATAACTATAGTTATAAGTATTAAATAGCTAATAACCGGATAATTAAATTAAAAGGATAAGCTATCGTAAGAATTAAATTAGCTTTAAAGAATAGAACGAAAACCTTAGATATTAAGTACGAATACATACTAGATAGGATATATAATTTACTATTAATAACTTAAATATACTATAACTATAATATAGGCTAGAAAGATGAGAAAAATATATTTATTAACCTAAATAATAATAATATTTTAGCCTATACCTTTCGAAAACGTAGCGTTCTATTTTTATATATAAGAAATATCTATCCTACGGGTTTAATTAGAAAGACCTCTTTAATTTAGTTAGTATACTCGATAGTAATAATTATACTAGAAATTATATATTTTCGACTTAACCACATTAGATAACCTACCGCAAAAATTAACTATAACCGAATTAGTAATAAAGTTCACGGTAATAATAATTTTAATTATAAAGTATATAGATTAGTAAAATTGAAATATATTATATCCTATATAATATAGGTAAAATTAAATATACCTTAGGAATTTTTATATTATAATATCTAACTATACTTACTAACTAGAATTAAAAATATTTCTTATATTCTTATTATAGTAGATAATATAACAAGATTTCGATAGGGTATTCTAATCTAAACTAAGGGATAAGTATCTAATAAATAATTAAACTATATACTAATATCTATAATAAATATAGTATTTAGCCTTCTGAATTTAGAATAGACGGTAACAGAAGCTTTACTAAATTTTAAAATTAGGTAAAAGAAAAAGATATAATATTTATAGTTAGTATACTATATACCTATAAATAAAATAGTATTTCTGAAAATTCCGGTTATTTAATTATATAAGGAGCCAGAATATTAATACTTTCTATACCTTAAGCTCCTCGATTTTTATAGACCGAAGTAGTTATTACTATCTATTATATTTTAAATAGGATTAAAAGGCCGAACGAGCTAAAATCACTAATTAAAAAATAGAATAACTATTAGAATAAGAAGTTAGGTATAAGAAAAATAGAACCTATTAACTTAGGATTTTTAAGAATATAGTACTCTAAAGTATATATTTATATTCTAAAAGAAAAAAGAATTCAAAGCTAGAAAATAGCCCTAAGAGTATAGATTAGTTATCTTATTAGATATAAAGGTAAAAATAGTTATTAATTTAGGATCTATAATCCGAAAATACGCTAAATTTCTGTCTACCGAGATATTACGTTTTAGGAAGAACTATTAATAAATCCTTATTTTCCTAAGGAATCCCCTAGTATAATTTAAAATATTAGATTATTTATACTAGAAATGGAAATTAATAATTTAAAGATTATTAATAAGACTTTAGAGCGTTACGACGTAGGGATATTTAAAGATTCTTAAAATATTAATAAGATGATGGAGTTTCCTCCCTCGGTGCTGCGTGGTGTGCGTGGCTAGGACTAGCTGTTGCCTAGTGTTGAGAGGTTTGGAGGTTTTCCCCTGCGTGGGTAGGTTTTCCCTTCTTCCTCTCCCTAACCCGTTTAGATCTCGTGCTACTTCCTATGCCTTTAGACCGTTATAGGTCTCTTAGGTTATAAGCCCGATCGTCTTAGTACTAGAGGTCATTTGTTTCTTGATTTAATTTAATTTGACTTAATTTGATACCCTTTATTCCTTCGAGCGGGAATATTATAGCTTATAACGCTCTGAAGTTACTAGTTCTGCTTAAGACTTAACGTTCTTGAGGTAAAAGTGCCTACTTAGATACCTAGCAGAATTATATAAACGGTTATATGATCACGTAGTTATATACGATCCAAATTGTTTACTTCACTATACTATATAAACCCTTATTAATAAGGGCTTAAGATACTAATACATAAAATATAAAAGATACTAAAATACTAATACACTAAGATACTAATATACTAAAATATACTAAAATACTAAGATACTAAGATACTAATATACCAAAAATACCAAAAATACTAAAAATACTAAAAATACTAATACTAAATACCAAAATATCGTTTTAATATCCTAAATTTCTAAAAACTATAGCTATAAGGATTAACTATAGTAACTTCGTTAATCCTACTAGTATCTCTTAAAACGGTATTATAACCTAAGTAACCGATATACTAAGAGAATTTATACTTAATAACTTAAATCTCTTGATAAATAGCGAAGAGTTTGACGAATAGATTATAACTATAACTACTATCCTCCGATAAATACGATTATACAGATTCCTTAATATAATAATTCCAAGACTAGAAATCACCGATTCCTATATAAAGAAATAGATCGATTATTTACACAAAATTTAAGGATAGCTATAGTAGGGTCTCTTATAAGATATCTAACACTAAGTAGCTATAACCGGTATAAAGTACGAATTCGCTAATAAGTTTATCGTTATTTTAAAAACGATCCTTCGTACTACAGACTTTATAACTTACAATAAAAAGATTCTTAAGGTTATTTAAACAGACCGTTCTTAATTTTTAACTAGACTTAAATTTACTAAGGAGTTACGACGTTCTTATACTAGACTAACTCGTAAATACCCTATCCTACCTAGAATTATCCTAGCTATATTATTAAAGGGTATTATAGCGGATATACCTATCCTTATTACGAATAAAAATAATGATCTTACTAGAAAATATTCTAATCCTGTTAAAGTTATAAATACGGATTTATTGAATATTTTTAATAATATAATTAGTAATTTAAAGAACTTGTCTACTATAGGTATTATTAATTCGGCTATTTTAAAGAAGGATAAGAAAAATAGGGAGTCTGATTTCCTTCCTCTCAAAAACGCTCTACTAAAAGGGAAATCACCTTAGGAATAGGTATAAGAATAGATTAATAGTCTAACCCAAATTTCACTAAATAGATATTATCTATTTTACGGAATCTATAGCTACTTTGTGAAAAAATGCCTATATCTAGTTGTTTCTGAAAGATATATAAATTAGGAACCTATAAAGGGTATTTAGATTAACTTCCTATAGAGAAATAGAGATAATCCTGATACTATACGATCTAACGATTTTTAGTATACCTATAATAACAAAATTCGTAAGGATGACCATTTAATATTAACACTAAAGACTCCTGTTATTTCTGATATAACTTCAAATGCTATAATAACTACTGCTGTTAATTCTTCGGAATATTATTATAGTACTCTTACAATTAAACCCGTCGAAGATATAGAGTATGATTTTTCTGTTCGGCCGGTTATATAACCTACCCGCTAAATCCTACCGGTCGCAAAAACTCTAAATCAATAAACCTAACACGTTAAATACTAAATTTCATAAATTATACTAAATTTATCACTAATATAATATGATAAAATTATTTCGATATAACTTAATAAAAGAGATCCTAAGACTCTATAATATAGATATTTTTAAAATAAGGAAAAAGTGAATTTGAGGGAAAACATGAATTATTTTGCGGATGAAAATAATTCAAAGTTACTAAACACTATAAATCGGTAATTTGATATATTTAGTGATAATACCGAAATAAATCTATACCTATAATAAATTTAACTTGAATACCCTGAACTTACTAAAATTCTATATGAAAGACGTTCTAATAAATTAATGATTTCAATTAATATAATTAAAAAATATGAAGAAATGACTTTGTAAACTTCGAATGTTGGTGATTCTGAATGCGATACTTTAACTTCGTCTAAGAAAATAAATCCTCGACTACGCCGTTCACCAAGCTAAGTCATATAACGAAGTTTGAATTCGATTAAAGGGATTTTGAAGAAAAAGAAAAAGAAAGACAGTTAAGTGATTTAATTTAATTATTTTAATTTAGGCGTTTCCTTAATTTCTATGTTACTTGCGAGAATGTACACTTAAAATTAGTTTATTATATGGCTAGTCCTGGGGGGGTATGATGGAGTTTCCTCCCTCGGTGCTGCGTGGTGTGTGTGGCTAGGACCAGCTATTGCCTAGTGTTGAGAGGTTTGGAGGTTTTCCCCTGCGTAGGCAGGTTTTCCCTTCTTCCTCTCCCCAACCCGTTCAGATCTCGTGCTGCTTCCTGTGCCTTTGGACCGTTGTAGGTCTCTCATAAGATAATCTAAAATAGCTAAAATATCTGTAGTCCTATAGTCGGAAAGGCTCCCGTACTACGATAAATAAATATTCTACTAAATATAATAAATATACCGAAAGTCCTAATTCTACTATATATATAACGACGAATTTTATAAAATATTCTAATTTTACTACTATCCTAAAGTACTAAAATTATTCTATTATAACTAAGGAAAAGAGGACCAGAAACTCGTCTAGATATATAAATTAAAAATAAGGAAAATATAGAATTAAACGAGAAACGGAATTATTTTGAAAATATTATACTAACTATTAAACCCTAAAACTTAAAATTATTCCGATAAATTCAAATTAACCCGATAGGACTCCCAAAAATTATAAGTAAAAGAAGCCCTAGTAAGTAATTAATATTAACTAATATATCTAGAAGATCTCGATATATAACTTTATAAATATCAAATATTAGTTAATTTTAATATAATATACTAGTCTAAAGTATTAAATAATTCCCTAGATAATTTCCGTTAACTCCTAATGTAGTTCAAATAGACCGATATAGTAAAGTTTAAGAAACTATACTATTTAAAAGTACCTAAACGCCTGATAAGCCCCTATAAATTTTATAAAAACGATATTCTGAAATTCGAGACTCTAGGAGTTCCTTAATTAACCTAATTAATATAATTAAGATATTTTAACCGGATTTCTAAAGTAACTTAGTTAGACCTATCCGAAAGTTAAGATCTAAGTCTCTAATACGAAAGTCTGCCTTACCGACCCGTAGATCCTTACGGCAGAGTACCCTAAGAGTTTTGGGAGATAGAATAGTACGATATCCTAAAAAGGGAAAAATATAGGCTATTAAGGAAAACGAGGAATATAAAAATACTAAAGGTAGCTTATTTTATACTAGATCTATACTAGATAATTTTATTAGCCCTAGTTATTTATACGTTTCTACTAAAAATATCCGGTCGGCTATAGTCAAAATTCTATTAACTTATATAGAGGCTATAAAATCGGATTTTACAGAAAATCAGTTAGAAGCCGAAAAAGTCTAATTAAAAAAGTTTAAAGCGTCTAATACTATTATATTAATTTATAGCCTACTAAAAGGCACAAAAATCTTAATAGGAAAATAGGTTTATAATATTAAATAGGATACTAAAGGCTATATTTTAGAATTTTGTATAAGATAGATTATTTACGGGAACCGTTAATCTCCTAGGGTTGATTTCTAACCTAATAAAAGATATACCCCTATTATAGGAGACGCTTCGGTTAAACTCTTTATAATACTAGCTACTATACGAAGATAGAAAACAGAATAATAGGATATTATTAGAGTATACTTAAATACGGTAATTAACGATCGTATTATTTTTATAAAGTAACCTACCGGCTATAAATAACTTAGACTAAATAGAGAAGAATATTCTTATATTTTAAACTAGGCTTTATACGGATTACGATAAGCTAGATATTTATAGTATGAATTATTTAAAAATAACCTTATATAACTTTAATTAACGCTATTAAAATCTAAGCCCTATATTTTCAGAAACTATAATACTACTATTTTTGTTATGATTTATATAGATGATATCTTAGCTATTAGAGATACTAAAAAAGTTAAACTTATCAGAATAGGCCTTATATAAAAGCGTAAATTAAAAATATTACTATTTAAGCGTTTCCTTAGATATAATATAGTCTAAGAACCTAATTTAATTTTTATAAGCTAAAAAGCCTACTTAGTAAAATTAATTTATAATAAAGGTCTTAATAATTATAATCTATCCCTAATTCTAATATCCCCTTCTTAGAAAATACTATATCCTAAGAGACCTACAACGGTCCAAAGGCATAGGAAGCAGCACGAGATCTGAACGGGTTGGGGAGAGGAAGAAGGGAAAACCTGCCCACGTAGGGGAAAACCTCTAAACCTCTTAATACTAGGTAATAGCTGGTCCTAGCCACGTATACTATATAGTACCGAGGGAGGAAACTCTATTATACCCCCCCTAGGACTAGCTATATAACTAACTAATCTCTAATATATATATTCGTATATAGTATAAAATAAAACGCCTAAATAAAATATTATCTCGGTGGACGTATTCTGAGTAATCTTCTACGGTCTTCTTGGAATATACCGTTCGGTTTAATTTTCGTGAAGATATTAGTAGCGTTATCCTTACTTAGAATATTCACTAATTAAATAAGGTTCTTCTTTATAAGGTCCTTAATTAAGTGGTACCTCGTAGAGATCTATATTAATTTTAGACTAATTTTAGGATAGTTTATATTTTTAATTATATTATCGGAGTTATAAAATAATATAATTAGTATATTGTTTTTAAAATCCCCTTCTTAATTTAAGGGTTTTATTAATCCTAGTTTAGCAGTAATTTTAGCTAGGTATAAGCCTTCTTTTACAGTAGTCGCTAAGACGTAATATTTAGCTATACTTAAGGATTAAGTAATAACTTCTTATCTTTTTAAGCTCTATAATATTAGACTCCTAGCGAAAAACTATATATATACCTCTATTAATTTACCCTTTTCTATATTAGTAAAGGAGGAATTAATAAAACCTTTAAGGCCTAATAGAGTTTCCTCCCTTGGTACTAAGTAGTATGTGATCAGGACTAGCTATCGCCTAGTGTTGAGAGGTTTAGAGGTTTTCCCCTACGTAGGTAGGTTTTCCCTTCTTCCTCTCCCTAACCCGTTTAGATCTTATGCTGCTTCCTGTGCCTTTAGACCGTTATAGGTCTCTTAGGTTATAAGCCCGACTATCTCAGTACTAGAGATCGTTTTCTTGATTTATTCTAATACCCTTTATTCCTTCGAGCGGGAATATTATAGCTTATAACGCTCTTACTGTATTAGTTCTGCTTGAGATTTAACGTCTTCGAACATTTAGGTAGAATTATTTAATTTAAAAATTTGTTTATATAGCCACGCTAAGGGGTCACGTAAATTATATTTACGTAATCCTATAAAAAATTATATTATAGGATCACGCTTCTTATATTAGTATATAGTTCTATAAAAATTATATTATAGGATCATAAGCTAAATTGTTTGCCTTTATACTATTACTATCATAATAACAAAAACCCTTATTAATAAGGGCTTTATTTAAATATACTAACTAAAGGGTTACCCACGATTAAATTATCTATAACAAAAAAAAAACTTCCTTTTCTTAAATTATCGAATCCTTAAATCCTTATCGCAAAAATAGTAGTTTACTTAGTAGACTATAGTAACTTTATTAACCCGGCTACTATACCGCAAAATAGTATTATGACCTAAGTTACTGATACTCCGAAAGAGTTTACGCTAAATAACTTAAAGATTTTAACAAATACTAAATAATTTAACGAGTAGCTTTTAACTACGACTATTACCTTATAATAAATACGACTTTATAGATTCCTAGACGTAAATATCCTAAGACCCGATACTAAGGACCTATATACGAAGAAATAGTTCGATTACTCCTATAGAATCTAAGGATAGCTATAGAGTACTATCTCTAAGGATATTCAAGATTAAGTTACGGTTTCTAGAAAATTATACGAATTTACGGATAAATTTATTAGTACTTTGAAGGATATCCTATATATAGCTAATTTTATAACTTATAATAAGAAAATTATTAAGCTTATTTAAATAGACCGGTCCTAGTTCTTATCTAGCTTAGAATTCGCTAAAGAATTACGACGATCTTATACTAAACTCTCTCGAAAATACCTAGTCTAACCTAGAGTTGTTTTAGCTATCTTTTTGAAAGGCGTGTTAACTAATATACCTGTTCTTACTACTAACAAAAGTAATAAACTAGCTAAAAAGTACTTAAATCCGAGTAAGGTTATAAACTCTGATCTGCTAAGTATTTTTAATAAGGTTATTACCGATTTAAAAAATCTGCCTATATTAGATATTATTAATTTAGCTATTTCGAAAAAGAATAATAAGAATAATAAGGAGAGTAAATATCTACCTCTTAAAAACGCGCTACTATATAGAAAACTAATTTAGATTTAGATAAAAGAGTAGATAGATAGTCCTACTTAACTAATACTAAATAGAAATTACGTATTTTATAGAATCTATAGTTATCCGGTAAAGAAATATCTATATCTTGTTATTACCGAACAACCTATAACCTAGAAACTAGTTAAAGATATTTAGGTTAATTATCCCTAGAAAAATAAAGATAACCTAGATACTCTAAGACCCGAGAATATATCGACTATTTATAATAACAAAATTCGGAAAGATAGAATTACTACTATTAAAACTATATTAACGAATAAAATAATAAATATAACGACTAATACGCTTTCGACTAATACCTTTTTGAATAAAAGTAAAAAGGATATTAATCTGAATACTGCTGTTAACTCCTCCGAATATTTCGTTAACTCTTTAGAATATTACTATAGTACCCTAGCCTTAGCTGATACTACCTAAATTAACCCTATTTATTCTGTTTAAAACGTAGAGTATAATTTTTTAGCTCGCCTAAAATTATACTATAATAAACCTCGTGAGGATGCCTTTCCGAAATTAGTATTAGTAACGGGAGATCTACTAAAGAATAAATAGATTATAGATTCCGGTACTTCTCGATCTATTTATATTAATGTAAACGCTATTATGAAATTTCAACAGTATAATAGTATATCTTACTAATACTAAACTACCGAAGGACGAACCGTTAAGTCTATAGGAAAAGTAATTATAAGAATTAAATTACTTTTCCTAAATAGTTCAAAATTATTAGATATTAACTATAAATTTATACTAGATAGCGTATATAACCTATTATTAATAACTTAAATATTCTAGGAATACAAAATAGGTTAGAAAGACTAGGAAAATAAATTTATTAACCTAGAATCTAATACTACTTTAGCTTATACCTATCGGAAACGTAGTGTCCTATTCTTATACGCAAGAATACTCTAACCTACCGACTAGATCCTAAAAATAACTTAAGTTTAATAGGCCTACGCGATAGCTACTATTATACCTTAAATTGCTTATTCCCGACTTAGTTATATTAGGTAACTAACTACGAAAATTAACCAGACTTATATTAGTAATAATATCTATAGTAATAAAACCTTCGATTATGAACTATACAGATTAGCAAAATCTAAGAGAATTATATCCTATATAACCTAGGTTAAATCAGAAATCCCTTAGGAATTTTTGTATATCGATATCTAGCCCTACTCTCCTGTAGGTATCAGAAACTTAATAAATATCTTAATTATAGTTAATAATACTACTAGATTTAGATAGAGCTTACTATTAAAAACAAAAGGATAAGTATCTAATAAGTTAATTAAATTCTATACGACTATTTTTAATAAATATGGTATTTAGCTGATAGAAATTCGAATAGATAGTGACCGGAGCTTCTATAAATTTTAATCTTAGGCCGAACAGAAAGGAATAATATTTTTAGTTAGTATACCTTATATATATAAACAAAATAGGATCTCTGAAAACTCTGGTTATATTATTATATAGGGTATAAGAACTCTAATAGTTACGATACTAAATACTCCTATATTCTTATAGCCCGAAGCTGTTCTTATAACTAGTTATATTTTGAATAGAATCAAAAGACTAAATAAATTAAAATTATCTTTAGAAAAATAGAATAACTTTTAGTATAAAAAGAATAGAATAAGATAGATTAAACCGATTAACTTAGGCTTTCTTAGGGTTTAGTACTCTAAAGCCTATATCTATATCCTAAAAGAAAAAAGGACCTAAAGCTAGAAAATAGCCCCGAGAGCCTAGATTAGTTTTCTTGTTAGTTATAAAGGGGAGAACGGCTATTAATTCAGAATCTATAACCCGAAAATATGCTAAGTTTCTACCTATCGAGATATTATATTTTAGGAAGAACTATCGATAAATTACTATTTTCTAAAATAAAATATTAATATTAACCAGAATATTAGGTTAAATATTTTATAAAAAGAACTTAATAACTTACGAATTATTAACCGAAGCTTATAACTATATATGCGGGAATATTTTAGGACGAACCTACCTAAACTACTCGGCCTACCTATAGACGCTAAATATCCCCGGTCGTAAAGGTCTAAAATCTCCTAATTCTATAAGTCTAACCGATATAACGCTAAATTTTATAAAATATACTAATTTTACTACTAAGCTAAAGTGATAAAATTATTCTAATCTAACTAAGGAAAAGAAGCTAAGATACTCTATAATATAAATAATCCTAAAATATAGAAAATATAAATACGACCTAGGAAATAAATTCTTTTGCAAAATAGGATAACTAAAATATTATAAGTTAACGGTTTAATAATTTTAGTAATATCTCCTAGATTAACTTTTACCCTTAGTTAACTTAAAATAACCGCTATAAATTACTAAAAATTCTATATAAAAGGGGTTCGACTAACTTAATAATATTAATTAATACAATCGAAAGACCTCGATAAATAACTTTACAAACTTCGGAAATTAGTTATTTATAATACGATATTCTAATCTAAAGTATTAAAAAAATTCCTGGTATATTTCTACTAACCCCTAAGACTATTAATATAAATAAAGTAAAAAAGGCCTATAAAAATATACTATCTTAACCGGCTTATTAAGATACAGAACTACTATAAATCTCAAAAAATCGGATTCGAGATATATAAAATTCCCGTTATTCCTCGATTAACCTAATTAATATATTAATAAATTAACTAACTTTTTATACCGACTAGGTTAGAACAGTTCGAAGATCTACTTTACCTATACGCCGTTCTTTAAGATAATCTATCCTAAGAACCCTAGATAAGGATATAGTCCGTTATATATAAAAAGGAAGAATACGTCTAGTCGAGGAAACTAAGGATAAGGGTTTAGTATATCTTATGATTTAAACTAGGGGAGGTATTCTTTATACTACCTCGATACCGGATAACTTTATTAGGCCTAGTATTTTATATACTATATCTAAGAATATTCGATCTATAATAGTAAAAATACCCTCGACCTATAGGGAAGCTATAAGAACGGAATTTACTATATAATAGTTCGAAGCTAAGAAGACCTAGTTAAAAAAGTTTTAAGCCTCGAATATAATAATCCTAATTAATAAACTACTAAAAGGTACTAAAATCTTACTAGAGAAATAGGTCTATAATATTAAATATAACTCTGATAGCTTTATCTTAGAATTTCGAGCGAGATAGGTTATCTATAGGAACCACTAAACTTCTGGTATCGATTTCTAACCTAATAAAAGATACGCTCCTATTACGAAAGATACTTCTATAAAATTATTTATGACCTTAGTAACTATTAGAAAATAGGAAACAGAATAATAGGATATTATCGGCGTATATCTTAACGCTATAATTAATAACCGGGTTATTTTTATAAAATAACTAATAGGGTATAAAAGTTATAGTCTAAATAGCGAGGAATACTTATATATTTTAAACTAAGCCTTATATAGTCTACGATAAGCTAGTTATTTATAGTATAAACTTTTTAAAAATGATCTGGCTTAACTTAGCTTAACTCCCTTGATCTTAGAACCTTATATTTTCTAAAATTCTGATACGACGGCCTTTATTATAATTTATATAGATAATATTCTAGCGACGGGATTAAGTAGGAATATTATAATAATTCGTTCGGGATTAATTAAGAGACGTAAGTTGAAAATCCTTCTATTTAAACGGTTTCTTAGATATAATATTATTAAAGAAAAAGGTCCTTATATAATTATTATGAATTAATAGGCCTATTTAACTAAATTACTTTATAATAAGGGTCTCGAAAATTATAATCTATTACTAATTCTAATATCCCTATCTTAGAAAATCCCTTAACCTAATAATAATCCTAATAATCTAAATAATAAGGGATTTGATAAAGGGATTTATGTAAAGATAATAGGGAGAGTAGGTTAGTTATCGATTAAAATAAGACCTAATATAGTAGCCGCCGTATCTAAATTGTAATAACGAAATGACTCTCCGAGATATATAGATATAATAGCCTATAAAACGCTACTAAGGTATTTTATAGGAATAATCGACTTTAGAATCCCCTTTATTTACGAACTGAATAAAGGCCTTAAAGGTTTTGCTAATTCCTCTTTTGCTAATACTAAGAAGGGTAAATTAATAGAGGTATATATATAGTTTTTTGCTAGAAGTCTAATATTATAGAGCTCAAAAAGATAGGAAGTTATTATATAATCCTTAAGTATAGCTAAATATTATATATTAGCGACCGCTACGAAGGAAGGCTTATACCTAGCTAAAATTACTATTAAATTATACTTAATAGAACCTTTGAATTAAGAAGGGGACTTCGAAAATAATATACTAATTACGTTATTTTATGATTCTGATAATATAATCAAGAATGTGAACTGTCCTAAGATCAGTCCGAAATTAATATAGATCTCTATAAGATACTATTTAATTAAGGATCTTATAAAGAAGAACCTTATTTAATTAGTAAATATTCCGAGTAAAGATAACGCTACTAATATCTTCACGAAAATCAAACCGAACGGCGTATTCTAAGCCGATCGTAAAAGATTACTCAGAATACGTCTACTAAAATAACTTAGATATTATACTTAGGCGTTCTTGTTTATGCTGCGTATAAAGATATATATTAAAAATTAGTTAGTTATGTGGCTAGTCCTGGGGGGGGTATAATAGAGTTTCCTCCCTCGGTGCTAAGTAGTATATGATTAGGACTAGCTATTACCTAGTGTTGAGAGGTTTGGAGGTTTTCCCCTACGTGGGTAGGTTTTCCCTTCTTCCTCTCCCTAACCCGTTCAGATCTCGTGCTGCTTCCTGTGCCTTTAGACCGTTATAGGTCTCTTAAGGCCTTTATCCGATTTATAGGTAAATAGAATTCTAAAGTCGATTATTCCTATAAAATATCTTAATAATATTTTATAGGCTATTATATTAATATATCTTAAAGAGTTATTTTGTTATTATAATTTAGATATAATAGCTACTATATTAGGTCTTATTTTAATTAATAACTAACCTACTCTCCCTATTATTTTCGCGTAGATCCCTTTATTAAATTCCTTATTATTTAGATTATTAGGGTCGTTATTAGGTTAAGGGATTTTCTAAGATAGGGATATAGGAATTAGTAATAGGTTATAATTTTTAAGACCCTTATTATAAAGTAATTTAGTTAAGTAAGCCTATTAGTTTATAAAAATTATATAAGGATCTATCTCTTTAATAATATTATATCTAAGAAACCTTTTAAATAGAAGGATTTTTAACTTACGTCTCTTAATTAGTCCTAAGCGAATTATTATAATATTCTTACTTAACCCTATAGCTAGAATATTATCTATATAAATTATAACAAAGGCTATTATATCAGAATTTTTGAAAATATAAGGTTCTGAGACTAAAGGGATTAAACTAAGTTAGGCTAAATCATTTTTAAATAATTTATACTATAAATAACTAGCCTATCGTAAACTATATAAAGCTTAGTTTAAAATATATAAATATTCCTCGCTATTTAGACTATAGCTCTTATATCCGGTTAGTTATTTTATAAAAATAACCTAATTATTAATTATAGTATTTAGATATATACTAACGATATCCTATTATTCTATTTCCTATTTTCTAATAGTTACTAAGGTTATAAATAGTTTTACAGAAGTATCTTTTATAATAGGAGCGTATCTCTTATCGGGTTAGAAATCGATACTAGGAGCTTAATAGTTCCTATAGATAACCTATCTCGCTCGAAATTCTAAGATAAAGCTATTAGAGTTATATTTAATATTATAGACCTATTTCCCTAGTAAGATTTTGGTATCTTTTAGTAGTTTATTAATTAGGGTTATTATATTCGAGGCTTAAAACTTTTTTAACTAGGTCTTTTTAGCTTCGAACTATTATATAGCAAATTCCGTTTTTATAGCTTCCCTATAAGTCGAGGGTATTTTTACTATTACGGATCGAATATTTTTAGATATAGCGTACGAAATTCTAGGCCTAATAAAATTATCTAGGATAGAGGTAGTATAAAGAATACCTCCTCTAGATTAAATTATAAGATATACCGATCCTTCGTCTTTAATTTCTTTAATCGGGCGTATTTTCCCTTTTTATATATAATAAACTATTCTCTTATCTAGGATTCTTAGGATAGATTATCTTAAAGAACGGTGTATAGGTAAAGTAGATCTTCGAACTGTCCTAACCTAGTCGGTATAAAAAATTAGTTAGTTTATTAATATATTAATTAGGTTAATTAAAGAATGACGAGAATTCTGTATATCTCGAATTCGACTTTTTAAAATTTATAGTAGTTCTATATCTTAACAAACCGGTTAAGATAGTATATTTTTATAGGCCTTTTCTATTTTATTTATGTTAGCGGTCTTAGGGATTAGTAGAAATATACTAGGAATTTTTTTAATACTTTAGATTAGGATATTATATTATAAATAACTAATTTCTAAAGTTTGTAAAGTTATTTATCGGGGTCTCTTAAATATATTAATTAATATTATTAAGTTAGTTAAACCCCTAAGAGACCTATAACGGTCTAAAGGCATAGGAAGTAGTACGAGATCTGAACGGGTTAGGGAGAGGAAGAAGGGAAAACCTATCTATGTAGGGGAAAACCTCTAAACCTCTTAATACTAGGTAATAGCTAGTCCTAGCCACGTATACTATATAGTACCGAGGGAGGAAACTCTATTATACCCTCCCTAGGACTAGCTATATAATAAACTAATTTTAAGTATATATCCTCGTAAGTAATATGAAAATTCAGAAACGCCTAAATTAAAAGAATTAAATTAAACTATTTAACTATTTTCCTTTTTCTTCAAAATCCCTTTAATCGAATTCAAACTTCGTTATATAACTTAGCTTAGTAAACGGCGTAGTCGAGGATTTATTTTCTTAGACGAAGTTAAAGTGTTATATTCAGAATCACTAATATTCGAAGTTTGTAAAATTATTTCTTTATATTTTTTAATTATATTAATTGAAATCATTGATTTGTTAGAACGTCTTTTATATAGAATTTTGGTAAGTTTAGGGTATTTAAGTTAAATTTGTTGTGGGTATAGATTTATTTCGGTATTATTACTAAATATATTAAATTGCCGATTTATAGTGTTTAGTGACTTTGAATTATTTTTATCCGCAAAATAATTTATATTTTCCCTTAAATTTACTTTTTCCTTATTTTAAAAATATCTATATTGTAGAGTCTTAGGATCTCTTTTATTAAGTTATATCGAAATAATTTTATTATATTATACTAGTAATAAATTTAGTATAATTTATGAAATTTAGTATTTAACGTGTTAGTTTTATTGATTTAGAGTTTTTGCGACCGGTAGGATTTAGCGGGTAGGTTATATAACCGGCCGAACAGAAAAATCATACTCTATATCTTCGACGGGTTTAATTACAAGAGTGCTATAATAATATTCCGAAGAATTAATAGTAGTAGTTATTATAGTATTTAAAGTTATATCAGAAATAATAGGAGTCTTTGGTATTAATATTGAATAGTTATCCTTACGAATTTTGTTATTATAGGTATACCAAAAATCGTTAGGTCGTGTAGTATTAGGATTATCTCTATTTCTCTATAGGAAATTAATCTAAATACCCTTTATAGGTTCCTAATTTATAGGTCTTTCAGAAATAACTAGATATAGGCATTTTTTTATAAAGTAGCTATAGGTTCCGTAAAATAGATAATATCTATTTAGTAAAATTTAGGTTAGACTATTAATCTATTCTTGTACCTATTCCTAAGGTAATTTCCCTTTTAGTAGAGCGTTTTTAAGAGAAAGGAAATTAGACTCCCTATTTTTCTTGTCCTTCTTTAAAACAGCCGAATTAATAATACCTATAGTAGACAAGTTCTTTAAATTACTAATTATATTATTAAAGATATTTAATAAATCCGTATTTATGACTTTAATAGGATTAGAATATTTTCTAGTAAGATTATTATTTTTATTCGTAATAAGAATTAGTATATCCGTTATAATACCCTTTAATAATATAGCTAGAATAATTCTAGGTGGGATAGGATATTTATAAGTTAATCTAGTATAAGATCGTCGTAACTCCTCGGTAAAATTAAGTCTAGTTAAGAATTAAGAATAGTCTATTTAAATAACTTTAAGAATCTTTTTGTTATAAGTTATAAAGTCTATAGTACAAAGGATCGTTTTTAAAATAACGATAAACTTATCGGTAAATTCGTACTTTGTACCGGTTATAGCTACTTAGTATTAGATATCTTATAAGAGACCCTGCTATAGCTATCCTTGAATTTTGTGTAAATAATCGACCTATTTCTTTATATAGGAATCGGTAATTTCTAGTCTTAGAATTATTATATTAAGGAATCTATATAATCGTATTTAGCGGAGGATAGTAGTTATAGTTATAATCTATTCGTTAAACTCTTCGCTATTTATTAAGAGATTTAAGTTATTAAGTATAAATTCTCTTAGTATATCGGTTACTTAGGTTATAATACCGTTTTAAGGGATACTAGTAGGATTAACGAAGTTACTATAGTTAACCCTTATAGCTATAGTTTTTAGAAATTTAGGATATTAAAACGATATTTTGGTGTTTAGTATTAGTATTTTTAGTATTTTTAGTATTTTTAGTATTTTTAGTATTTTTAGTATTTTTAGTATTTTTGGTGTGTTAGTATCTTAGTGTCTTAGTGTTTTTGGTATATTAGTATTTTTAGTATCTTAGTATTTTGGTGTGTTTTAGTGTATTAGTGTCTTAGTATATTAGTATTTTAGTATCTTTTATGTTTTGTGTGTTAGTGTCTTAAGCCCTTATTAATAAGGGTTTATATAGTATAGTAAAGTAAATAATTTAGATCGTATATAACTACGTGATTATATAACCGTTTATATGATTCTGCTAGGTATCTAAGTAGGTACTTTTGCCTTAAGAACGTTAAGTCTCAAGCAGAACTAGCAACTTCAGAGCGTTATAAGCTATAATATTCCCGCTCGAAGAAATAAAGGGTGTTAAATTAAGTTAAATCAAATCAAATCAAGAAACAAATAACCTCTAGTACTAAGACGATCGGGCTTATAACCTAAGAGACCTATAACGGTCTAAAGGTATAGGAAGCAGTACGAGATCTAAACGGGTTAGGGAGAGGAAGAAGGGAAAACCTACCTACGCAGGGGAAAACCTCTAAACCTCTTAACACTAGGTAATAGCTAGTCCTGGCCACGCACACTATATAGCACCGAGGGAGGAAACTCTATCAACCCCTCTTATATAGAATTTTTAGTGATTTATATTACTTATTTTTAGCTAACTAAGGGTAAAAGTTAATTTAAGAGATATCCCTAAAATTATTAAATCGTTAACTTATAATATTTTAGTTATTTCGATTATCCTAATTTACAAAATAAATCGTTTTCTTAGGTATATTTATATATCCTATATCTTAAAGTTATTTATATTATCGAGTATCCGAACCTCTTTTCCTTAGTTAGATCGGAATAATTTTATTACTTTGGGTTAGTAGTAAAATTAGTATATTTTATGAAATCTAGCGTTATATTAGTTAGACTTATGGATTTGGAAGGTTTTTAATATTTGTAACCGGAGATATTTAGCGTCTATGGGTAGGCCGAGTAGTTTAGGTAAGTTCGTCCTAAAATATTCCTATATTATAAGGTTATAAGCTCCGATTAATAATTCGTAAGTTATTAATTTCTTTTTATAAAATATTTAACCTAATATTCTAGGTAATATTAATAGAGTTTCCTCCCTCGGTACTATATAGTATACGTGGCTAGGACTAGCTATTACCTAGTGTTGAGAGGTTTAGAGGTTTTTCCCTATATAGGTAGGTTTTCCCTTCTTCCTCTCCCTAACCCGTTTAGATCTTGTACTACTTCCTATACCTTTAGACCGTTATAGGTCTCTTAGGTTATAAGCCCGACTATCTTAGTACTAGAGATTATTTTCTTAATTTATTCTAATACCCTTTATTCCTTCGAGCGGGAATATTATAGCTTATAACGCTCTTATTATATTAGTTCTACTTAAGATTTAATATCTTCGAACGTTTAGGCAGAATTATTTAATTTAAAATTTGTTTGTATAGCTATACTAAGGGGTTACGTAAATTATATTTACGTGATCCTACAAAAAATTATATTATAGGATCACGCTTCTTGTGTTAGTGTATAGTTCTATAAAAATTATATTATAGGATTATAAGCTAAATTATTTACCTTTATACTATTACTATTATAATAACAAAAACCCTTATTAATAAGGGCTTTATTTAAATATACCTACTAAAGGGTTACCTATAATTAAATTATCTATAACAAAAACTTCCCTTCCTTAAATACTAAATCCTTATCGTAAAAATAGCAGTTTACTTAGTAGACTATAGTAACTTCGTTAATCTAGCTACTATACTATAAAATAGTATTATTACCTAAGTTACTAATACTCTAAAAGAGTTTACGCTAAATAACTTAAAGGTTTTAATAAATCCTAAATAGTTCGACGAATAGCTATTAACTACGACTATTACCTTACGATAAATACGACTTCACAGATTCCTCGACGTAAATATCCTAAGACCCGAAATCTAGGACCTATACGCGAAGAAATAGTTTAATTACTCTTACAGAATCTAAGGGTAGCTATAGAATACTATTTCTGAGGATTTTTAAGATTAAGTTACGGTTTCTGGAAAATCCTACGAATTTACGGATAAATTCGTTCGTACCCTTAAGGATATCCTATATATAGCTAACTTTATAACTTATAAT
Organism: Penicillium diatomitis; assembly: GCF_028827545.1. Taxonomy (NCBI): domain Eukaryota; kingdom Fungi; phylum Ascomycota; class Eurotiomycetes; order Eurotiales; family Aspergillaceae; genus Penicillium; species Penicillium diatomitis. Next base: position 497,496 of record NW_026623184.1, read on the forward strand.
AAGAAAATTATTAAGCTTATTTAAATAGACCGGTCCTAGTTCTTAAGTAGCTTAGAATTTACTAAGGAATTACGACGCTCCTATACTAAACTTACTCGAAAATACCTAGTCTAACCTAGAATTATCTTAGCTATTTTTTTGAAGGGTATATTAACTAATATATCTATCCTTACTACTAACAAAAGTAACGAACTAGCTAAGAAATATTTAAATCCGAGCGAGATTACGAATTCCGACCTACTAAGTATTTTTAATAAAGTTATTAATAATTTAAAAAATCTATCTATATTAGACGTTATTAATTTAGCTATTTCGAAGAAAAATAATAAGGAGAATAAATTCCTACCCCTTAAAAACGCGCCTCTATTTAGAAAACTAATTTAGATCTAGACAAAAGAGTAGGTAGATAGTCCTACTTAACTAATACTAAATAGAAATTATACCTTTTATAGAGTTTATAGTTACCCGGTTAAGAAATACCTATATCTTATTATTACCGAACGACCTATAACCTAGAAACTAGTTAAAGGTATTTAGGTTAATTATCCTTAGAAGAATAAAGATAATCTAGATACTTAAAGACCCGAAAACGCATCGGCTATTTATAATAATAAAATTCGAAAAGATAGAATTACTACGGTTAAGACTATATTAATAAATAAACTAATAAATATAGCGACTAATACGCTTTCGACGAATGCCTTTTTAAATAAAAGTAAAAAGGATATTAATATAAATACCGCTATTGACTCTTTAGAGTATTATTATAGTACTCTAGCGTTAGCTAATTCTACCTAACTTAACTATATTTAGCCTAATATAGAGTATGATTTTTCTGTTCGCCTAAAATTATCCTATAATAACTCTTATAAGGATATATTCCCGGAATTAGTATTAGTAACGGGAGATCTACTAAAAAACGAATAGATTATAGACTCCGGTGCTTCTCGTTCTATTTGTGTTAATATAAATACTATCGTTAAATTTTAAAAGTATAATAGTCTATCCTACTAATATTAAACTACCGAAGGGCGAACTATTAAGTCTATAGGAAAAGCGATCGCAAGAATCGAATTAATTCTCCTAAATAGTCTAAAATTATTAGATATTAACTACAAATTTATACTAGATAGCGTATATAACCTACTATTAACGACTTAAATATTCTAAGAATACAAAATAGGTTAGAAGGACTAGGAAAATAAATTTATTAACCCAGAGTCTAATACTACTTTAGCCTATATATATCGAAAATATAGTGTCCCGTTCTTATACGCAAAAATACTCTAACCTACCGACTAGATCCTAAAGATAACCTAAGTTTAACAGGCTTATTCGATAGCTACTATTATATCTCAAATTGCCTATTCTCGACTTAGATATATTAGATAGCCGACTACAAAAATCAACTAGACTTGTATTAGTGATAAAGTCTATAGTGATAAAACCTTCGATTATAAACTATATAGGTTAGCAAAATCTAAAAGGATTGTATCCTATCTTACCTAGGTTAAATCAGAAATCCCTTAGGAATTTTTATATATCGATATATAACCCTACTCCCCGGTTAGTATTAGAAACTTAATAAATATCTTAATTATAGTCGATAATACTACCAGATTTAGATAGAGCTTACTATTAAAAATAAAAGGATAAGTATCTAATAAATTAATTAAATTCTGTACGATTATCTTTAATAAATATAGTATTTAGCTATCAGAAGTCCGAATAGATAGTAACCGGAGCTTCTATAAATTCTAATCTTAGACTAAACAGAAAGGAACGATATTTTTAGTTAGCGCGCCCTATATATATAAACAAAATAGGGTCTCTGAAAATTCTGGTTATATTATTATATAGGGTATACGAACCTTAATAGTTATAACACTAAATACTCCCGTATTCTTATAGCCCGAAGTAGTCCTAATAACTAGTTATATTTTGAACAGAATTAAAAGACTAAATAAATCTCAATCACCTCTAGAAAAGTAGAATAATTTCTAGTACAAAAAGAATAGGATAAGGTAAATTGAACCGATTAATTTAGGCTTTCTTAGGGTTTAGTTTTCTAAAGCCTATATTTATATTCTAAAAGAAAAAAGAACCTAAAGCCAGAAAATAGCTCCAAGAGTATAGGTTAGTTTTCTTATTAGTTATAAAGGAGAAAACGGCTATTAATTCAGAATCTATAACCTAAAAATACGTTAAGTTTCTACTCACCGAGATATTACCTTTTAGGAAGAGCTATCGACAAATTATCATTTTCTAAAATAAAATATTAATATTACCCAGAATATAGGGTTAAATATTTTACAAAAAGAAATTAATAACTTACAAATTATTAATCGAAGCTTATAACCTTATAATATAGGAATATTTCAGGACGAACTTACCTAAACTACTCGGCCTACCCGCAGACGCTAAATATCTCCGGTCGTAAATATTAAAAACCTTCTAAATCTATAAGTCTAACTAATATAACACTAGATTTCACAAAATATACTAATTTTACTACTAACCTAAGATAATAAAATTATTCCGATCTAACTAAGGAAAAGAGGTTCGGATACTCTATAATATAAATAACTTTAAGATATAGGATATATAAATATACCTAAGAAAACGATTTATTTTACAAATCGGGATAATCGAAATAACTAAAATATTATAAGTTAACGATTTAATAATTTTAGGGATATCTCCTAAATTAACTTTCACCCTTAGTCAGCTAAAAATAAGTAATATAAATCACTAAAAATTCTATATAAGAGGGGTTTAACTAACTTAATAATATTAATTAATATATTTAAGAGACCCCGATAAATAACTTTACAAACTTTAGAAATTAGTTATTTATAATATAATATCCTAATCTAAAGTATTAAAAAAATTCCTAGTATATTTCTACTAACCCCTAAGGCCGCTAATATAAATAAAATAGAAAAGGCCTATAAAAATACACTATCTTAACCGGCTTATTAAGATATAGAACTATCACAAATTTTAAAAAGTCGAATTCGAGATATACAGAATTCTCGTCATTCTTTAATTAACCTAATTAATATGTTAATAAACTAACTAATTTTTCACACTAACTAGGTTAGGACGGTTCGAAGATCTACTTTACCTATACGCCGTTCTTCAAGATAATCTGTCCTAAGAATCCTAGATAAGGGAATGGTTCGTTATAGATAAAAAGGGAAAATACGCCTAATTAAAGAAATTAAAGACGAAGGATCGGTATATCTTATAATTTAACCCAGAGGAAGTATTCTTTATACTACCTCTATCCTAGATAATTTTATTAGGCCTAGAATTTCGTACGCTATATCTAAAAATATTCGATCCGTAATAGTAAAAATACCCTCGACTTATAGGGAAGCTATAAAAACGGAATTTACTACGTAATAGTTCGAAGCTAAAAAGACCTAGTTAAAAAAGTTTCAAGCCTCGAATATAATAATCCTAATTAATAAACTACTAAAAGGTACTAAAATCTTACTAGGGAAATAGATCTATAATATTAAATATAACTCTGATAGCTTTGTCTTAGAATTTCGAGCGAGATAGGTTATCTATAGGAACTATCAAACTCCTAGTATCGATTTCTAACCCGATAAGAGATACGCTCCTGTTACAAAAGATACTTCTGTGAAACTATTTATAACCTTAGTAACTATTAGAAAATAGGAAACAGAATAATAGGATATCGTTAGCGTATATCTAAATACTATAATTAATAATCGGGTTATTTTTATAAAATAACTAACCGGATATAAGAGCTATAGTCTAAATAGCGAGGAATATTTATACGTTTTAAACTAAGCTTTATATAGTTTATAATAGGCTAGTAATTTATAGTATAAATTATTCAAAAATAATTTAGCCTAACTTAGTTTAATCCCCTTAGTCTTAGAATCTTATATTTTTAAAAATTCTAATATAATAGCCTTCGTTATAATTTATATAGATAATATTCTAGCTATAGGGTTAAATAAGAATATTATAATAATTCGCTTAGGACTAATTAAGAGATATAAGTTAAAAATCCTTCTATTTAAAAGGTTTCTTAGATACGATATTATTAAAGAGATAGGTCCTTATATAATTTTTATAAACTAATAGGCTTACTTAACTAAATTACTTTATAATAAGGGTCTTAAAAATTATAACCTATTACTAATTCCTATATCCCTATCTTAGAAAATCCCTTAACCTAATAACGACCCTAATAATCTAAATAATAAGGAATTTAATAAAGGGATCTACGCAAAAATAATAGGGAGAGTAGATTAGTTATTAATTCAAATAAGACCTAATATAGTAGCCGCTATATCTAAATTATAATAACGAAATAACTCTCTAAGATATATTAATATAATAGCCTATAAAATATTATTAAGATATTTTATAGGAATAATCGACTTTAGAATTCTATTTATCTACGAATCGGATAAAGGCCTTAAAGGTTTTATTGATTCCTCCTTTACTAATATAGAAAAGGGTAAATTAATAGAGGTATATATATAGTTTTTCGCTAGGAGTCTAATATTATAGAGCTTAAAAAGATAAGAAGTTATTACTTAATCCTTAAGTATAGCTAAATATTACGCCTTAGCGACTACTGTAAAAGAAGGCTTATACCTAGCTAAAATTGCTACTAAACTAGGATTAATAAAACCCTTAAATCAAGAAGGGGATTTTAAAAATAATATACTAATTATATTATTTATGACTCCGATAATATAATTAAAAATATAAACTATCCTAAAATTAGTCTAAAATTAATATAGATCTCTACGAGATACTACTTAATTAAGGACCTTATAAAGAAGAACCTTATTTAATTAGTAAATATTCTAAGTAAGGATAACGCTACTAATATCTTTACGAAAATTAAACCGAACGGTATATTCTAAGAAGACTGTGGAAGATTACTCAGAATATATCTACCGAGATAATATTTTATTTAGGCGTTTTATTTTATACTATATATAAATATATATATTAGAGATTAGTTAGTTATATAGCTAGTCCTAGGGGGGGTATAATAGAGTTTCCTCCCTCGGTGCTATGTGGTGTACGTGGCTAGGACCAGCTATTGCCTAGTATTAAGAGGTTTAGAGGTTTTCCCCTACGTAGGCAGGTTTTCCCTTCTTCCTCTCCCCAACCCGTTTAGATCTCGTGCTACTTCCTATGCCTTTAGACCGTTATAGGTCTCTTAGATGTTAATATTTTATTTTGGAAAATAATAATTTATCGATAGCTCTTCCCAAAAGGTAATATCTCGGTAAGTGGAAACTTAACGTGTTTTCGGGTTATAGATTCTGAATTAATAGCCGTTTTCCCCTTTATAAATAACAAGAAAACTAATCTATACTCTTAGAGCCATTTTCTGGCTTTAGGTTCTTTTTTCTTTTAGAATATAAATATAGGCTTTAGAAAACTAAACCCTGAGAAAGCCTAAATTGATCGGTTTAATTTGCCTTATCCTGTTCTTTTTGTACTAGAAATTATTCCACTTTTCCAGAGGTGATTTAGATTTATTTAGTCTTTTGATTCTATTTAAAATGTAACTAGTTATTAGGACTACTTCGGGCTATAAGAATACGGGAGTATTTAGTGTTGTAACTAAGAGACCTATAGCGGTCTAAAGGTATAGGAAGCAGCACGAGATCGGAACGGGTTAGGGAGAGGAAGAAGGGAAAACCTGCCTACGCAGGGGAAAACCTCTAAACCTCTCAATACTAGGCAACAGCTAGTCCTAGCCACGCACACCACGTAGCACCGAGGGAGGAAACTCTATTATACCCCCCTAGGACTAGCTATATAATAAACTAATTTTAAGTGTATATCCTCGTAAGTAACATAAAAATTCAGGAACGCCTAAATTAAAAGAATTAAATTAAACTATTTAACTATTTTTCTTTTTCTTCAAAGTCCCTTTAATCGAATTCAAACTTCGTTATATAACTTAGCTTGGTGAACGGCGTAGTCGAGGATTTGTTTTCTCAGACGAAGTTAAAGTATCGTATTCAGAATTACTAATATTCGAAGTTTGTAAAGTTATTTCTGAGAGACCTACAACGGTCTAAAGGCACAGGAAGCAGCACGAGATCTGAACGGGTTGGGGAGAGGAAGAAGGGAAAACCTGCCCACGCAGGGGAAAACCTCCAAACCTCTCAACACTAGGCGACAGCTGGTCCTGATCACACACCACTCAGCACCGAGGGAGGAAACTCCATCAATTTCTTTACATTTTTTAATTATATTAATTAAAATTATTAATTTATTAGAACGTCTTTTATATAGAATTTTAGTAAGTTTAGGGTATTTAAGTTAAATTTATTATAGGTATAGATTTATTTCGGTATTATTACTAAATATATTAAATTACCGATTTATAGTGTTTAGTGACTTTGAATTATTTTTATCCGCAAAATAATTTATATTTTCCCTTAAATTTACTTTTTCCTTATTTTAAAAATATCTATATTGTAGAGTCTTAGGATCTCTTTTATTAAGTTATATCGAAATAATTTTATTATATTATATTAGTAATAAATTTAGTATAATTTATGAAATTTAGTATTTAACGTGTTAGTTTTATTGATTTAGAGTTTTTGCGACCGGTAGGATTTAGCGGGTAGGTTATATAACCGGCCGAATAGAAAAATCATACTCTATATCTTCGACGGGTTTAATTACAAGAGTACTATAATAATATTCCGAAGAATTAATAGTAGTAGTTATTATAGTATTTAAAGTTATATCAGAAATAATAGGAGTCTTTAGTATTAATATTAAATAGTTATCCTTACGAATTTTATTATTATAGATATACTAAAAATCGTTAGGTCGTATAGTATTAGGATTATCTCTGTTTCTCTATAGGAAATTAATCTAAATACCCTTTATAGGTTCCTAATTTATAGGTCTTTCAGAAATAACTAGATATAGGCATTTTTTTATAAAGTAGCTATAGGTTCCGTAAAATAGATAATATCTATTTAGTGAAATTTAGGTTAGACTATCAATCTATTCTTATACCTATTCCTAAGGTAATTTCCCTTTTGGTAGAGCGTTTTTAAGAGGAAGGAAATCAGACTCCCTATTTTTCTTATCCTTCTTTAAGATAGCCGAATTAATAATACCTATAGTAGGTAAGTTCTTTAAATCACTAATTATATTATTAAAAATATTTAATAAATCCGTATTTATGACTTTAATAGGATTAGAATATTTTCTAGCAAGATTATTGTTTTTATTCGTAATAAGAATTAGTATATCCGTTATAACACCCTTTAATAATATAGCTAGAATAATTCTAGGTAGGATAGGATATTTACGAGTTAATCTAGTATAAGATCGTCGTAACTCCTCGGCAAAGTTAAGTCTAGTTAAGAATTAAGAACGGTCTGTTTAAATAACTTCAAGAATCTTTTTGTTATAAGTTATAAAGTCTATAGTACGAAGGATCGTTTTCAAAATAACGATAAACTTATCGGTAAATTCGTACTTTATACCGGTTATAGCTACTTAGTATTAGATATCTTATAAGAGACCCTGCTATAGCTATCCTTAAATTTTGTATGAATGATCGACCTATTTCTTTATATAGGAATCGGTGATTTCTGGTCTTAGAATGATTGTACTAAGGAATCTATATAATCGTATTTAGCGGAGGATAGTAGTTATAGTTATAATCTATTCGTTAAACTCTTCGCTATTTATTAAGAGATTTAAGCTATTAAGTATAAATTCTCTTAGTACAGTCATGTTCCATAAGTTTTTAACCCCCTGCCCCACACACCCTTAATTACATAATATACTGCCGGTCGCAAAACCTCCACCAAAACTCCATAATATTGATAATTCTACTAAATAACTAGCTAACGCACCCCCATATACCCTAATATAGCGTATACCACCCCTGCGATTCAATGATTGCTTCAACCCTGTTAGGCATAGTCTCTGAAAGGTGTTCTAGGTACCGCATATCAATGTTTTGCCATACAATTTGCGCAGTTTCGACCAAGATTCGCTTAGTCTCATCGTTGTTCTTTATATGCAGAAGATCAGGCCGAATCTTATAGATTTCTGCCTTCAATAGGGCCCATAGGTTCTTAATTGGGTTAAGGTCAGGCGAATAAGGCGGCCAAACCATCACCTCGATCTCCATATCTGCTAAAGCATCGCGCACAACGTACGCAGTATACGTAGGTGCGTTATCGTGTATAAAAATCCCATCTTCAGTAGGCAGTAACGTAGGTAGAACCCGGCGATATAATTCCTCGATAACGAAACGATTAACACCGCTACGCTCTGACTTAGGATCGCTAAATAGAGGTATTAAGCCCGTACGACGCGAGGCCGAGAAAGCAGCCTAGAATATCTACTTAACCTGCTTTCCACGCTGTGGTAAACCCTGGCATTGACCCTCGCGTGCTTAGTCCCGAGGGCGTATAAAAGTCCATTCACGACGTACACCAATTCCTCGCTCAACAGTATATTTATCAGACCAATAAACACGGGCCTAATCATCAGGTGTAAATGAGCGATATTTGAGAGCCTATTAAAGTCGTTTTACCGCGTAAATTTCTTCAAGGTAAGGTCGCCAGCTACAGCGCCATTTGCGTATATTCTCAGCGTTAAGTAGTCGTCGAATTGAGGCATATTTCACTTTATGGTCGACCTCAGTAAGTAGATCTTCCTGTGTAACGCGAGGGTTCTCATGAATAACCTGGATAATTCGGTCTTTGTCGGCCTTAGTGAGCTTCTTTGGCCGGCCTTTGCGTGGCTTCGAGATACTATCTTGTCTTTCTCGCTCTTTAATGATCGTATATCGAATTGTTGAGAGAGGAATCCAGGGGTAACGCTTATGAATACGCTTATAGCCCCAGTTGATTGCATATAGTTCGCATATACGCGCGCGTAGCGTAGGTGTAAGCTCCTTCGATCGAGCCATATCAATACAGTAGATAGTAGAGCGTATAGAATATATGTAGATATATGTAGGATTAGTATAAATCTATCTACGTGGGAAATTTTGCGTAAAATAGTAGCTATCTCGCGACGCGCTGGTTTTAGCGTGTTCTCTAGTAGCGCGTATAGGGTAGGCGGTAAGAAAAGTGGGTCAGCAGGGGGTTAAAAACTTATGGAACGTCACTGTATATCGGTTACTTAGGTTATAATACCGTTTTAAGGGATACTAGTAGGATTAACGAAGTTACTGTAGTCAACCCTTATAGCCATAGTTTTCAGAAATTTAGGATATTAAAACGATATTTTAGTGTTTAGTGTTAGTGTTTTTAGTGTTTTTAGTGTTTTTAGTGTTTTTAGTGTTTTTAGTGTTTTTGGTGTGTTAGTATCTTAGTATGTTAGTGTTTTTAGTATCTTAGTATTTTAGTATATTTTGGTATATTAGTGTCTTAGTGTATTAGTGTTTTAGTGTCTTTTATGTTTTGTGTGTTAGTGTCTGAGAGACCTATAACGGTCTAAAGGCACAGGAAGCAGCACGAGATCTGAACGGGTTAGGGAGAGGAAGAAGGGAAAACCTACCTACGTAGGGGAAAACCTCTAAACCTCTTAACACTAGGCAATAGCTAGTCCTAGCCACGTATACCACGTAGCACCGAGGGAGGAAACTCTATTATACCCCCCCTAGGACTAGCTATATAACTAACTAATTTTTAACGTATATATTTATACGTAGTATAAAATAAAACGCCTAAATAAAATATCTAAATCATCTCGGTAGACGTATTCTGAGTAATCTTCTACGGTCGTCTTGGAATATACCGTTCGGTTTAATTTTTGTGAAGATATCATTAGCGTTATCCTTACTTAAAATATTTACTAATTAAATAAGATTCTTTTTTATAAGGTCCTTAATTAAATAGTACCTCGTAGAGATATATATTAATTTTAGACTAATTTTGGGATAGTTTATATTTTTAATTATATTATCGGAGTTATAAAATAATATAATTAGTATATTGTTTTTAAAATCCCCTTCTTGATTTAAGGGTTTTATTAATTCTAGTTTAGTAGTAATTTTAGCTAGGTATAAGCCTTCTTTTACGGCGGTCGCTAACATATAATATTTAGTTATACTTAAGGATTATATAATAATTTCTTATCTTTTTAAGCTCTATAATATTAGACTCCTGGCGAAAAACTATATATATACCTCTGTTAATTTACCCTTTTCCGTATTAGTAAAGGAGGAATCAATAAAACCTTTAAGGCCTTTATCCGGTTTATAAGTAAATAGAATTCTAAAGTCGATTATTCCTATAAAATATCTTAATAATATTTTATAGGCTATTATATCTATATATCTCGGAGAGTTATTTCGTCGTTATAATTTAGATACGGCGGCTACTATATTAGGTCTTATTTTAATTAATAACTAACCTACTCTCCCTATTATTTTCGTGTAAGTCCCTTTATTAAATTCCTTATTATTTAGATTATTAGGATTATTATTAGGTTAAGGGATTTTCTAAGATAGGGATATAGGGATTAGTAATAGATTATAATTTTCGAGATCCTTATCGTGAAGTAATTTAGTTAAGTAGGCCTATTAGTTTATAAAAATTATATAGGGACCTATTTCCTTAATAATATTATATCTAAGAAACCTTTTGAATAGAAGGATTTTTAACTTACGTCTTTTAATTAATCCTAATCGAATTATTATAATATTTTTATTTAATCCTATAGCTAGAATATTATCTATATAAATTATAATAAAGGCTATTATATTAGAATTTTTGAAAATATAAGGTTCTAAGGTTAAGAGGGTTAAACTAAGTTAAGCTAGATTATTTTTAAATAATTTATACTATAAGTAACTAGCTTATCGTAAGCTATATAAAGCTTAGTTTAAAATATATAAATATTCGTCGCTATTTAGATTATAACTCTTATATCTAGTTAGTTATTTTATAAAAATAACCCGATTATTAATTATAGTATTTAGATATACACTAACGATATCCTATTATTCTGTTTCCTATTTTCTAATAGTTACTAAGGTTATAAATAATTTTATAGAAGTATCTTTTATAATAGGAGCGTATCTTTTATCGGGTTAGAAATTAATACTAGGAGTTTGATAGTTCCTATAGATAACCTATCTCGCTCGAAATTCTAAGATAAGGCTATTAGAGTTATATTTAATATTATAGACCTATTTACCTAGTAAGATTTTAGTACCTTTTAGTAGTTTATTAATTAGGGTTATTATATTCGAGGCTTAAAACTTTTTTAACTAGGTCTTTTTAGCTTTAAACTATTATATAGTAAATTCCGTTTTTATAGCTTCCCTATAAGTCGAGGGTATTTTTACTATTACGGATCGAATATTTTCGGATATAGTATACGAAATACTAGGCCTAATAAAATTATCTAGGACGGAGGTAGTATAAAGAATACCTCCTCTGGTTTAAATTATAAGATATACTAATCCTTCGTCTTTAAGTTCTTTAATCGGGCGTATTTTCCCTTTTTATATATAACGAACTATTTCCTTATCTAGGGTTCTTGGGATAGATTATCTTAAAGAACGACGTATAGGTAAAGTAGATCTTCGAACTGTCCTGACCTAGTCGGTATAAAAAGTTAGTTAGTTTATTAATATATTAATTAGGTTAATTAAAGAATAACGGGAATTCTATATATCTCGAACTCGATTTCTTGAAATTTATAGTAGTTCTATATCTTAATAAGCCGATTAAGATAGTATATTTTTATAGGCCTTTTCTATTTTATTTATATTAGCGGCCTTAGGGGTTAGTAGAAATATACTAGGAATTTTTTTAACGCTTTATATTAGGATATTATATTATAAATAACTAATTTCTAAAGTTTGCGAAGTTATTTATCGAGGTCTCTTAAATATATTAATTAATATTATTAAGTTAGTCGAGCCCCTCTTATATAGAATTTTTAGTGATTTATAGCGCTTATTTTAGGTTAACTAAGGGTAAAAGTTAAGTTAAGAGATATCCCTAAAATTATTAAATTATTAACTTATAATATTTTAGTTATTTCGATTATTCCGATTTATAAAAGAAATCGTTTTCTTAGTTATATTTATATTTTCTATATTTTAAAGTTATTTATATTATCGAGTATCCGAACCTCTTTTCCTTAGTTAGATCGGAATAATTTTATTACTTTAGTTTAGTAGTAAAATTAGTATATTTTATAAAATTTAGCGTTATATTAGTTAGACTCGTAGATTTAGGAGGTTTTGAATATTTACGACTAGAGATATTTAGCGTCTGCGGATAGACCGAGTATTTTAGGTAAGTTCGTCCTAAAATATTCCTATATTATAAGATTATAAGCTTCGATTAATAATCCGTAAGTTATTAATTTCTTTTTATAAAATATTTAGCCTTATATTCTGGGTAATATTAATATTTTGTTTTAGAAAATAATGAGAGACCTAGAAAGTCTACAGGCATAGGAAGCAGCACGAGATCTGAACGGGTTGGGGAGAGGAAGAAGGGAAAACCTGCCCACGTAGGGGAAAACCTCCAAACCTCTCAACACTAGGCGACAGCTGGTCCTGATCACACACCACTCAGCACCGAGGGAGGAAACTCTATTAATAACTATTAAAGTTCGTATACCCTATATAATAATATAACCAGAGTTTTCAGAGACTCTATTTTGTTTATATATATAGGGCGCGCTAACTAAAAACGTTATTCCTTTTTGTTTAGCCTAGGATTAAAATTTGTAGAAGCTCCGGTTACTATCTATTCGAACTTCTAATAGCTAAATACTATATTTATTAAAAATAGTCGTATAGAATTTAATTAACTTATTAGATACTTATCCTTTTATTTTTAATAGTAAGCTCTATCTGAATCTAGTAGTATTATCGACTATAATTAAGATATTTATTAAATTTCTAATACTAATAGGGGAGTAGGGTTATATATCGATATATAAAAATTCCTAAGGAATTTCTGATTTAATCTAGGTAATATAGGATACGATTCTTTTAGATTTTACTAATCTGTATAGTTTATAATTAAAGGTTTTATTATTATAGATATTATCACTAATATAAGTCTGGTTGATTTTTGTAGTTAGTTATCTAATATATCTAAGTCGGGAATAGGTAATTTAAGATATAATAGTAGCTATAGAATAAGCCTATTAAACTTAAGTTATCTTCGGGATCTAGTCGGTAGATTAGAGTATTTTTACGTATAAGAATAGGACACTACGTTTTCGATATATATAGGCTAAAGTAGTATTAGACTCTAGGTTAACAAATTTATTTTCCTAGTCCTTCTAATCTATTTTGTGTTCTTAGAATATTTAAGTTATTAATAGTAGGTTATATATACTATCTAGTATAAATTTATAGTTAATATCTAATAATTTTGGACTATTTAGGAGAATTAATTCGATTCTTACGATCGCTTTCCCTATAGACTTAATAGTTCGCCCTTCGGTAGTTTAATATTAGTAGGATAGACTATTATACTTTTAAAATTTAACGATAGTATTTATATTAATATAAATAGAATAAGAAGTACCGGAGTCTATAATCTATTCGTTTTTTAGTAGATCTCCCGTTACTAATACTAATTCCGGGAATATATCCTTATAAGAGTTATTATAGGATAATTTTAGGCGAATAGAAAAATCATACTCTATATTAGGCTAAATATAGTTAAGTTAGGTAGAATTAGCTAACACCAGAGTACTATAATAATACTCTGAAGAGTTAATAGTAGTATTTATATTAATATCCTTTTTACTTTTATTTAAAAAGGTGTTCGTCGAAAGCGTATTAGTCGCTATATTTATTAGTTTATTTATTAATATAGTCTTAACCGTGATAATTCTATCTTTTCGAATTTTATTATTATAAATAGCCGATACGTTTTCGGGTCTTTAAGTATCTAGGTTATCTTTATTCTTCTAAGAATAATTAACCTAAATACCTTTAACTAGTTTCTAGGTTATAGGTCGTTCGGTAATAATAAGATATAGGTATTTCTTAACCGGGTAATTATAAACTCTATAAAAGGTATAATTTCTATTTAGTATTAGTTAAGTAGGACTATCTACCTACTCTTTTGTCTAGATCTAAATTAGTTTTCTAAATAGAGGCGCGTTTTTAAGGGGTAGGAATTTATTCTCCTTATTATTTTTCTTTAAAACGGCTAAATTAATAATATCTAATATAGGTAGATTTTTTAAATTATTAATAACTTTATTAAAAATACTTAGTAGATCGGAATTCGTAACCTCGCTCGGATTTAAATACTTCTTAGCTAGTTCGTTACTTTTATTAGTAGTAAGAATAGGTATATTAGTTAATATACCCTTCAAAAAAATAGCTAAGACGATTCTAGGTTAGACTAGATATTTTCGAGTAAGTTTAGTATAAGAGCGTCGTAATTCCTTAGTAAATTCTAAGCTACTTAAGAACTAGGACCGGTCTATTTAAATAAGCTTAATAATTTTCTTATTATAAGTTATAAAGTTAGCTATATATAGGATATCCCCTAAGGGTACGAACGAATTTATCCGTAAATTCGTAGGATTTTCTAGAAACCGTAACTTAATCTTAAATATCCTTAGAAATAGTATTCTATAGCTACCCTTAGATTCTGTAAGAGTAATTAAACTATTTCTTCGCGTATAGGTCCTAGATTTCGGGTCTTAGGATATTTATATCGAGGAATCTGTGAAGTCGTATTTATTATAAGATAATAGTCGTAGTCGATAGCTATTCGTCGAACTATTTAGGATTTATTAAAATCTTTAAGTTATTTAGCGTAAACTCTTTTAGAGTATTAGTAACTTAGGTAATAATACTATTTTATAGTATAGTAGCTAGATTAACGAAGTTACTATAATCTACTAAGTAAACTGCTATTTTTGCGATAAGGATTTAGTATTTGAGGAAGGGAAGTTTTTGTTATAGATAATTTAATCGTAGGTAACCCTTTAGTAGGTATATTTAAATAAAGCCCTTATTAATAAGGGGTTTTGTTATTATAATAGTGATAGTATAAAGGCAAACAATTTGGCTTATAATCCTATAATATAATTTTTATAGAACTATATACTAATATAAGAAGCGTGATCCTATAACACAATTTTTGTAGGATTATATAAATATAATTTACGTAACCTCTTAGTGTGGCTATATAAATAAATTTTTAAATTAAATAATTCTGCCTAAACGTTCGAAGACGTTAAATCTTAAGCAGAACCAATATAATAAGAGCGTTATAAGCTATAATATTCCCGCTCGAAGGAATAAAGGGTATTAAATTAAGTTAAGTTAAATTAAGAAATAAGTAACCTCTAGTACTAAGACTAACGGGCTTATAACCTAAGAGACCTATAGCGGTCTAAAGGTATAGGAAGCAGCACGAGATCTAAACGGGTTAGGGAGAGGAAGAAGGGAAAACCTGCCTATATAGGGGAAAACCTCCAAACCTCTTAATACTAGGTAACAGCTGGTCCTGGCTACGTATACCACGCAGCACTAAGGGAGGAAACTCTATTAGAAGTTACTATAGTCTACTAGGTAAACCGCTATTTTTGCGATAAGGATTTAGTATTTTGAGAAAAGGAAGTTTTTGTTATAGAGGATTTAATCGTAGATAATCCTTTAGTGGGTGTTTTTAAATCAAGCCCTTATCAATAAGGGTTCTTATTATAATAATAGTATAAAGGTAAATAATTTAGCTTATAATCCCATAACACAGTTTTTGTAGAACTATATACTAACATAAGAAGCGTGATCCCATAACATAATTTTTTTTTTTTTTTTTTTGTAGGATCACGTAAACATAATCTGCGTGACCCCCTAGCGTGGCTATATAAATAAATTTCCAAATCAAATAATTCTGCCTAAACGTTCGAAGACGTTAAATCTTAAGCAGAACCAATATAATCAGAGCGTTATAAGCTATAATATTCCCGCTCGAAGGAATAAAGGGTATCAAAATAAATCAAGAGAAAGATCTTAAATACTAAGACAGTCGGGCTTATAACCTAAGAGACCTATAACGGTTTAAAGGCACAGGAAGTAGCACGAGATCTGAACGGGTTAGGGAGAGGAAGAAGGGAAAACCTACCTACGCAGGGGAAAACCTCCAAACCTCTTAACACTAGGAAATAGCTAGTCCTAGCTATATATACCACGTAGCACCGAGGGAGGAAACTCTATCATACCCTCCCTAGGACTAGCTATATAACTAACTAATCTCTAATATATATATTCGTATATAGTATAAAATAAAACGCCTAAATAAAATATTATCTCGGTAGACGTATTCTAAGTAATCTTCTACGGTCTTCTTAGAATACACCGTTCGGTTTAATTTTCGTGAAGATATTAGTAGCGTTATCCTTACTTAGAATATTCACTAATTAAATAAGGTTCTGAAAGACCTAGAAAGTCTATAGGCATAGGAAGCAGTACGAGATCTGAACGGGTTGGGGAGAGGAAGAAGGGAAAACCTACCTACGTAGGGGAAAACCTCTAAACCTCTTAATACTAGGCGATAGCTAGTCCTGATTATACACTACTTAGCACCGAGGGAGGAAACTCTATTATACCCCCCTAGGACTAGCTATATAACTAACTAATTTTTAATATATATCTTTGTACGTAGTATAAATAAGAACGCCTAAGTATAATATCTAAGTTATTTTGGTGGACGTATTCTGAGTAATCTTTCACGATCGGCTTAGAATACGCTATTCGGTTTGATTTTCGTGAAGATATTAGTAGCGTTATCTTTGCTCGGAATATCTACTAATTAAATAAGGTTCTTCTTTATAAGATCCTTAATTAAATAGTATCTTATAGAGATCTATATTAATTTCGGACTAATCTTAGGATAGTTTATATTCTTGATTATATTATCGGAATTATAAAATAACGTGACTAGTATATTATTTTCGAAGTCCCCTTCTTGATTTAAAGGTTCTATTAAGTATAATTTAGTAGTAATTTTAGCTAGGTATAAGCCTTCCTTCGTAGCGGTCGCTAATATATAATATTTAGCTATACTTAAGGATTATATAATAACTTCCTATCTTTTTAAGCTCTATAATATTAGACTTCTAGCGAAAAACTATATATATACCTCTGTTAATTTACCCTTCTTAGTATTAGTAAAAGAGGAATTAACAAAACCTTTAAGGCCTTTATTTAGTTCGTAAGTAAAAGGGATTCTAAAGTCGATTGTTCCTGCGAAATATCTTAGTAGCGTTTTATAGGCTATTATATATATATATCTCGGAGAGTTATTTCGTCGTTATAATTTAGATACGGCGGCTACTATATTAGGTCTTATTTTAATTAATAACTAATCTACTCTCCCTATTATCTTTATATAAATCCCTTTATCGAATCTCTTATTATTTAGATTATTAGGATTATTATTAGATTAAGGGATTTTCTAAGATAGGGATATTAGAATTAGTAATAGATTATAATTTTCGAGACCCTTATTATAAAGTAATTTAGTTAAATAGGCCTATTAATTTATAAAAATTATATAAGGATCTTTTTCTTTAATAATATTATATCTAAGAAACTGTTTAAATAGAAGGATTTTTAACTTACGTCTCTTAATTAATCCCGAACGAATTATTATAATATTTTCACTTAATCCCGTCGCTAGAATATTATCTATATAAATTATAATAAAGGCTATCGTATTAGAATTTTGGAAAATATAAGGTTCTGAGATTAAGGGAGTTAAGCTAAGTTAAGCTAGATTATTTTTAAAAAGTTTATACTATAAATGACTAGCTTATCGTAGACTATATAAGGCTTAGTTTAAAATATATAAATATTCCTTACTATTTAGACTATAACTTTTATGCCCTATTAGTTATTTTATAAAAATAACCCGGTTATTAATTATAGCGTTAAGATATACACTAACGATATCCTATTATTCTGTTTCCTATTTTCTAATAGTTACTAAGGTTATAAATAATTTTATAGAAGTATCTTTTAATAGAGTTTCCTCCCTCGGTACTAAGTAGTATATAATTAGGACTAGCTGTCGCCTAGTATTAAGAGGTTTAGAGGTTTTCCCCTACGTAGGTAGGTTTTCCCTTCTTCCTCTCCCTAACCCGTTCAGATCTCGTACTACTTCCTATACCTATAGACTTTCTAGGTCTCTTAGGTTATAAGCCCGACTGTCTTAGCACTAGAGATCGTTTTCTTAATTTATTCTGATACCCTTTATTCCTTCGAGCGGGAATATTATAGCTTATAACGCTCTTATTATATTAGTTCTACTTAAGATTTAACGTCTTCGAACGTTTAGGTAGAATTATTTAATTTAAAAATTTGTTTATATAGCCACGCTAAGGGGTTACGTAAATTATATTTACGTGATCCTATAAAAATTGTGTTATAGGATTACGCTTCTTGTGTTAGTATATAGTTCTATAAAAATTATGTTATAGGATTATAAGCTAAATTATTTGCCTTTATACTATTACTATTATAATAACAAAAACCCTTATTAATAAGGGCTTTATTTAAATATATCTACTAAAGGGTTACCTACGATTAAATTATCTATAATAAAAACTTCCCTTCCTTAAATCCTTAAATCCTTATCGCAAAAATAGTAGTTTACTTAGTAGACTATAGTAACTTTATTAACCCGGCTACTATACCGTAAAATAGTATTATAACCTAAGTTACTAATACTCCGAAAGAGTTTACGCTAAATAACTTAAAGGTTTTAATAAATACTAAATAATTTAACGAGTAGCTTTTAACTATGACTATTACCTTACGATAAATACGACTTTATAGATTCCTAGACGTAAATATCCTAAGACCCGATACTAAGGACCTATATACGAAGAAATAGTTCGATTACTCCTACAGAATCTAAGGATAGCTATAGAGTACTATTTCTAAGGATATTTAAGATTAAGTTACGGTTTCTGGAAAATTATACGAATTTACGGATAAATTTATTAGTACTTTAAAGGATATCCTATATATAGCTAATTTTATAACTTATAATAAGAAAATTATTAAGCTTATTTAAATAGACCGGTCCTAGTTCTTATCTAGCTTAGAATTCGCTAAAGAATTACGACAATCTTATACTAAACTCTCTCGAAAATACCTAGTCTAACCTAGAGTAGTTTTAGCTATCTTTTTAAAAGGTATATTAACTAATATACCTATCCTTACTACTAATAAAAGTAATAAACTAGCTAAAAAGTACTTAAATCCGAGTAAGGTTATAAACTCTAATCTGCTAAGTATTTTTAATAAGGTTATTAACGATTTAAAAAATCTGCCTATATTAGATATTATTAATTTAGCCGTTTCGAAAAAGAATAATAAGAATAATAAGGAGAGTAAATACCTACCTCTTAAAAATATACTACTATATAGAAAACTAATTTAGATTTAGATAAAAGAGTAGGTAGATAGTCCTACTTAACTAATACTAAATAGAAATTACGTATTTTATAGAATCTATAGTTATCCGGTAAAGAAATATCTATATCTTATTATTACCGAACGATCTATAACCTAGAAACTAGTTAAAGGTATTTAGGTTAATTATCCCTAGAAAAATAAAGATAACCTAGATACTCTAAGACCCGAGAATATATCGACTATTTATAATAACAAAATTCGGAAAGATAGAATTACTATAGTTAAAACTATATTAACAAATAAAATAATAAACGTAATAACTAATACGCTTTCGACTAATACCTTTTTAAATAAAAGTAAAAAGAATATTAATATAAATACTACTATTAACTCCTCCGAATATTTCGTTAACTCTTTAGAATATTACTATAGTACCCTAGCCTTAGCTAATACTACCTAAATTAACCCTATTTATTCTATTTAAAACGTAGAGTATGATTTTTTAGCTCGCCTAAAATCATACTATAATAAATCTTATAAGGATACCTTTCCGAAATTAGTATTAGTAATAGGAGATCTACTAAAAAACGAATAGATTATAGATTCCGGTACTTCTCGATCTATTTATATTAATATAAATACTATTATAAAATTTTAATAGTATAATAGTATATCTTACTAATACTAAACTGCCGAAGAACGAACCGTTAAGTCTATAGGAAAAGTAATTATAAGAATTAAATTACTTTTCCTAAATAGTTTAAAATTATTAGATATTAACTATAAATTTATACTAGATAGCGTATATAACCTATTATTAATAACTTAAATATTCTAGGAATATAAAATAGGTTAGAAAGACTAGGAAAATAAATTTATTAACCTAGAATCTAATACTACTTTAGCTTATACCTATCGGAAACGCGGTGTCCTATTCTTATACGTAAGAATACTCTAACCTACCGACTAGATCCTAAAAATAACTTAAGTTTAATAGGCCTACGCGATAGCTACTATTATATCTTAAATTACTTATTCCCGACTTAGTTATATTAGATAACTAACTACGAAAATTAACTAGACTCGTATTAGTAATAATATCTATAGTAATAAAACCTTCGATTATAAACTATATAGATTAGTAAAATCTAAGAGAATCGTGTCCTATATAACCTAGGTTAAATTAGAAATCCCTTAGGAATTTTTATATATCGATATCTAGCCCTACTCTCCTATAGGTATCAGAAACTTAATAAATATCTTAATTATAGTTAATAATACTACTAGATTTAGATAGAGCTTACTATTAAAAATAAAAGGATAAGTATCTGATAAGTTAATTAAATTCTGTACGACTGTTTTTAATAAATATAGTATTTAGCCGATAGAAATTCGAATAGATAGTAACCGGAGCTTCTATAAATTTTAATCTTAGGCCGAATAGAAAGAAATAATATTTTTAGTTAGCGTATCTTATATATATAAATAAAATAGGGTCTCTAAAAACTCTAGTTATATTATTATATAGGATATAAGAACTCTAATAGTTACGATACTAAATACTCCTGTATTCTTATAGCCCGAAGCCGTTCTTATAACTAGTTATATTTTAAACAGAATTAAAAGGCTAAATAAATTAAAATTATCTTTAGAAAAATAGAATAACTTTTAGTATAAAAAGAACAGAATAAGATAAATTAAACCGATTAACTTAGGCTTTCTTAGGGTTTAGTACTCTAAAGCCTATATCTATATCCTAAAAGAAAAAAGGACCTAAAGCTAGAAAATAGCCCCGAGAGCCTAGATTAGTTTTCTTATTAGTTATAAAGGGGAGAACGGCTATTAATTTAGAATCTATAACCCGAAAATACGCTAAGTTTCTACCTATCGAGATATTATATTTTAGGAAGAACTATCGATAAATTACTATTTTCTAAAATAAAATATTAATATTAACTAGAATATTAGATTAAATATTTTATAAAAAGAACTTAACGACTTACGAATTATTAACCGAAGCTTATAACTATATAATATAGGAATATTTTAGGACAAACCTACCTAAACTACTCGGCCTACCCGTAGACGCTAAATATCCCCGGTCGTAAAGGTCTAAAATCTCCTAATTCTATAAGTCTAACCGATATAACGCTAAATTTCATAAAATATACTAATTTTACTACTAAGCTAAAGTAATAAAATTATTCTAATCTAACTAAGGAAAAGAGGCTAAGATACTCTATAATATAAATAACCCTAAAATATAGAAAATATAAATATAACCTAGGAAATAAATTC
Organism: Penicillium diatomitis; assembly: GCF_028827545.1. Classification (NCBI taxonomy): domain Eukaryota; kingdom Fungi; phylum Ascomycota; class Eurotiomycetes; order Eurotiales; family Aspergillaceae; genus Penicillium; species Penicillium diatomitis. The sequence continues at coordinate 519,226 of NW_026623184.1, forward strand.
TTTTATAAAATAGGATAACTAAAATATTATAAGTTAACGGTTTAATAATTTTAGTAATATCTCTTAGATTAACTTTTACCCTTAGTTAACTTAAAATAACTACTATAAATTACTAAAAATTCTATATAAAAGAGGTTTAACTAACTTAATAATATTAATTAATACGATCGAAAGACCTCGATAAATAACTTTATAAACTTCGGAAATTAGTTATTTATAATACGATATTCTAATCTAAAGTATTAAAAAAATTCCTAGTATATTTCTACTAACCCCTAAGACTATTAATATAAATAAAGTAAAAAAGGCCTATAAAAATACACTATCTTAACCGGCTTATTAAGATATAGAACTACTATAAATCTCAAAAAATCGGATTCGAGATATACAAAATTCCCGTTATTCCTCGATTAACCTAATTAATATATTAATAAATTAACTAACTTTTTATACCGACTAGGTTAGAATAGTTCGAAGATCTACTTTACCTATACGCCGTTCTTTAAGATAATCTATCCTAAGAATCCTAGATAAGGGTATAGTCTATTATATATAAAAAGGAAGAATACGTCTAGTCGACGAGACTAAGGATAAGGGTTTAGTATATCTTATAATTTAAACTAGGGGAGATATTCTTTATACTACCTCGATACCGGATAACTTTATTAGGCCTAGTATTTTATATACTATATCTAAGAATATTCGATCCGTAATAGTAAAAATACCCTCGATCTATAGAGAAGCTATAAAAATAGAATTTACTACGTAATAGTTCGAAGCTAAGAAGACCTAGTTAAAAAAGTTTTAAGCCTCGAATATATTAACCCTAATTAATAAACTACTAAAAGGTACTAAAATCTTACTAGGGAAATAGGTCTATAATATTAAATATAACTCTAATAGCTTTATCTTAGAATTTCGAGCGAGATAGGTTATCTATAGGAACTACTAAACTTCTGGTATCGATTTCTAACCTAATAAAAGATACGCTCCTATTACGAAAGATACTTCTATGAAATTATTTATAACCTTAGTAACTATTAGAAAATAGGAAACAGAATAATAGGATATCGTCGGCGTATATCTTAACGCTATAATTAATAACCGGGTTATTTTTATAAAATAACTAATAGGGTATAAAAGTTATAGTCTAAATAGCGAGGAATACTTATATATTTTGAACTAAGCCTTATATAGTCTACGATAAGCTAGTTATTTATAGTATAAACTTTTTAAAAATAATCTAGCTTAACTTAGCTTAACTCCCTTAATCTTAGAACCTTATATTTTCCAAAATTCTGATACGATAGCCTTTATTATAATTTATATAGATAATATTCTAGCGACGGGATTAAGTGAAAATATTATAATAATTCGTTTGGGATTAATTAAGAGATATAAGTTAAAAATCCTTCTATTTAAACGGTTTCTTAGATATAATATTATTAAAGAAAAAGGTCCTTATATAATTTTCATGAATTAATAGGCCTATTTAACTAAATTACTTTATAATAAGGGTCTCGAAGATTATAATCTATTACTAATTCTAATATCCCTATCTTAGAAAATCCCTTAACCTAATAATAATCCTAATAATCTAAATAATAAGGGATTCGATAAAGGGATTTATATAAAGATAATAGGGAGAGTAGATTAGTTATCGATTAAAATAAGACCTAATATAGTAGCCGCTATATCTAAATTATAACGACGAAATAACTCTCCGAGATATATAGATATAATAGCCTATAAAACGCTACTAAGGTATTTCGTAGGAATAATCGACTTTAGAATCCCCTTTACTTACGAACCGAATAAAGGCCTTAAAGGTTTTGTTAATTCCTCTTTTACTAATACTAAGAAGGGTAAATTAACAGAGGTATATATATAGTTTTTCGCTAGAAGTCTAATTAATAGAGTTTCCTCCCTCGGTACTACGTAGTATACGTGGCTAGGACTAGCTATTACCTAGTGTTAAGAGGTTTAGAGGTTTTCCCCTACGTAGGTAGGTTTTCCCTTTTTCCTCTCCCTAACCTATTCAGATCTCGTGCTGCTTCCTATGCCTTTAGACCGTTATAGGTCTCTTAGGTTATAAGCCCGATCGTCTTAGTACTAGAGGTTATTTATTTCTTAATTTAATTTGATTTAACTTAATTTAATACCCTTTATTCCTTCGAGCGGGAATATTATAGCTTATAACGCTCTGAAGTTACTGGTTCTACTTAAGACTTAACGTTCTTAAGGTAAAAGTGCCTACTTAGATACCTAGCAGAATCATATAAACGGTTATATAATCACGTAGTTATATACGATCTAAATTGTTTACTTTACTATACTATATAAACCCTTATTAATAAGGGCTTAAGATACTAATATATAAAATATAAAAGATACTAAAATACTAATATACTAAGATACTAATACACTAAAACATACTAAAATACTAAGATACTAAAAACACTAATATACTAAAAATACTAAGATACTAAGATACTAATATACTAAAAATACTAAAAATACTAAAAACACTAAAAATACTAATACTAAATACTAAAATATCATTTTAATATCCTGAATTTCTGAAAACTATAGCTATAAGAGTTAACTATAGTAACTTCGTTAATCCTACTAGTATCCCTTAAAATAGTATTATAACCTAAGTAACCGATATACTAAGAGAATTTATACTTAATAACTTAAATCTCTTAATAAATAGCGAAGAGTTTGACGAATAGATTATAACTATAACTACTATCCTCCGCTAAATACAATTACACAGATTCCTTAATATAATAATTCTAAGACCAGAAATCACCGATTCCTATATAAAGAAATAGGTCGATCATTTACACAAAATTTAAGGATAGCTATAGTAGGGTCTCTTATAAGATATCTAATACTAAGTAGCTATAACTAGTATAAAGTACGAATTTACCGATAAGTTTGTCGTTATTTTAAAAACGATCCTTCGTACTATAGACTTTATAACTTATAATAAAAAGATTCTTAAAGTTATTTAAACAGACCGTTCTTAATTCTTAACTAGACTTAACTTTACCGAGGAGTTATAACAATCTTATACTAGACTAACTCGTAAATATCCTATCCTACCTAGAATTATTCTAGCTATATTATTAAAGGGTATTATAACGGATATACTAATTCTTATTACGAACAAAAATAATAATCTTACTAGAAAATATTCTAATCCTATTAAAGTTATAAATACAGATTTATTAAATATCTTTAATAATATAATTAGTAATTTGAAGAACTTACCTACTATAGGTATTATTAATTCAGCTATTTCAAAGAAGGATAAGAAAAATAGGGAGTCTGATTTCCTTCCTCTCAAAAACGCTCTACTAAAAGGGAAATCACCTTAGGAATAGATATAAGAATAGATTAATAGTCTAACCTAAATTTTACTAAATAGATATTATCTATTTTACGGAATCTATAGCTACTTTATAAAAAAATACCTATATCTAGTTATTTCTGAAAGACCTATAAATTAGGAACCTATAAAGGGTATTTAGATTAACTTCCTATAGAGAAACAGAGATAATCCTAATACTATACGATCTAACGATTTTTGGTATATCTATAACAACAAAATTTATAAGGATAACTATTTAATATTAATACTAAAGACTCCTATTATTTCTGATATAACTTTAAATACTATAATAACTACTACTATTAATTCTTCGGAATATTATTATAGCACTCTTATAATTAAACCCGTCGAAGATATAGAGTATGATTTTTCTATTCGGCCGGTTATATAACCTACCCGCTAAATCCTACCGGTCGTAAAAACTCTAAATTAACAAAACTAATATATTAAATACTAAATTTCATAAATTATACTAAATTTATTACTAATATAATATAATAAAATTATTTCTATATAACTTAATAAAAGAGATCCTAAGACTCTATAATATAGATATTTTTAAAATAAGGAAAAAGTGAATTTAAGGGAAAATATAAATTATTTTACGGATAAAAATAATTTAAAGTCACTAAATACTATAAATCGGTAATTTGATATATTTAGTAATAATACCGAAATAAATCTATACCTATAATAAATTTAACTTAAATACCCTAAACTTACTAAAATTCTATATAAAAGACGTTCTAATAAATTAATGATTTTAATTAATATAATTAAAAAATATAAAGAAATGACTTTGCAAACTTCGAATATTAGTAATTCTGAATACGACACTTTAACTTCGTCTGAGAAAATAAATCCTCGACTACGCCGTTTACTAAGCTAAGTTATATAACGAAGTTTAAATTCGATTAAAGGGATTTTGAAGAAAAAGAAAAATAGTTAAATAGTTTAATTTAATTCTTTTAATTTAGGCGTTTCTGAATTTTTATATTACTTACGAGGATATATACTTAAAATTAGTTTATTATATAGCTAGTCCTGGGGGGGGGTATAATAGAGTTTCCTCCCTCGGTACTATATAGTATACGTGGCTAGGACTAGCTATTATCTAGTATTAAGAGGTTTAGAGGTTTTCCTCTACGTAGGTAGGTTTTCCCTTCTTCCTCTCCCTAACCCGTTTAGATCTCGTGCTACTTCCTATACCTTTAGACCGTTATAGGTCTCTTACTAATATTATAGAGCTCAAAAAGACAGGAAGTTATTATATAATCCTTAAGTATAGCTAAATATTATATATTAGCGACCGCTACGAAGGAAGGCTTATATCTAGCTAAAATTACTGCTAAATTATACTTAATAGAACCTTTGAATTAAGAAGAGGACTTCGAAAATAATATACTAATTACGTTATTTTATGATTCCGATAATATAATTAAGAATATAAACTATCCCAAGATTAGTCCGAAATTAATATAGATCTCTATAAGATACTATTTAATTAAGGATCTTATAAAGAAGAACCTTATTTAATTAGTAAATATTCCGAGTAAAGATAACGCTACTAATATCTTCACGAAAATTAAACCGAACGGCGTATTCTAAGCCGATCGTAAAAGATTACTTAGAATACGTCTACTAAAATAACTTAGATATTATACTTAGACGTTCTTGTTTATACTACGTATAAAGATATATATTAAAAATTAGTTAGTTATATAGCTAGTCCTAGGGGGGGTATAATAGAGTTTTCTCCCTCGGTACTAAGTAGTATATAATTAGGACTAGCTATCGCCTAGTATTAAGAGGTTTAGAGGTTTTCCCCTATATAGGTAGGTTTTCCCTTCTTCCTCTCCCTAACCTATTTAGATCTCGTGCTACTTCCTATACCTATAGACTTTCTAGGTCTCTTATCTTTCGTAATAGGAGCGTATCTTTTATTAGGTTAGAAATCGATACTAGGAGTTTAGTAGTTCCTATAGATAATCTATCTTACTCAAAATTCTAAGATAAAGCTATTAGAGTTATATTTAATATTATAGACCTATTTCCCTAGTAAGATTTTAGTATCTTTTAGTAGTTTATTAATTAGGATTAATATATTCGAGGCTTAAAACTTTTTTAACTAGATCTTCTTAGCTTCGAACTATTACGTAGTAAATTCTGTTTTTATAGCTTCCCTATAGGTTAAGGGTATTTTCACTATTACGGATCGAATATTCTTAGATATAGTATATAAAATACTAGGCCTAATAAAGTTATCCGGTATCGAGGTAGTATAAAGAATACCTCTCCTAGTTTAAATTATAAGATATACTAAATCCTTATCCTTAGTCTCCTTAACTAGGCGTATTCTTCCTTTTTGTATATAATAGACTATACCTTTATCTAGGGTTCTTAGGATAGATTATCTTAAAGAATAGCGTATAGGTAAAGTAGATCTTCGAACTATTCTAACCTAGTCGGTATAAAAAGTTAGTTAATTTATTAATATATTAATTAGGTTAATTAAGGAATAACGGGAATTTTATATATCTCGAATCCGATTTTTTGAGATTTATAGTGGTTCTGTATCTTAATAAGCCGGTTAAGATAGTATATTTTTATAGGCCTTTTTCACTTTATTTATATTAACGGTCTTAGTAGTTAGTAGAAATATACTAGGAATTTTTTTAATACTTTAGATTAGAATATCGTATTATAAATAACTAATTTCCGAAGTTTATAAAGTTATTTATCGAGGTCTTTCGATTATATTAATTAATATTATTAAGTTAGTCGAACCTCTTTTATATAGAATTTTTAGTGATTTATAGCGGTTATTTTAAGTTAACTAAGGATAAAAGTTAATCTAAGAGATATTACTAAAATTATTAAACTATTAACTTATAATATTTTAGTTATCCTATTTTATAAAAGAATTTATTTGTTAGGGGATCTATATCGTAGGACAGAGAACCTATTAGCTAGGCAGAGAGTCTAAGTCTATAGTTATAATTATCAAAGACTGAATCTTAGGGTATAGTAGACTTTACTAGTTTATATAATATATATATAGGGGTTCTGTGTACCGAGTCCCTATAGCCCTACACAGAGCCTTTAGGGTTATTACCCTAAGGCGACGCGGGGTCGATTCGATCGTGAATCGTCCTAAGTCACTATATATAAGTACGCTATGATAACTATTACCCCCTTCTATACTAGTCGTCCCGACTAGGGATATTCTTATCTAGGGAATACTATAGTCCGGACTTTATTGTGGTACTAAGGGAAGGAATCGTAGGTATATTATATACAGAACGCTACGTCCTTAAATTTAGGAGATATAGGTATAAATAAAGGATTACTATATTACGTAGCTATAACCTCCTACTACTATTAGCGATACTATTTAAAAGAAATCGCGGTAGGGCGCTTAATCCCTATTTACCTAATTAACGTCGGTCGGGGAGCTAGGAATCTATCCGCGATAGGGTATTTCGTTAATAATTCGTCCCCGAAGATTTATAGAATCGATTTTCCCTATAGATAAGGAGATTTTCAATTTTAACCTACTTCCCTTATTTAAGCTTAGTTCCAGAATACCCCGTTGTTATCGGAATTATCGTCGCTACGAGGCTACTAGCGGAATAGGCCGTATATCTCCTACGCTAAACTTCGTAACCGTAAGCCCCGATTTTCTCTAGTATCTAAAGTATTTTAGTAGGGCTAAGACAGAGTATAACTATCTAGTTACGATAGTCCCTTTCGCTATAGAGTACGAGTTTAATCGCTTAGGGTCGGTACTCTATAATAGCTATAAGAGTAACTATAATATATATAAGACTATAAGTTTTCTACTCTTTTCCGAAATACTTCCGAATTACTAATAGATCGTAAGACTCCCGTATTAATAATCTAGGATATATAGGTATTCTATTTTCTTTTAAAGATTTACTAGGTAATCTTTAATAGTACCTAGGAGATTACTATAGCGCCTAGGCTATCGTATATTCCGGTTTAGCTAGTCGGTATTTATTCTAATCTATTCTAGATAAGTAAGGATCTTACTATAACTTTCTTAGGGATCGTACGGGCCTATAAGAAAGAGTATATATTCGAAGGTCCGAAGTATATATAAAAGGTACGGATCGCCCGTGATTCTTTAACGATTTATTCTAATAAATTCTCTTTATAGAGATACCGTCGTTTCTATTTAGAAAAGATAGTATTACGTCGCTAGAACCTAATTATAGCTTTCGGTCCTCCCTTAATACGTACGGACTAGTATCTCGGTCTTAAAGAAGGAGACACTAGGTTTATATTATAGTAGACTAGGCTAGTTAACTTTACCGAGCGCTTAGAGACTATAATAACTACGAATAGTATACTTAGGATAGAAGCGACCGCAATAAAGAATATAGTATTAGAGTTTATAGAGTATTTCTAAGATAAATCGTAGCGGATTCGGTCTAGTTTTATCTTATACGTTTCTATATATTTTTAAACTTCGCGATAGATTATTTTGTATTTTATATATTCTCTTTAGGTACCTATTCGTTATATTTAGAGGACTAGTCCTTCTATTTAACTAGGAAATAAAGTTATCTATTAATCTTCGCCTTCCCTTTAACTTCTTCGACTTTATATTCTTAGTTATCTTCGATAAGGTTAGGAAGCGGGAGTATTCTAGGAGCGCTTCGCGATAGATTATTATACTATTTTTCTAGAAGGGAGATATAGAAAATATTATAGAGGTATACGTACTTTTAGGGTAGTACTAGTCTATATATCTAAGTTCCGATTACTTATAGGATTCGGAATAGACTAATTCTCCTAGGAGCGAGCTTCCTAGACTCTTTAATTCGTAAGTTTTATATAGAAAGTATTATAAGATTATTACGCTTAAATATAATAGGGGTTCTTTTTATATTATAGTATTTTATTATCGATTCGTTAGCCTTTCGCTAGTAAGTTATTAACTTCTTACGTAGACTCTATAGTTTCTCGATTCTGGTTTATACTCCTAGTAGCCTTTCTTTTTCTATAGCGGCCTTATTATATATATAGAAGGATATATTATATCCGAATAGTACTTCGTAGGGGCTAAATTTTATTATATTATTTTAGTATAGATTATAATAGAATTCTGCTATTTATAGTAAATTTAGCTATACGGTTTATTCTTCCCCTATAAAGTATCTTAGATAATATTCGAGGGTTTAGTTTATTTATTCCGTTTAGCTATCGGTTTATAGGTAAAACGCGGTTAAAAACCTAAGCTTTATTTTTAAGGTATTAAATAGCGAAAGCTAGAATTTACTAGTAAATACCGGACCCCGGTCGGATACGATTCCTTCTTATAGTCCGTAGACTAATTCGATCTCGTTATAATATAGCTTAGCTAGTTATACGGCGTTAATTATTATATATACTAGAAAAAATTTCACGAATTTAGTAAATCTATCTATAATAACTAGGATCGAGTCGACCTTATTTCCCTTATAAATCGTAGGTAGGAGGCCTATAATAAAGTCTATCGAGGTTTCTTACTACGGTTAGGTTAGAATTAGAAGAGGCTTTAATAAGCCGTACTTCTTATACCTTAGTAGTATAGCTCTTTAGTATATAGGGTAGAACTTTACGTATTCCTCTACTCGTTTATAGAGATTTTTCTAGTAGAATTTTCGACTAATCGATTTAATCGTTCGTGACTAGCTAAAATAGCTCCCTATTACTAGATTATTATAATATAGCTTTATTAGCTCTTACTTTAGTTTCTTATTAGTTAGAATATATAGTCGTCCTTTAAACTATACTAATTTATTAGGATCGACTAACTAGTATCCTAACGTCGGGATATTCTAGTTAATTAATAAACGAATCTTCCCTATATCGGGGTTATCTTACTAGGCCTCGAGGATTATACTTCGTAGGTTACTAGTTATATTCGAGACGTAGGTATATTACCTAAGATAATAAGCTACTACTTTTTTATAGTAGGAGTAATAGGCGCGACCTAGCTCTTATCTCTAGGTATCTAAGGTACTATCTAGCTCTTGAACCCCCGAATCTAGTAATAATTCCTTTTTGAATTAATATAGGTCGGTTAGTACTAACTATACTACCGCCTAGCTCTATTCCGGTATCTCTTCGGTTACTATTCGGGCCTATAATAGATTTAATAGAGTAGTATTTAAGGCGTCCCTCGAAGCTAGCTCTATTATCCTTAAGGATATATCCGCTAGGTTTTTCTTCCCTATATAGTATAAAATTATAAAATTAAATATAGAGAGGGTTATATACTATCGTGCTTAATACTCTTATAATCGCGGGTTTTATATAAAGGATCTTAAGTTATTATAGTCCGAAAAGACTTCGATTCGGTACCGAGACCCTTTAAGGTAATACCGCTAAATCTTAAAACTATATATAATCGCGTATAGCTCTTAATCTCTAGTAGTATAGTAGGATTCGGTATTAGAGAACTTACGAGACTAAAATACGACTAGGTACTAGATTCCTTCGTTATCGGGTTAGGATAGTATCCTAGCTATTTCCTATTATAAGGCGTCCGTTTCTAGTCGGATAGTATAATCAGGATCGAAATATCGTAGAATCGGTACCGACTCGAAAGCGTAGAGTAAATTATAAAAAGCCTAGGTTATATAGGTACTAAGTTTAATCCTACCTAGTCGTTTTCCTTTTTCGAGGCCTTTCGTAAGGTCTATAAGGGGTTTTACGATAGTTAAGTAGTTATAGATAAAGCGGTAGTAGAAGTTATAAAATCTAAGGAAGGATTAGATCTCCTTAATCGTAGATAGTAGTAGCTATTCTCGGATTAACTTAACCCGTAAAGGGTCTATTAATATTCTAGTAGTAGTAACGATATAGCTAAGGAATTCTACTTAGTCTTAGTAGAAGAAGTATTTATTAGGGTTAATATAGAGTTTATATTACCGGAGTCTTTCGAGAACGAGTCGGACGTGTTTTGTATATAATTCGATATCCTCCGAGAAGATTAGAATATTATCTAGATAGACTATATAGAAGAGATCTAGGTATTCTTATAGTATAATATAGATATAGTTCTAGAATATAGCTAGGGCGTTAGTAAGACTAAAAGGTATAACTATATACTTATAGTAGCTATATCGCGTTCGGAATACGGTCTTCTACTTATTACCCTCTTTAATACCGATATAGTAATAAGCCTCTCGGATATCGATCTTAGAGAACTTCTTAGTACGTAAGAGGCGATTAAGGATTTCGGAGATAAGTAGAAGAGGATAGCGATTCTTTACTAAAACGCGATTAAGTCCCTAGTAGTCTATATAGAGTCGTAACCTACTATCCTTTTTAGGTATAAAAAGAATAGATATATCTATAGGACTCTTCGACGGTCGGATTCGGCCGTTCTCTATATTTACGCGAATATACTCCCTAAGTTCCTAAAGCTCGGCGCGAGAGAGAGGATAGATAGGCCTATAGGATAGAGTAGCCCCCGGGATAAGGTCGATTATATAATCGGTCTTCTTACGCTAGGGTAAGATCCTTACCTTCTCTACTAAGTATAAATCTTCGAAGTTATAAAGTTCTTTAGGCTAACTAGCGATTCCGGTATAATTCGTAGTCCTTTCGGGGTTCCTTCGGATATTAGTAGGCGGGAGCGAACTATCGAAGAGTAGATTATCGAGAGTATCGAGGTCTATTTCTAGGTTAATCTAATAAGGTACTACTATAAAGATATATACCTTATTACGTATATATTTCGTGAATTAATAGGAGGTAAGTAGATCGAGGTTTCGATAGTTAACCCCGAAGTACTAATAATATATACCTATATCGATAACGATTCCTTATATATATAACCTAGGTATCCCTAGTAGTATAGGGGGTCCTATCTTCCGGTTAATAGTATAATACTCTACTATCTAGGTCTTTATAATTCCTTATTAATCGGTTACTATAATTAGGACACAGAAAGCGCCCTTAGCGTTATTATATTAATCCTAGAAGTCACAGAGCTTAGGTATTTAGAGAGCGGCTTATTATAGTTTATAAGACCTTATAAGTTCGTAGTCGATAACGCTTATACTTATACCTATATCTAGGCTAATTTTAATAATAGTATCCTTAATATATATAACGGTTTTAATTATCGGAAGGATCTCTATAAGTAGCTATTAAGTCGGGGCTATAGAGTTTACTCCGACTCGCTAGCGTTTCTCTATTCTTTTACAGCTTCGTCATCGGCGATAATTTTGTTAATATATATATTTAGGTATCCTTAGCTAAGTCTTACCTAGGAATAGTTAGAAGTATAATATCCCTTTTTTCTATATATATAATAGATAACCGAAGTTAGGTTCCTATTTCCGTGGAACTAATAATAGGGTAAGACAGAAGTATTTCGATTAGGGTTTATAGTCTCTTATCCGTAGAAAGAGGATCGATACTTCTTAGTATTTTCCTATTATCTCTTTTAGTCCTAGTCTTCCTAGTATCGCTTCTTCGGATTTATTCTAGGTAGGAGGGGATTCCGACGTTCTATATCTCGACTATCCTATATACAGATCGCGGCCGAAACTATATCGGTACGATTCTCCGGGAGATCGTTCTAGTATAGTACTTTAAGTTTATTTTTAAGGACTAGGCGTAGTTTTATATAGTAGCTAAGAGTATACTCTTTCTCCTAAATATTTATATAGTTTTCGATAGATTAGAGATAGTTATAAAACGCGTATAGGTCTTAGTCCTCGAGCTAGTAAGCGCTATAGTATTTTTCCGTAATATTAGCCTCCGTAAATCGATCTTCTCGGATAAATTCGAGTATTTAGTTAACGAAATTATCCTAGGTAGGCCGTTAGACTATAAACTCGGTCTTTTTGTAATTCGTCTACTAGGCCTATTAGGTCGGTTCTAATATAAAGAATCTAATAGGAATCTTATATAAATTACTTATATATCGGTCGGGACTAGCTTCGAAGATATATTCTAATTTATCGAGCTACTAGATATATTACTCTAGGATTAAGGTAGAGCTTAAGCGGTATAAGATATTATTAATTTTAATCTCTACGCCTCGGGGTCGATAGGGAAGAGGAGGCGTAGGTTAAGGTTCGGGGATATCTTATCGCTAAATCGTAGCTTTATATTCGAGTTACTAGATCCGCGCTAGGAGGCGATTAAGGGTATTTTATTTATTTAACTCGGCTTATTCGGGAGAGCGTACCTCGAAACTAGACCTATCTTCTAGGTCCCGAGGGGTTAGGCTAAGTTTACTTAAAGATTACCGAAGCCCCTTACTAACTCGTCGGGATTATTCCGCTACTATAAGACGGGCGGATCGTTAACGGATCATCGGTATAGATATTTCTTCTCTAGGTAGCTAAATAGTAAGATTTAGTAATTATTAGGGGGTCTATATCGTAGGACAGAGAATCTATTAGCTAGATAGAGAGTCTAAGTCTATAGTTATAATTATCAAAGACTAAATCTTAGGGTATAGTAGACTTTACTAGTTTATATAATATATATATAGGGGTTCTATATACCGAGTCCCTATAGCCCTATATAGAGCCTTTAGGGTTATTACCCTAAGGCGATACGGGGTCGATTCGATCGTGAATCGTCCTAAGTTACCACGTATAAGTACACTATAACATTATTTCCTAGGTCGTATTTATATTTTCTATATTTTAGGGTTATTTATATTATAGAGTATCTTAGCCTCTTTTCCTTAGTTAGATTAGAATAATTTTATTACTTTAGCTTAGTAGTAAAATTAGTATATTTTATAAAATTTAGTGTTATATCGGTTAGACTTATAGAATTAGGAGATTTTAGACCTTTACGACTAGGGATATTTAGCGTCTATAGGTAGGCCGAGTAGTTTAGGTAGGTTCGTCCTAAAATATTCCTATATTATATAGTTATAAGCTTCGGTTAATAATTCGTAAGTTATTAAGTTCTTTTTATAAAATATTTAATCTAATATTCTAGTTAATATTAATATTTTATTTTAGAAAATAGTAATTTATCGATAGTTCTTCCTAAAATATAATATCTCGATAGGTAGAAACTTAGCGTGTTTTCGGGTTATAGATTCTAAATTAATAGCTATTCTCTCCTTTATAACTAATAAGAAAACTAATCTAGGCTCTCGGGGCTATTTTCTAGCTTTAGGTCCTTTTTTCTTTTAGGATATAGATATAGGCTTTAGAGTACTAAACCCTAAGAAAGCCTAAGTTAATCGGTTTAATCTATCTTATTCTATTCTTTTTATACTAAAAGTTATTCTATTTTTCTAAAGGTGATTTTGATTTATTTAGCCTTTTGATTCTATTTAAAATATAACTAGTTATAAGAACGGCTTCGGGCTATAAGAATATAGGAGTATTTAGTATCGTAACTATTAGAGTTCTTATACCCTATATAATAATATAACTAGAGTTTTTAGAGACCCTATTTTGTTTATATATATAAGGTATACTAACTAAAAATATTATTCCTTTCTATTCGGCCTAAGATTAAAATTTATAGAAGCTCCGGTTACTATCTATTAGAATTTCTATCGGCTAAATACTATATTTAAGAGACCTATAACGGTCTAAAGGTATAGGAAGTAGCACGAGATCTAAACGGGTTAGGGAGAGGAAGAAGGGAAAACCTACCTACGTAGGGGAAAACCTCTAAACCTCTTAATACTAGGCGATAGCTAGTCCTAATTATATACTACTTAGCACCGAGGGAGGAAACTCTATTATACCCCCCTAGGACTAGCTATATAACTAACTAATTTTTAATATATATCTTTATACGTAGTATAAATAAGAACGCCTAAGTATAATATCTAAGTTATTTTAGTAGATATATTCTGAGTAATCTTTTACGATCGGCTTAGAATATACCGTTCGGTTTAATTTTCGTAAAGATATTAGTAGCGTTATCTTTGCTCGGAATATTTACTAATTAAATAAGGTTCTTCTTTATAAGATCCTTAATTAAATAGTATCTTATAGAGATCTATATTAATTTCGGACTAATCTTAGGATAGTTTATATTCTTGATTATATTATCGGAATTATAAAATAACGTAATTAGTATATTATTTTCGAAGTCCCCTTCTTAATTTAAAGGTTCTATTAAGTATAATTTAGTAGTAATTTTAGCTAGATATAAGCCTTCCTTTATAGCGGTCGCTAATATATAATATTTAGCTATACTTAAGGATTATATAATAACTTCCTATCTTTTTAAGCTCTATAATATTAGACTTCTAGCGAAAAACTATATATATATCTCTATTAATTTACCCTTCTTAGTATTAGTAAAAGAGGAATTAATAAAACCTTTAAGGCCTTTATTCGGTTTATAAGTAAAGGGGATTCTAAAGTCGATTATTCCTACAAAATACCTTAGTAGCGTTTTATAGGCTATTATATCTATATATCTCGGAGAGTTATTTCGTTATTATAATTTAGATATAGCGGCTACTATATTAGGTCTTATTTTAATCGATAACTAATCTACTCTCCCTATTATCTTTATATAAATCCCTTTATCGAATCCCTTATTATTTAGATTATTAGGATTATTATTAGGTTAAGGGATTTTCTAAGATAGGGATATTAGAATTAGTAATAGATTATAATTTTCGAGACCCTTATTATAAAGTAATTTAGTTAAGTAGGCCTATTAATTTATAAAAATTATATAAGAACCTTTTTCTTTAATAATATTATATCTAAGAAACCGTTTAAATAGAAGGATTTTTAACTTATATCTCTTAATTAATCCCGAACGAATTATTATAATATTTTTACTTAATCCTATTACCAGAATATTATCTATATAAATTATAATAAAGGCTATTATATTAGAATTTTAGAAAATATAAGGTTCTGAGATTAAGGGAGTTAAGCTAAGTTAAGCTAGATTATTTTTAAAAAGTTTATACTATAAATAACTAGCTTATCGTAGACTATATAAGACTTAGTTTAAAATATATAAGTATTCCTCGCTATTTAGACTATAACTTTTATATCCTATTAGTTATTTTATAAAAATAACCTAGTTATTAATTATAGCGTTAAGATATACGCCGACGATATCCTATTATTCTATTTCCTATTTTCTAATAGTTACTAAGGTTATAAATAATTTTATAGAAGTATCTTTCGCAATAGGAGCGTATCTTTTATTAGGTTAGAAATCGATACTAGGAGTTTAGTAGTTCCTATAGATAACCTATCTCGCTCGAAATTCTAAGATAAAGCTATCAGAGTTATATTTAATATTATAGACCTATTTCCCTAGTAAGATTTTAGTACCTTTTAGTAGTTTATTAATTAGGGTTATTATATTCGAGGCTTAAAACTTTTTTAACTAGGTCTTCTTAGCTTCGAACTATTATATAGTAAATTCCGTTCTTATAGCTTCCCTATAGATCGAGGATATTTTTACTATTACGGATCGAATATTCTTAGATATAGTATATAAAATACTAGGCCTAATAAAGTTATCCGGTATCGAGGTAGTATAAAGAATATCTCCCCTAGTTTAAATTATAAAATATACTAAATCCTTATCCTTAGTTTCCTCGACTAGATATATTCTTCCTTTTTATATATAACAGACTATACCCTTATCTAGGGTTCTTAGGACAGATTATCTTAAAGAATAGCGTATAGATAAAGTAGATCTTCGAACTATTCTAACCTAGTCGGTATAAAAAGTTAGTTAATTTATTAATATATTAATTAGGTTAATCGAGGAATAATAGGAATTTTATATATCTCGAATCCGATTTTTTAAGATTTATAGTAGTTCTATATCTTAATAAGCTAGTTAAGATAGTATATTTTTATAGGCCTTTTTTACTTTATTTATATTAATAGTCTTAGGGGTTAGTAGAAATATACTAGGAATTTTTTTAATACTTTAGATTAGAATATTATATTATAAATAACTAATTTCCGAAGTTTATAAAGTTATTTATCGAGGTCTTTCGATTATATTAATTAATATTATTAAGTTAGTCGAACCCCTTTTATATAGAATTTTTAGTAATTTATAGCGGTTATTTTGAGTTAACTAAGGATAAAAGTTAATCTAGGAGATATTACTAAAATTATTAAACCGTTAACTTATAATATTTTAGTTATCCTATTTTATAAAAGAATTTATTTCCTAGATTATATTTATATTTTCTATATTTTAGGGTTATTTATATTATAGAGTATCTTAGCCTCTTTTCCTTAGTTAGATTAGAATAATTTTATTACTTTAGCTTAGTAGTAAAATTAGTATATTTTATAAAATTTAGCGTTATATTAGTTAGACTTATAGAATTAGGAGATTTTAGACTTTTACGACCGGGGATATTTAGCGTCTATAGGTAGACTAAGTAATTTAGGTAGATTCGTCCTAAAATATTCCCGTATTATATAGTTATAAGCTTTAGTTAATAATTCGTAAGTTATTAAGTTCTTTTTATAAAATATTTAACCTAATATTCTGGTTAATATTAATATTTTATTTTAGAAAATAGTAATTTATCGATAGTTCTTCCTAAAATATAATATCTCGATAGATAGAAACTTAGCGTATTTTCGGGTTATAGATTCTAAATTAATAGCCGTTCTCCCCTTTATAACTAATAAGAAAACTAATCTAGGCTCTCGGGGCTATTTTCTAGCTTTAGGTCCTTTTTTCTTTTAGGATATAGATATAGGCTTTAGAGTACTAAACCCTAAGAAAGCCTAAGTTAATCGGTTTAATCTATCTTATTCTATTCTTTTTATACTAAAAGTTATTCTATTTTTCTAAAGGTGATTTTGATTTATTTAGTCTTTTGATTCTATTTAAAATATAACTAGTTATAAGAACGGCTTCGGGCTATAAGAATACGGGAGTATTTAGTATCGTAACTATTAGAGTTCTTATATCCTATATAATAATATAACTAGAGTTTTTAGAGACCCTATTTTATTTATATATATAAGGTACACTAACTAAAAATATTATTCCTTTCTATTCGGCCTAAGATTAAAATTTATAGAAGCTCCGGTTACTATCTATTCGAATTTCTATCGGCTAAATACTATATTTATTAAAAATAGTTATATAGAATTTAATTAACTTATTAGATACTTATCCTTTTATTTTTAATAGTAAGCTCTATCTAAATCTAGTAGTATTATTAACTATAATTAAGATATTTATTAAGTTTCTAATACCTATAGGAGAGTAGGGCTAGATATCGATATATAAAAATTCCTAAGGGATTTCTGATTTAACCTAGGTTATATAGGATATAATTCTCTTAGATTTTACTAATCTATATAGTTTATAATCGAAGATTTTATTACTATAGATATTATTACTAATACGAGTCTAGTTAATTTTCGTAGTTAGTTACCTAATATAACTAAGTCGGGAATAAGTAATTTAAGGTATAATAGTAGCTATCGCGTAGGCCTATTAAACTTAAGTTATTTTTAGGATCTAGTTAGTAGGTTAGAGTATTCTTGCGTATAAGAATAGAACACCGCGTTTCCGATAGATATAAGCTAAAGTAGTATTAGATTCTAGGTTAATAAATTTATTTTCCTAGTCTTTCTAATCTATTTTATATTCCTAGAATATTTAAGTTATTAATAATAGGTTATATACGCTATCTAGTATAAATTTATAGTTAATATCTAATAATTTTAAACTATTTAGGAAAAGTAATTTAATTCTTATAATTATTTTTCCTATAGACTTAACGGTTCGTCCTTTAGTAGTTTAGTATTAGTAAGATATACTATTATACTATTAAAATTTTATAATAGCGTTTATATTAATATAAATAGATCGAGAAGTACCGGAATCTATAATCTATTCGTTCTTTAGTAGATCTCCTATTACTAATACTAATTTCGGAAAGGT
Organism: Penicillium diatomitis; assembly: GCF_028827545.1. NCBI lineage: Eukaryota > Fungi > Ascomycota > Eurotiomycetes > Eurotiales > Aspergillaceae > Penicillium > Penicillium diatomitis. The sequence goes on from NW_026623184.1 coordinate 537,545, forward strand.
ATCCTTATAAGGTTTATTATAGTATAATTTTAGGCGAGCTAAAAAATTATACTCTATATTTTAAATAGAATAAATAGGGTTAATTTAGGTAGTATTAGCTAAGGCTAGGGTACTATAGTAATATTCTAAAGAGTTAACGAAATATTCGGAGGAGTTAATAGTAGTATTTATATTAATATCCTTTTTACTTTTATTTAAAAAGGTATTAGTCGAAAGCGTATTAGTTATTACGTTTATTATTTTATTTATTAATATAGTTTTAACTATAGTAATTCTATCTTTCCGAATTTTATTATTATAAATAGTCGATATATTCTCGGGTCTTAGAGTATCTAGGTTATCTTTATTTTTCTAGGGATAATTAACCTAAATACCTTTAACTAGTTTCTAGGTTATAGATCGTTCGGTAATAATAAGATATAGATATTTCTTTACCGGATAACTATAGATTCTATAAAATACGTAATTTCTATTTAGTATTAGTTAAGTAGGACTATCTACCTACTCTTTTATCTAAATCTAAATTAGTTTTCTATATAGTAGCGCGTTTTTAAGAGGTAGGTATTTACTCTTCTTATTATTCTTATTATTCTTTTTCGAAACGGCTAAATTAATAATATCTAATATAGGTAGATTTTTTAAATTAGTAATAACCTTATTAAAAATACTTAGTAGATCAGAGTTTATAACCTTACTCGGATTTAAGTACTTTTTAGCTAGTTTATTACTTTTATTAGTAGTAAGAATAGATATATTAGTTAATACGCCTTTCAAAAAGATAGCTAAAATAACTCTAGATTAGACTAGGTATTTTCGAGAGAGTTTAGTATAAGATCGTTATAATTCTTTAGCGAATTCTAAGCTAGATAAGAACTAGGACCGGTCTATTTAAATAAGCTTAATAATTTTCTTATTATAAGTTATAAAATTAGCTATATATAGGATATCCTTTAAAGTACTAATAAATTTATCCGTAAATTTATATAATTTTCTAGAAACCGTAACTTAATCTTAAATATCCTTAGAAATAGTACTCTATAGCTATCCTTAGATTCTGTAGGAGTAATCGAACTATTTCTTCGTATATAGGTCCTTAGTATCGGGTCTTAGGATATTTACGTCTAGGAATCTATAAAGTCGTATTTATCGTAAGGTAATAGTCATAGTTAAAAGCTACTCGTTAAATTATTTAGTATTTATTAAAACCTTTAAGTTATTTAGCGTAAACTCTTTCGGAGTATTAGTAACTTAGATTATAATACTATTTTACGGTATAGTAGCTAGGTTAATAAAGTTACTATAGTCTACTAAGTAAACTACTATTTTTACGATAAGGATTTAAGGATTCGATAATTTAAGAAAAGGAAGTTTTTTATTATAGATAATTTAATTATAGGTAACCCTTTAGTAGGTATATTTAAATAAAGCCCTTATTAATAAGGGTTTTTATTATTATAATAGTAATAGTATAAAGATAAACAATTTAGCTTATAATCCTATAATATAATTTTTATAGAACTATATACTAATATAAGAAGCGTGATCCTATAATATAATTTTTGTAGGATTACGTAAATATAATTTACGTGACTCTTTAGCGTAGCTATATAAACAAATTTTTAAATCAAATAATTCTACCTAAACGTTCGAAGACGTTAAATCTTAAGTAGAACTAATATAATAAGAGCGTTATAAGCCATAATATTCCCGCTCGAAGGAATAAAGGGTATTAGAATAAATTAAGAAAACGATCTCTAGTGCTAAGATAGTCGGGCTTATAACCTAAGAGACCTATAACGGTCTAAAGGTATAGGAAGTAGCACGAGATCTAAATAGGTTAGGGAGAGGAAGAAGGGAAAACCTATCTACGTAGGGGAAAACCTCTAAACCTCTTAATACTAGGCGATAGCTAGTCCTAATTATATACCACTTAGTACCGAGGGAGGAAACTCTATTAATATTTATTAAAAATAGTCGTATAGAATTTAATTAACTTATTAGATACTTATCCTTTTATTTTTAATAGTAAGCTCTATCTAAATCTAGTAGTATTATTAACTATAATTAAGATATTTATTAAGTTTCTAATACCTATAGGAGAGTAGGGCTAGATATCGATATATAAAAATTCCTAAGGAATTTCTGATTTAACCTAGGTTATATAGGATACGATTCTCTTAGATTTTGCTAATCTATATGATTTATAATCAAAGGTTTTATTACTATAGATATTATTACTAATACGAGTCTAGTTAATTTTCGTAGTTAGTTACCTAATATAACTAAGTCGGGAATAAGTAATTTAAGGTATAATAGTAGCTATCGTATAGGCCTATTAAACTTAAGTTATTTTTGGGATCTAGTCGGTAGGTTAGAGTATTCTTATATATAAGAATAGGATACCGCGTTTCCGATAGGTATAAGCTAAAGTAGTATTAGATTCTAGGTTAATAAATTTATTTTCCTAGTCTTTCTAATCTATTTTGTGTTCCTAGAATATTTAAGTTATTAATAATAGGTTATATACGCTATCTAGTATAAATTTATAGTTAATATCTAATAATTTTAAACTATTTAGAAAAAGAAATTTAATTCTTATAATTACTTTTCCTATAGACTTAACGGTTTATCCTTCGGTAGTTTGGTATTAGTAAGATATACTATTATACTATTAAAATTTTATAATAGCGTTTATATTAATATAAATAGATCGAGAAGTACCGGAATCTATAATCTATTCGTTTTTTAGTAGATCTCCTGTTACTAATACTAATTTCGGAAAGGTATCCTTACGAGGTTTATTATAGTATAATTTTAGGTAAGCTAAAAAATTATACTCTATATTTTAAATAGAATAAATAGGGTTAATTTAGGTAGTATTAGCTAAGGCTAGGATACTATAGTAATATTCTAAAGAGTTAACGAAATATTCGGAGGAGTTAATAGTAGTATTTATATTAATATCCTTTTTACTTTTATTTAAAAAGGTATTAGTCGAAAGCGTATTAGTTATTATATTTGTTATTTTATTCGTTAATATAGTTTTAACTATAGTAATTCTATCTTTCCGAATTTTATTATTATAAATAGTCGATACGTTCTCGGGTCTTAGAGTATCTAGGTTATCTTTATTTTTCTAGGGATAATTAACCTAAATATCTTTAACTAGTTTCTAGGTTATAGGTCGTTTAGTAATAATAAGATATAGATATTTCTTTACCGGATAACTATAGATTCTATAAAATACATAATTTCTATTTAGTATTAGTTAAGTAGGACTATCTATCTACTCTTTTATCTAAATCTAAATTAGTTTTCTATATAGTAGCGCGTTTTTAAGAGGTAGGTATTTACTCTCCTTATTATTCTTATTATTCTTTTTCGAAATAGCTAAATTAATAATATCTAATATAGGCAGATTTTTTAAATTATTAATAATCTTATTAAAAATACTTAGTAGATTAGAGTTTATAACCTTACTCGGATTTAAGTACTTTTTAGCTAGTTTATTAATTTTATTAGTAGTAAGAATAGGTATATTAGTTAATACGCCTTTCAAAAAGATAGCTAAAATAACTCTAGGTTAGACTAGGTATTTTCGAGAGAGTTTAGTATAAGATTATCGTAATTCTTTAGCGAATTCTAAGCTAGATAAGAACTAGGACTAGTCTATTTAAATAAGCTTAATAATTTTCTTATTATAAGTTATAAAATTAGCTATATATAGGATATCCTTTAAAGTACTAATAAATTTATCCGTAAATTCGTATAATTTTCTAGAAACCGTAACTTAATCTTAAATATCCTTAGAAATAGTACTCTATAGCTATTCTTAGATTCTATAGGAGTAATCGAACTATTTCTTCGTATATAGGTCCTTAGTATCGGGTCTTAGGATATTTACGTCTAGGAATCTATAAAGTCGTATTTATCGTAAGATAATAGTTATAGTTAAAAGCTACTCGTTAAATTATTTAGTATTTATTAAAACCTTTAAGTTATTTAGCGTAAACTCTTTCGGAGTATTAGTAACTTAGGTTATAATACTATTTTACGGTATAGTAGCCGGGTTAATAAAGTTACTGTAGTCTACTAAGTAAACTACTATTTTTACGATAAGGATTTAAGGATTCGATAATTTAAGAAAAGGAAGTTTTTGTTATAAAGGATTTAGTCGTAAGTAAGACTTTAGTAGGTATTATTAAATTAAGCCCTTATTAATAAGGGTTCTTAAGTTTAAAGGTAAATAATTTAGCTTATAATCCTATAATATAGTTTTTATAGGACTATATATAAATATAATAAGCGTAATCCTATAATATAGTTTTTGTAGGACTATATAAATATAATTTACGTAACCCCTTAGCGTATCTATATAAATAAATTTCTAAATAATTCCGCCTAAACGTTCGAAGATATTAAATCTTAAGTAGAACTAATATAATTAGAGTATTATAAGCTATAATATTCCTACTCGAAGGAATATAGGGTATTAAAATAAATTAAGAAAACGATCTTAAATACTAAGATAGTCGGGCTTATAACCTAAAAGACCTAGAAAGTCTATAGGTATAGGAAGTAGTACGAGATTTAAACGGGTTAGGGAGAGGAAGAAGGGAAAACCTATCTACGTAGGGGAAAACCTCTAAACCTCTTAATACTAGGCGATAGCTAGTCCTAATTATATACTACTTAGTACTAAGGGAGGAAACTCTATTAGGTTCTTCTTTATAAGATCCTTAATTAAGTAGTACCTCGTAGAGATCTATATTAATTTTAGACTGATTTTAGGATAGTTTATATTTTTAATTATATTATCGGAGTTATAAAATAATATAATTAGTATATTATTTTTAAAATCCCCTTCTTAATTTAAGGGTTTTATTAATCCTAGTTTAGTAGTAATTTTGGCTAGATATAAGCCTTCTTTTGCGGTAGTCGCTAAGGCGTAATATTTAGCTATACTTAAGGATTAAGTAATAACTTCTTATCTTTTTAAGCTCTATAATATTAGACTCCTAGCGAAAAACTATATATATACCTCTATTAATTTACCCTTTTCTATATCAGTAAAGGAGGAATTAATAAAACCTTTAAGGCCTTTATCCGATTTATAGATAAATAGAATTCTAAAGTCGATTATTCCTATAAAATATCTTAATAATATTTTATAGGCTATTATATTACTATATCTTAGAGAGTTATTTCGTCGTTATAATTTAGATATAGCGGCTACTATATTAGGTCTTATTTTAATTAATAACTAATCTACTCTCCCTATTATTTTCGCGTAGATCCCTTTATCAAATTCCTTATTATTTAGATTATTAGGGTTGTTATTAGGTTAAGGGATTTTCTAAGATAGGGATATAGGAATTAGTAATAGGTTATAATTTTTAAGACCCTTATTATAAAGTAATTTAGTTAAGTAAGCCTATTAGTTTATAAAAATTATATAAGGATCCGTCTCTTTAATAATATTATATCTAAGAAATCTTTTAAATAGAAGGATTTTTAACTTACGTCTCTTAATTAGTCCTAAGCTAATTATTATAATATTCTTATTTAACCCTATAGCTAGAATATTATCTATATAAATTATAACGAAGGCTATTATATCAGAATTTTTAAAAATATAAGGTTCTAAGACTAAAGAGATTAAACTAAGTTAGGCTAAATTATTTTTAAATAATTTATACTATAAATAACTAGCCTATCGTAATCTATATAAAGCTTAGTTTAAAACGTATAAATATTCCTCGCTATTTAGACTATAGCTCTTATATCCGGTTAGTTATTTTATAAAAATAACCCGATTATTAATTATAGTATTTAGATATACACTAACGATATCCTATTATTCTATTTCCTATTTTCTAATAGTTACTAAGATTATAAATAGTTTCACAGAAGTATCTTTTATAATAGGAGCGTATCTCTTATCGGGTTAGAAATCGACACTAGGAGTTTAATAGTTCCTATAGATAACCTATCTCGCTCGAAATTCCAAGACAAAACCATCAGAGTTATATTTAATATTATAGACCTATTTCCCTAGTAAGATTTTAGTACCTTTTAGTAGTTTATTAATTAGGGTTATTATATTTAAGGCTTAAAACTTTTTTAACTAGGTCTTTTTAGCTTCGAACTATTACGTAGTAAATTCCGTTTTTATAGCTTCCCTATAAGTCGAGGGTATTTTTACTATTACGGATCGAATATTTTTAGATATAGCGCACGAAATTCTAGGCCTAATAAAATTATCTAGGATAGAGATAGTATAAAGAATATCTCCTCTAGGTTAAATTATAAGATATACCGATCCTTCGTCTTTAATTTCTTTAATCGGACGTATTTTCTCTTTTTATATATAACGAACTATTCTTTTATCTAGGATTCTTAGGATAGATTATCTTAAAGAACGGCGTATAGGTAAAGTAGATCTTCGAACTATCCTAACCTAGTCGGTATAAAAAATTAGTTAGTTTATTAATATATTAATTAGGTTAATTAAAGAATAACGAGAATTCTGTATATCTCGTATTCGACTTTTTGAAATTTATAGTAGTTCTATATCTTAATAAACTAGTTAAGATAGTATATTTTTATAGGCCTTTTCTATTTTATTTATATTAGCGGCCTTAGGGGTTAGTAGAAATATACTAGGAATTTTTTTAATACTTTAGATTAGGATATTATATTATAAATAACTAATTTCTAAAGTTTATAAAGTTATTTATCGGGGTCTCTTAAATATATTAATTAATATTATTAAGTTAGTTAAATCCCTCTTATATAGAATTTTTAGTAATTTATATTACTTATTTTTAGCTAACTAAGGGTAAAAGTTAATTTAAGAGATATCCCTAAAATTATTAAATCGTTAACTTATAATATTTTAGTTATTTCGATTATCCCGATTTATAAAATAAATCGTTTTCTTAGATATATTTATATATCCTATATCTTAAAGTTATTTATATTATTAAGTATCCGAACCTCTTTTCCTTAGTTAGATCGGAATAATTTTATTACTTTAGGTTAGTAGTAAAATTAGTATATTTTGTAAAATCTAGCGTTATATTAGTTAGACTTATAGATTTAGAAGGTTTTTAATATTTACGACCGGAGATATTTAGCGTCTACGGGTAGGCCGAGTAGTTTAGGTAAGTTTATCCTGAAATATTCCTATATTATAAGGTTATAAGCTTCGATTAATAATTCGTAAGTTATTAATTTCTTTTTATAAAATATTTAATCTAATATTCTAGGTAATATTAATATTTTATTTTGGAAAATAATAATTTATCGATAGCTCTTCCTAAAAGGTAATATCTCGGTAAGTAGAAACTTAACGTGTTTTCGGGTTATAGATTCTAAATTAATAGCCGTTTTCCCCTTTATAACTAATAAGAAAACTAATCTATACTCTTAGAGCTATTTTCTAGCTTTAGGTTCTTTTTTCTTTTAGAATATAAATATAGGCTTTAGAAAACTAAACCCTAAGAAAGCCTAAATTAATCGGTTTAATTTACCTTATCCTATTCTTTTTGTACCAGAAATTATTCTATTTTTCTAGAGGTAATTTAGATTTATTTAGTCTTTTAATTCTATTTAGAATATAACTAGTTATTAGGACTACTTCGGGCTATAAGAATACGGGAGTATTTAGTATTATAACTATTAAGGTTCGTATACCCTACATAATAATATAACCAGAATTTTTAGAGACCCTATTTTATTTATATATATAGGGTATACTAACTAAAAATATCGTTCCTTTCTGTTTAGCCTAAGATTAGAATTTATAGAAGCTCCGGTCACCGTCTATTCGGACTTCTGATAGCTAAATACTATATTTATTAAAGATAATCGTATAGAATTTAATTAATTTATTAGATACTTATCCTTTTGTTTTTAATAGTAAGCTCTATCTGAATCTAGTAGTATTATTAACTATAATCAAGATATTTATTAAGTTTCTAATACTAACCGAGGAGTAGGGTTATATATCGATATATAAAAATTCCTAAGAGATTTCTGATTTGACCTAGGTAATATAGGATACGATCCTTTTAGATTTTACTAACCTATATAGTTTATAATCAAAGGTTTTATTACTATAGACTTTATTACTTATATAAGTCTAGTTAATTTTTATAGTCGGCTATCTAATATATCTAAGTCGAGAATAGATAATTTAAGGTATAATAGTAGCTATCGAATAAGCCTATTAAACTTAGGTTATCTTTAGGATCTAGTTAGTAGGTTAGAGTATTCTTACGTATAAGAACGGGATACCACGTTTTCGATATATATAGGCTAAAGTAGTATTAGATTCTAGGTTAATAAACTTAAGAGACCTATAACGGTCTAAAGGTATAGGAAGCAGTACAAGATCTAAATAGGTTAGGGAGAGGAAGAAGGGAAAACCTACCTACGTAGGGGAAAATCTCCAAACCTCTCAACACTAGGTAATAGCTAGTCCTAGCCACACATACCACGTAGTACCGAGGGAGGAAACTCTATTATACCCCCCTAGGACTAGCTATATAACTAACTAATTTTTAACGTATATATTTATACGTAGTATAAAATAAAACGCCTAAATAAAATATCTAAATCATCTCGGTAGATATATTCTGAGTAATCTTCTACGGTCGTCTTAGAATATACCGTTTAGTTTAATTTTTGTAAAGATATTAGTAGCGTTATCCTTACTTAAAATATTTACTAATTAAATAAGGTTCTTTTTTATAAGGTCCTTAATTAAATAGTACCTCGTAGAGATCTATATTAATTTTAGACTAATTTTAGGATAGTTTATATTTTTAATTATATTATTAGAGTTATAAAATAATATAATTAGCGTATTATTTTTAAAATCCCCTTCTTAATTTAAGGGTTTTATTAATTCTAGTTTAGTAGTAATTTTAGCTAGGTATAAGCCTTCTTTTACGGCGGTCGCTAATATATAATATTTAGCTATACTTAAGGATTATATAATAATTTCTTATCTTTTTAAGCTCTATAATATTAGACTTCTAGCGAAAAACTATATATATACCTCTATTAATTTACCCTTTTCCGTATTAGTAAAGGAGGAATCAATAAAACCTTTAAGGCCTTTATCCGGTTCGTAAGTAAATAGAATTCTAAAGTCGATTATTCCTATAAAATATCTTAATAATATTTTATAGGCTATTATATCTATATATCTCGGAGAGTTATTTCGTCGTTATAATTTAGATATAGCGGCTACTATATTAGGTCTTATTTTGATTAATAACTAATCTACTCTCCCTATTATTTTCGCGTAAGTCCCTTTATTAAATTCCTTATTATTTAGATTATTAGGATTATTATTAGGTTAAGGGATTTTCTAAGATAGGGATATAGGGATTAGTAATAGATTATAATTTTTGAGATCCTTATCGTAAAGTAATTTAGTTAAGTAGGCCTATTAATTTATAAAAATTATATAGGGATCTATTTCCTTAATAATATTATATCTAAGAAACCTTTTAAATAGAAGGATTTTTAACTTACGTCTTTTAATTATTCCTAATCGAATTATTATAATATTTTTATTTAATCCTATAGCCAGAATATTATCTATATAAATTATAATAAAGGCTATTATATTAGAATTTTTAAAAATATAAGGTTCTAAGGTTAAGGGGGTTAAACTAAGTTAAGCTAGATTATTTTTAAATAATTTATACTATAAGTAACTAGCTTATCGTAAGCTATATAAAGCTTAGTTTAAAATATATAAATATTCGTCGCTATTTAGATTATAACTCTTATATCTAGTTAGTTATTTTATAAAAATAACCCGATTATTAATTATAGTATTTAGATATACACTAACGATATCCTATTATTCTGTTTCCTATTTTCTAATAGTTACTAAGGTTATAAATAATTTTATAGAAGTATCTTTTATAATAGGAGCGTATCTTTTATCGGGTTAGAAATTAATACTAGGAGTTTGATAGTTCCTATAGATAACCTATCTCGCTCGAAATTCTAAGATAAGGCTATTAGAGTTATATTTAATATTATAGACCTATTTACCTAGTAAGATTTTAGTACCTTTTAGTAGTTTATTAATTAGGGTTATTATATTCGAGGCTTAAAACTTTTTTAACTAGGTCTTTTTAGCTTTAAACTATTATATAGTAAATTCCGTTTTTATAGCTTCCCTATAAGTCGAGGGTATTTTTACTATTACGGATCGAATATTTTCGGATATAGTATACGAAATACTAGGCCTAATAAAATTATCTAGGACGGAGGTAGTATAAAGAATACCTCCTCTAGTTTAAATTATAAGATATACTAATCCTTTGTCTTTAAGTTCTTTAATCGGATATATTTTCCCTTTTTATATATAATAAACTATTCCCTTATCTAGAGTTCTTAGGGCAGATTATCTTAAAGAACGATATATAGGTAAAGTAGATCTTCGAACCATCCTAACCTAGTCGGTATAAAAAGTTAGTTAGTTTATTAATATATTAATTAGGTTAATTAAAGAATAACAGGAATTCTATATATCTCGAACTCGATTTCTTAAAATTTATAGTAGTTCTGTATCTTAATAAGCCGATTAAGATAGTATATTTTTATAGGCCGTTTCTATTTTATTTATATTAGCGGCCTTAGGGGTTAGTAGAAATATACTAGGAATTTTTTTAACGCTTTATATTAGGATATTATATTATAAATAACTAATTTCTAAAGTTTACGAAGTTATTTATCGAGATCTCTTAAATATATTAAATAATATTATTAAGTTAGTCGAGCTCCTCTTATATAGAATTTTTAGTAATTTATAGCGCTTATTTTAGGTTAACTAAGGATAAAAGTTAAGTTAAGAGATATCCCTAAAATTATTAAATCGTTAACTTATAATATTTTAGTTATTTCGATTATTCCGATTTATAAAAGAAATCGTTTTCTTAGTTATATTTATATTTTCTATATTTTAAAGTTATTTATATTATAGAGTATCCGAATCTCTTTTCCTTAGTTAGATCAGAATAATTTTATTACTTTAGTTTAGTAGTAAAATTAGTATATTTTATAAAATTTAGTATTATATTAGTTAGACTTATAGATTTAGGAGATTTTAAATATTTACGACTAGAGATATTTAGCGTCTATAGATAGACTAAGTATTTTAGGTAAGTTCGTCCTGAAATATTCCTATATTATAAGGTTATAAGCTTCGATTAATAATCCGTAAGTTATTAATTTCTTTTTATAAAATATTTAGCCTAATATTCTAGGTAATATTAATATTTTATTTTAGAAAATAATAATCTATCGATAGCTCTTCCTAAAATATAATATCTCGATAAATAGAAACTTAACGTGTTTTCGGGTTATAGATTCTAAACTAATAGCCGTTTTCTCCTTTATAACCGATAAGAAAACTAACCTATACTCTTAGGGCTATCTTCTAGCTTTAGGTTCTTTTTTCTTTTAGAATATAAATATAGGCTTTAGAATACTAAACCCTAAGAAAGCCTAAATTAACCGGTTTAATTTATCTTATTCTATTCTTTTTATACCAAAAATCATTCTACTTTTCTAAAGGTAATTTTGATTTATTTAGTCTTTTAATTCTGTTCAAAATATAACTAGTTATTAGGACTGCTTCGGGCTATAAGAATATAGGAGTATTTAGTATTATAACTATTAAAGTTCGTATACCCTATATAATAATATAACTAGAGTTTTCAGAGACTCTATTTTATTTATATATATAGGACGCGCTAACTAAAAACGTTATTCCTTTTTATTTAGCCTAGGATTAAAATTTATAGAAGCTCCGGTCACTATCTATTCGAACTTCTAATAGCTAAATACTATATTTATTAAAAATAGTCGTATAGAATTTAATTAATTTATTAGATACTTATCCTTTTATTTTTAATAATAAGCTCTATCTAAATCTAGTAGTATTATCGACTATAATTAAGATATTTATTAAATTTCTGATACTAATAGGGGAATAGGGTTATATATCGATATATAAAAATTCCTAAGGAATTTCTGATTTAACCTAGGTAATATAGGATATAATTCTTTTAGATTTTACTAATCTATATAGTTTATAATTAAAGATTTTATTACTATAGATATTATCACTAATACGAGTCTAGTTAATTTTTATAGTTAGTTATCTAATATATCTAAGTTAGGAATAGGTAATTTAAGGTATAATAGTAGCTATAGAATAAGCCTATTAAACTTAAGTTATCTTCGGGATCTAGTCGGTAGATTAGAGTATTTTTACGTATAAGAATAGGACACTACGTTTTCGATATATATAGGCTAAAGTAGTATTAGACTCTAGGTTAATAAATTTATTTTCCTAGTCCTTCTAATCTATTTTATATTCTTAGAATATTTAAGTCGTTAATAGTAGATTATATACGCTATCTAGTATAAATTTAAAGTTAATATCTAATAATTTTAGACTATTTAGGAGAATTAATTCGATTCTTATAATCGCTTTCCCTATAGACTTAATAGTTCGCCCTTCGGTAGTTTAATATTAGTAGGATAGACTATTATACTTTTAAAATTTAACGATAGTATTTATATTAATATAAATAGAACGAGAAGCACCGGAGTCTATAATCTATTCGTTTTTTAGTAGATCTCCCGTTACTAATACTAATTCCGGGAATATATCCTTATAAGAGTTATTATAGGATGATTTTAGGCGAATAGAAAAATCATACTCTATATTAGACTAAATATAGTTAAGTTAGATAGAATTAGCTAACGCTAGAGTACTATAATAATACTCTAAAGAGTTAATAGCGGTATTTATATTAATATCCTTTTTACTTTTATTTAAAAAGGTATTTATCGAAAGCGTATTAGTCGCTATATTTATTAGTTTATTTATTAATATAGTCCTAACCGTAGTAATTCTATCTTTTCGAATTTTGTTATTATAAATAGCTAATACGTTTTCGGGTCTTTAAGTATCTAGGTTATCTTTATTCTTCTAAGGATAATTAACCTAAATACCTTTAACTAGTTTCTAGGTTATAGGTCGTTCGGTAATAATAAGATATAGGTATTTCTTAACCGGGTAATTATAAACTCTATAAAAGACGTAATTTCTATTTAGTATTAGTTAAGTAGGACTATCTATCTACTCTTTTATCTAGATCTAAATTAGTTTTCTAAATAGAGGCACGTTTTTAAGGGGTAGGAATTTATTCTCCTTATTATTTTTCTTCGAAACGGCTAAATTAATAATATCTAATATAGGCAGATTTTTTAAATTATTAATAACTTTATTAAAAATACTTAGTAGGTTGGAATTTGTAACCTCGCTCGGATTTAAATACTTCTTAGCTAGTTTGTTACTTTTATTAGCAGTAAGGATAGGTATATTAGTTAATATACCCTTCAAAAAAATAGCTAAGACGATTCTAGGTTATACTAGGTATTTTCGAGTAAGTTTAGTATAGAAGCGTTATAATTCTTTAGTAAATTCTAAGCTACTTAAGAACTAGGACCGGTCTGTTTAAATAAGCTTAACGATTTTCTTATTATAGGTTATAAAGTTAGCTATATATAGGATATCCCTTAGGGTATGAACGAATTTATCTATAAATTCGTAGGATTTTCTAGAAACTATAACTTAATCTTAAATATCCTTAGAAATAGTATTCTATAATATAATTCACGGCCGGTCGGGATATACGGCCGGCCGGGACGCCTACTCTAAAATTACGTACTCCTACTATCCTACCTAATTTAACTACCTACTATACTACTAATTCGTACTAAATCTTCGTAGAAATTAGCTAATTAGGAGGGTAGGATCCTATTAGCCCTTAATAATATAGGAAATAGCCGTATTAAATCTATTCGCGTAGCTATAGAGCTATATAGTATACTATGTTTTATACTATACGCGCACGTGTATAGAAGATCCTTATATATTAATAAACGTCTATTAGGTTATAAATTAACTTAATTAGAAGAGGATTCGCTTACTAAATAGATCCTCTCTATAGATTCGTATAGGATAGCGCCTAGGCCCTCTACTATTCGAGACATAGCTAATATCCTTCTTATAGCGCGTAGAACTAATCCTCTATTAACTATTAGCGTTAATTAGGTATTAACCTTTATTAAATAGCGCGATAAGCTTTAATTACGCTATTCTAAACGATATAATTATTAGCGCGCTCTTAATAAGGATCTAAAGGCTATTAAAGAGTAGTTTTTAATAGTATAACGTACGATTAAGGAGAATAGGATTTAACTAGAGGATATCTATAACTTTAATAAGATAGGCTTTACGATAGACTTTATATCCTCGTAAAAGGTAGTTACGCGCGCTAAATACTATAGTCGGCGATCGATTCTATAGTCTAGTAATCGCGAATAGATTACTATAATCGAAGTAATATACGCCGATAGCTATATACTACCGTCCTATATTATTTTTAAAGGCTAGGTTTATATCGCTAGGTAGTTTAAATCGTCGAATATCCCTAGGGATTAGCGAATCGAAGTATTAAATAATAGCTAGACTACCGATAAAATCGGCCTTTACTAGCTTTAAAAGCTCTTTATTCTATATACTACTTTATATATAAGGATGATTTCGGCTATTAATCCTTAACGGATATAGTAGCTATCTTATACCTTAATTCGATCGAATCTATACCGAAAATAATATTATACTACTTTATATATCTTTATATTCGTCTTATCTACTATAGCTACTTAATATTAGATACTTTATAGTACTAAAGTATATATATAGTCGCTTCGTAAGCGATCTAGCCCGAATAGACTATAATTATATCGATAGGCTTAATTTTCTTATAGATTATCCTCGCGTATAGCTAGAAGCTTTTTAACCGAATATTATCTAAAGTAGCTTTATAGCTACTAGTATCGTACTAGTTAATACTAGTCGAGTACTTTCTAAGCTTAATATATCGCTTCGAACGTCTCTACTACTATTAAGTCGACTAAGTAGTAGATCTAGCTAATTTATACTAAAAACGCCTCGAATAGTAAAATAGCTAGAAAAGTAGGCTAAAATAATAAAAGATCTAATAGATTAGTAGTTAAAAAGTCCTCTAAGCCTATTAAAATTAGTAGTTAATTAGATTCTTAAGGGCTACTATTAAGCTTTATATTAGACTATCTTATTAGTAAAGGAAAACGCCGATCTACGTGTAGCGAATAAAAAGAAACGTTAAAAGCGTACTTAATCGACTAGGTAAATAGCTTATAAGAGAGGCCTATCGATCGAAGAGGGCCTATAGCTAGTTTAGTAGCTAATTTAACTACCTAAAGCTAATAAGATAGTATTATATAAAGAGATCGATTTACCTAATTAGCCGATTTAACTAGCTAGAAGGACTCCGTCTACCTATAGTAGATATAGCTAAACTAGCTATAGGATTACTTTATATAAAAATCGTATTATTTAGTTAAATTAATAGATATTACTTAAGATAATTAATTTTAAATCTTTATAATAGTACTAGGTATCCCGACCGGCTATATATCCTAACTAGCTATAAATTACGTTAGCTATTCTTAGATTCTATAGGAGTTAATAGAGTTTCCTTCCTCGGTACTATATAGTATATATAGCTAGGACTAGCTATTACCTAGTATTAAGAGGTTTAGAGGTTTTCCCCCTATATAGGTAGGTTTTCCCTTCTTCCTCTCCCTAACCTATTTAGATCTTATACTACTTCCTATACCTTTAGACCGTTATAGGTTTCTTAGGTTATAAGCCTAACTATCTTAGTATTAGTGATCGTTTTTTAATTTATTCTAATATCCTATATTCCTTCGAGCGGGAATATTATAGCTTATAACGCTCTGATTATATTAGTTCTACTTAAGATTTAACGTCTTCGAACGTTTAGGTAGAATTATTTAATTTAAAAATTTATTTATATAGCTACGCTAAGGGGTTACGTAAATTATATTTACTTAATCCTATAAAAATTATATTATAGGTTTACGCTTCTTATATTAGTATATAGTCCTATAAAGATTATATTATAAGATTATAAGCTAAATTATTTATCTCTATACTATTACTACTATAATAATAAAAACCCTTATTAATAAGGGCTTTATTTAAATATATCTACTAAACTATTATCTACGATTAAATTATCTATAATAAAAACTTCCCTTTCTTAAATACTAATAACTTCCCTTTAAATACTAAATCCTTATCGTAAAAATAGTAGTTTACCTAGTAGGCTATAATAACTTTATTAACCTAGCTACTATACTATAAAATAGTATTATTACCTAAGTTACTAATTCTCTAAAAGAGTTTATACTAAATAACTTAAAGGTATTAATAAATACTAAATAATTCGACGAATAACTAACGACTATAACTATTATCTTATAATAAATACGACTTTATAGATTCCTCGACGTAAATATTCTAAGACCCGAAATTAAGGACCTATACGCGAAGAAATAGTTTAATTATTCCTATAGAATCTAAGGATAGCTATAGAATACTATTTCTAAGGATATTTAAGATTAAGTTACGGTTTCTAGAAAATCCTATAAATTTACGGATAAATTTATTCGTACCCTAAGAGATATCCTATATATAGCTAACTTTATAACTTATAATAAGAAAATCGTTAAGCTTATTTAAATAGACCGATCCTAGTTCTTAAGTAGCTTAGAATTTACTAAAGAATTACTACGCTCCTATACTAAACTTACTCGAAAATACCTAGTCTAACCTAGAATCGTCTTAGCTATCTTTTTAAAGGGCGTATTAACTAATATACCTATCCTTACTACTAATAAAAGTAACAAACTAGCTAAGAAGTATTTAAATCCGAGCGAGGTTACGAATTCCGATCTACTAAGTATTTTTAATAAAGTTATTAATAATTTAAAAAATTTACCTATATAAGATATTATTAATTTAGCTATTTCGAAGAAAAATAATAAGAAGAGTAAATTCCTACTCCTTAAAAATATATCTCTATTTAGATAACTAATTTAGATCTAGATAAAAGTATAGATAGATAATCCTACTTAACTAATACTAAATAGAAATTACGTCTTCTATAGAGTTTATAGTTATCTAGTTAAGAAATATCTATATCTTATTATTACCGAATAATCTATAATCTAGAAACTAGTTAAAGGTATTTAGGTTAATTATCCTTAGAAAAATAAAGATAACCTAAATACTTAAAGACCTAAAAATATATTAACTATTTATAATAATAAAATTCGAAAAGATAGAATTACTATAGTTAAGACTATATTAATAAATAAACTAATAAATATAGCGACTAATATACTTTCGATAAATACCTTCTTAAATAAATATAAAAAGGATACTAATATAAATACCGCTATTAACTCTTTAGAGTATTATTATAGTACTCTAGCGTTAGCTAATTCTACCTAACTTAACTATATTTAGTCTAATATAGAGTATAATTTTTCTATTCGCCTAAAATCATCCTATAATAACTCTTATAAGGATATATTCCCGGAATTAGTATTAGTAACGGGAGATCTACTAAAAAACGAATAGATTATAGACTCCGGTGCTTCTCGTTCTATTTATATTAATATAAATACTATCGTTAAATTTTAAAAATATAATAGTCTATTCTACTAATATTAAACTACTAAAGGATAAACTATTAAGTCTATAGGAAAGGCGATCGTAAGAATCGAATTAATTCTCCTAAATAGTCTAAAAGTATTAGATATTAACTATAAATTTATACTAGATAGTATATATAACCTACTATTAATAACTTAAATATTCTAAGAATATAAAATAGGTTAGAAGGACTAGGAAAATAAATTTATTAACCTAGAGTCTAATACTACTTTAGCCTATATATATTAAAAATATAGTATCCTATTCTTATACGTAAAAATACTTTAATCTACTAACTAGATCCTAAAGATAACTAAAATTTAATAAGCTTATTCTATAGCTACTATTATATCTTAAGTTACCTATTCCCGACTTAGATATATTAGATAACTAACTATAAAAATAAACTAGACTTATATTAGTAATAATATCTATAGTAATAAAACCTTTAGTTATAAACTATATAGATAAGTAAAATCTAAAAGAATTATATCCTACGTTACCTAGGTTAAATCAGAAATTCCTTAGGAATTTTTATATATCGATAGATAACCCTACTCTCCTATTAGTATTAGAAATTTAATAAATATCTTAATTATAGTTAATAATACTACTAGATTTAGAAAGAGCTTACTATTAAAGATAAAAGGATAAGTATCTAATAAGTTAATTAAATTCTATATAACTATTTTTAATAAGTATAGTATTTAGCTATTAGAAGTCCGAATAGATAGTAACCGGAGCTTCTATAAATTTTAATCCTAGGCTAAATAAAAAGATATTGAGAGACCTAGAAAGTCTATAGGTATAGGAAGCAGCACGAGATCTGAACGGGTTAGGGAGAGGAAGAAGGGAAAACCTACCTACGTAGGGGAAAACCTCTAAACCTCTTAACACTAGGCGATAGCTAGTCCTAATTATACACTACTTAGTACCGAGGGAGGAAACTCTATTATACCCCCCCTAGGACTAGCTATATAACTAACTAATTTTTAATATATATCTTTATACGTAGTATAAATAAGAACGCCTAAGTATAATATCTAAGTTATTTTAGTAGACGTATTCTGAGTAATCTTTCACGATCGGCTTAGAATACGCTGTTCGGTTTGATTTTCGTAAAGATATTAGTAGCGTTATCTTTACTCGGAATATTTACTAATTAAATAAGGTTCTTCTTTATAAGATCCTTAATTAAATAGTATCTTATAGAGATCTATATTAATTTCGGACTAATCTTAGGATAGTTTATATTCTTAATTATATTATCGGAATCATAAAATAACGTAATTAGTATATTATTTTCGAAGTCCCCTTCTTAATTCAAAGGTTCTATTAAGTATAATTTAGTAGTAATTTTAGCTAGGTATAAGCCTTCCTTCGTAGCGGTCGCTAATATATAATATTTAGCTATACTTAAGGATTATATAATAACTTCCTATCTTTTTAAGCTCTATAATATTAGACTTCTAGCGAAAAACTATATATATATCTCTATTAATTTACCCTTCTTAGTATTAGTAAAAGAGGAATTAATAAAACCTTTAAGACCTTTATTCGGTTTATAAGTAAAGGGGATTCTAAAGTCGATTATTCCTACGAAATACCTTAGTAGCGTTTTATAGGCTATTATATCTATATATCTCGGAGAGTTATTTCGTCGTTATAATTTAGATATAGCGGCTACTATATTAGGTCTTATTTTAATCGATAACTAATCTACTCTCCCTATTATCTTTATATAAATCCCTTTATCGAATCCCTTATTATTTAGATTATTAGGATTATTATTAGGTTAAGGGATTTTCTAAGATAGGGATATTAGAATTAGTAATAGATTATAATCTTCGAGATCCTTATTATAAAGTAATTTAGTTAAATAGGTCTATTAATTTATAAAAATTATATAAGGACCTTTTTCTTTAATAATATTATATCTAAGAAACCGTTTAAATAGAAGGATTTTTAACTTACGTCTCTTAATTAATCCCGAACGAATTATTATAATATTTTTACTTAATCCCGTCGCTAGAATATTATCTATATAAATTATAATAAAGGCTATCGTATTAGAATTTTAGAAAATATAAGGTTCTAAGATTAAGGGAGTTAAGCTAAGTTAAGCTAGATTATTTTTGAAAAGTTTATACTATAAATAACTAGCTTATTATAGACTATATAAGGCTTAGTTTAAAATATATAAGTATTCCTTACTATTTAGATTATAACTTTTATACCCTATTAGTTATTTCATAAAAATAACCCGGTTATTAATTATAGTATTAAGATATACGCCGACGATATCCTATTATTCTATTTCCTATTTTCTAATAGTTACTAAGATTATAAATAATTTTATAGAAGTATCTTTCGTAATAGGAGTATATCTTTTATTAGGTTAGAAATCGATACTAGGAGTTTAATAGTTCCTATAGATAACCTATCTCGCTCGAAATTCTAAGATAAAGCTATTAGAGTTATATTTAATATTATAGACCTATTTTCCTAGTAAGATTTTAGTACCTTTTAGTAGTTCGTTAATTAGGGTTAATATATTTAAGGCTTAAAACTTTTTTAACTAGGTCTTCTTAGCTTCGAACTATTATATAGTAAATTCTGTTTTTATAGCTTTCCTATAGATCGAGGGTATTTTTACTATTACGGATCGAATATTCTTAGATATAGTATATAAAATACTAGGCCTAATAAAGTTATCCGGTATCGAGGTAGTATAAAGAATACCTTCCCTAGTTTAAATTATAAGATATACTAAACCCTTATCCTTAGTCTCGTCGACTAGACGTATTCTTCCTTTTTATATATAATAGACTATATCCTTATCTAGGGTTCTTAGGATAGATTATCTTAAAGAACGGCGTATAGGTAAAGTAGATCTTCGAACTATTCTAATCTAGTCGGTATAAAAAGTTAGTTAATTTATTAATATATTAATTAGGTTAATCGAGGAATAACGGGAATTTTATATATCTCGAATCCGATTTTTTAAGATTTATAGTAGTTCTATATCTTAATAAGCCGGTTAAGATAGTATATTTTTATAGGCCTTTTTTACTTTATTTATATTAATAGTCTTAGGGATTAGTAGAAATATACTAGGAATTTTTTTAATACTTTAGATTAGAATATTATATTATAAATAACTAATTTCCGAAGTTTATAAAGTTATTTATTAAGATCTTTCGATCGTATTAATTAATATTATTAAGTTAGTTAAACCCCTTTTATATAGAATTTTTAGTAATTTATAGCGGTTATTTTAAGTTAACTAAGAGTAAAAGTTAATCTAAGAGATATTACTAAAATTATTAAACTATTAATTTATAATATTTTAGTTATCCTATTTTATAAAAGAATTTATTTCCTAGATCGTATTTATATTTTCTATATTTTAGGATTATTTATATTATAGAGTATCTTAGTCTCTTTTCCTTAGTTAGATTAGAATAATTTTATTACTTTAGCTTAGTAGTAAAATTAGTATATTTTATAAAATTTAGTATTATATCGGTTAGACTTATAGAATTAGGAGATTTTAGACCTTTACGACCGGGGATATTTAGCGTCTACGGATAGACTAAGTAGTTTAGGTAGGTTCGTCCTAAAATATTCCTATATTATATAGTTATAAGCTTCGGTTAATAATTCGTAAGTTATTAAGTTCTTTTTATAAAATATTTAACCTAATATTCTAGTTAATATTAATATTTTATTTTAGAAAATAGTAATTTATCGATAGTTCTTCCTAAAATATAATATCTCGATAGGTAGAAACTTAGCGTATTTTCGGGTTATAGATTCTAAATTAATAGCCGTTCTCCCCTTTATAACTAATAAGAAAACTAATCTAGGCTCTCGGGGCTATTTTCTGGCTTTAGGTCCTTTTTTCTTTTAGGATATAGATATAGGCTTTAGAGTACTAAACCCTAAGAAAGCCTAAGTTAATCGGTTTAATTTATCTTATTCTGTTCTTTTTATACTAAAAGTTATTCTATTTTTCTAAAGGTAATTTTAATTTATTTAGCCTTTTAATTCTATTCAAAATATAACTAGTTATAAGAACGGCTTTAGGCTATAAGAATATAGGAGTATTTAGTATCGTAACTATTAGAGTTCTTATATCCTATATAATAATATAACTAGAGTTTTCAGAGACCCTATTTTATTTATATATATAAGATACGCTAACTAAAAATATTATTCCTTTCTATTCGGCCTAAGATTAAAATTTATAGAAGCTCCGGTTACTATCTATTCGAATTTCTATCGGCTAAATACTATATTTATTAAAAATAGTCGTATAGAATTTAATTAACTTATTAGATACTTATCCTTTTATTTTTAATAGTAAGCTCTATCTAAATCTAGTAGTATTATTAACTATAATTAAGATATTTATTAAGTTTCTAATACCTATAGGAGAGTAGGGCTAGATATCGATATATAAAAATTCCTAAGGGATTTCTGATTTAACCTAGGTTATATAGGATATAATTCTCTTAGATTTTACTAATCTATATAGTTTATAATCGAAGGTTTTATTACTATAGATATTATTACTAATACGAGTCTAGTTAATTTTCGTAGTTAGTTACCTAATATAACTAAGTCGGGAATAAGTAATTTAAGGTATAATAGTAGCTATCGCGTAGGCCTATTAAACTTAAGTTATTTTTAGGATCTAGTTAGTAGGTTAGAGTATTCTTGCGTATAAGAATAGAACACCGCGTTTCCGATAGATATAAGCTAAAGTAGTATTAGATTCTGGGTTAATAAATTTATTTTCCTAGTCTTTCTAATCTATTTTATATTCCTAGAATATTTAAGTTATTAATAATAGGTTATATACGCTATCTAGTATAAATTTATAGTTAATATCTAATAATTTTAAACTATTTAGGAAAAGTAATTTAATTCTTATAATTATTTTTCCTATAGACTTAACGGTTCGTCCTTCGGTAGTTTAGTATTAGTAAGATATACTATTATACTATTAAAATTTTATAATAGCGTTTATATTAATATAAATAGATCGAGAAGTACCGGAATCTATAATCTATTCGTTTTTTAGTAGATCTCCTATTACTAATACTAATTTCGGAAAGGTATCCTTACGAGGTTTATTATAGTATAATTTTAGGTAAGCTAAAAAATTATACTCTATATTTTAAATAGAATAAATAGGGTTAATTTAGGTAGTATTAGCTAAGGCTAGGATACTATAGTAATATTCTAAAGAGTTAACGAAATATTCGGAGGAGTTAATAGTAGTATTTATATTAATATCCTTTTTACTTTTATTTAAAAAGGTATTAGTCGAAAGCGTATTAGTTATTATATTTATTATTTTATTTATTAATATAGTTTTAACTATAGTAATTCTATCTTTCCGAATTTTATTATTATAAATAGTCGATACGTTCTCGGGTCTTAGAGTATCTAGGTTATCTTTATTTTTCTAGGGATAATTAACCTAAATACCTTTAACTAGTTTCTAGGTTATAGGTTATTCGGTAATAATAAGATATAGATATTTCTTTACCGGATTACTATAGGTTCTATAAAATATATAATTTCTATTTAGTATTAGTTAAGTAGGACTATCTACCTACTCTTTTATCTAAATCTAAATTAGTTTTCTATATAGTAGCGCGTTTTTAAGAGGTAGATATTTACTCTCCTTATTATTCTTATTATTCTTTTTCGAAACGGCTAAATTAATAATATCTAATACAGGTAGATTTTTTAAATCGTTAATAATCTTATTAAAAATACTTAGTAGATTAGAGTTTGTGACCTTACTCGGATTTAAGTACTTTTTAGCTAGTTTATTACTTTTATTAGTAGTAAGGATAGGTATATTAGTTAATACGTCTTTTAAAAAGATAGCTAAAACTACTCTAGGTTAGACTAGGTATTTTCGAGAGAGTTTAGTATAAGATCGTTATAATTCTTTAGCGAATTCTAAGCTAGATAAGAACTAGGACCGGTCTATTTAAATAAGCTTAATAATTTTCTTATTATAAGTTATAAAATTAGCTATATATAGGATATCCTTTAAAGTACTAATAAATTCATCCGTAAATTCGTATAATTTTCTAGAAACCGTAACTTAATCTTAAATATCCTTAGAAATAGTACTCTATAGCTATCCTTAGATTCTGTAGGAGTAATCGAACTATTTCTTCGTATATAGGTCCTTAGTATCGGGTCTTAGGATATTTACGTCTAGGAATCTATAAAGTCGTATTTATCGTAAGGTAATAGTCGTAGTTAAAAACTACTCGTTAAATTATTTAGTATTTATTAAAACCTTTAAGTTATTTAGCGTAAACTCTTTCGGAGTATTAGTAACTTAGGTTATAATACTATTTTACGGTATAGTAGCCGGGTTAATAAAGTTACTATAGTCTACTAAGTAAACTACTATTTTTACGATAAGGATTTAAGGATTTAAGGAAGGGAAGTTTTTATTATAGATAATTTAATCGTAGATAACCCTTTAGTAGGTATATTTAAATAAAGCTCTTATTAATAAGGGTTTTTATTATTATAATAGTAATAGTATAAAGGTAAATAATTTAGCTTATAATCCTATAATATAATTTTTGTAGAACTATATACTAACACAAGAAGCGTGATCCTATAATATAATTTTTATAGGATTACGTAAATATAATTTACGTAACCCCTTAGCGTAGCTATATAAATAAATTTTTAAATTAAATAATTCTGCCTAAACGTTCGAAGATATTAAATCTTAAGCAGAACTAATCTAATAAGAGCGTTATAAGCTATAATATTCCTACTCGAAGGAATAAAGGGTATCAGAATAAATTAAGAAAACGATCTCTAGTACTAAGATAGTCGGGCTTATAACCTAAGAGACCTAGAAAGTCTATAGGTATAGGAAGTAGCACGAGATCTAAACAGGTTAGGGAGAGGAAGAAGGGAAAACCTACCTACGTAGGGGAAAACCTCCAAACCTCTTAATACTAGATAATAGCTAGTCCTAATCATATACCACTTAGCACCGAGGGAGGAAACTCTATTAGATATAATATTTTTAGTTAGCTTATCCTATATATATAAATAAAATAGAGTCTCTAAAAACTCTAGTTATATTATTATATAGGATATAAGAACTTAAATCGTTATAATACTAAATACTCCTATATTCTTATAGCCCGAAGTAGTCCTAATAACTAGCTATATTATAAATAGAATTAAAAGACTAAATAAATTAAAATTATCTTTAGAAAAGTAGAATAATTTTTAGTATAAAAAGAATAGAATAAGCTAAATTAAACTAGTTAATTTAGGCTTTCTTAGGGTTTAGTATTCTAAAGCCTATATTTATATTCTAAAAAGAAAAAGAACCTTAAGCTAGAAGATAGCCCTAAGAGTATAGATTAGTTTTCTTATAGATTATAAAGGGGAAAACGGCTATTAGTTTAGAATCTATAACCCGAAAATATATTAAGTTTCTACTTATCGAGATATTATATTTTAGGAAGAGCTATTAATATATTATTATTTTCTAAACTAAAATATTAATATTACTTAGAATATTAGATTAAATATTTTATAAAAAGAAATTAATAACTTACGGATTATTAATCGAAGCTTATAATCTTATAATATAGGAATATTTTAGGATAAACTTACCTAAAATACTTAGTCTATCTATAGACGCTAAATATCTCTAGTTATAAATATTCAAAACCTCCTAAATCTATAAGTCTAACTAATATAACGCTAAATTTTATAAAATATACTAATTTTACTACTAAACTAAAGTAATAAAATTATTCCGATCTAACTAAGGAAAAGAGGTTCGGATACTCTTTAATATAAATAACTTTAAAATATAGAAAATATAAATATAACTAAGAAAACGATTTATTTTATAAATCGGGATAATCGAAATAACTAAAATATTATAAGTTAATAATTTAATAATCTTATAGATATCTTTTAGATTAACTTTTACTCTTAATTAACCTAAGATAAGTACTATAAATTACTAAAATTCTATATAAGAGAGACTTAACTAACTTAATAATCTTAATTAATATATTTAAGAGATCTTAATAAATAACTTCGTAAACTTTAGAAATTAGCTATTTATAATATAATATCCTAATCTAAAGTATTAAAAAAATTCCTAGTATATTTCTACTAACCCTAGAGGCTACTAATATAAATAAAATAGAAAAGGCCTATAAAAATATACTATCTTAAATAGCTTATTAAGATATAGAACTACTATAAATTTTAAAAAATCGAGTTCGAGATATACAGAATTCCTATTATTCTTTAATTAACCTAATTAATATATTAATAAACTAACTAACTTTTTATACCGACTAGGTTAGGATAGTTCGAAGATCTACTTTACCTATATACCGTTCTTTAATATAATTAATCCTAGGAACCCTAGATAAGGGAATAGTTTATTATATATAAAAAGGGAAAATACGCCTAATTAAAGAACTTAAAGATAAAGGATTAGTATATCTTATAATCTAAACTAGAGGAGATATTCTTTATACTATCTCTATCCTAGATAATTTTATTAGGCCTAGTATTTTATATACTATATCCGAAAATATTCGATCTATAATAGTAAAAATACCCTTAACTTATAAAGAAGCTATAAAAATAGAATTTACTATATAATAGTTTAAAGCTAAAAAGACCTAGTTAAAAAAGTTCTAAGCCTCGAATATAATAACCCTAATTAATAAACTACTAGAAGATACTAAAATCTTACTAGGGAAATAGGTCTATAATATTAAATATAACTCTAATAGCTTTATCTTAGAATTTCGAGCGAGATAGGTTATCTATAGGAACTATTAAACTCCTAGTATTAATTTCTAACCCGATAAAAGATACGCTTCTATTATAAAAGATACTTCTTTAAAATTATTTATAACCTTAGTAACTATTAGAAAATAGGAAATAGAATAATAGGATATTATTAGCGTATATCTAAATACTATAATTAATAATTAGGTTATTTTTATAAAATAACTAATTAGTATAGTAGGGAATCCGGTTATATATATATAGTATAGATAGTCTGCTAAGGTACGTATATCTAGTAGTAGCCTTATAGTCGGGAGAGGCTGTTTAGATATAAGAAGAGGGAGTTAATCAACTTAAGTACCTATAGGATATATAAGAAAGAGAGGTTACTATCGGACTAAATAGCTTTAGGAGAGTTTAGTATAGTCTTTATAGTCGGGTTCCTATTCTATTATAATAATAAACTCTCTTTAATCCTTATCTTTACCTCTTAATATCTTATAGATACGTATTATATAGTCGGGCTAGGAGATCTCTAGACGTGCGTACTAGTAGTTATAGTTTAGTTCCTCTATAACTCGATATATCTAGTAAGATTAGACTACCTTAAGTATTCCCCTCTATATTAGTAACCGACGTAGGGGCTTTATAAAAAGGTAGCTAAGATCGAGAACTATACTATTCCTATAATATAATTATAAGAAAATCTAATAATAAGATTAATACTACTAATATTACTATAACTACGACTATAACTAAAATTTTATAATTTTACTATAAAAGAGTAGACGATACGTTTAACCCTAGCGGAATTTAGAAAAATAGCTAAATATATAACTTTTAGCTATATATAAGGGGCTACGCCCGTAAAGGATCCTACCGCGCCTACCGCTAAGATAATATCCTTATTTAACTAATATACCTATCTAGTTCGCGGGTTATTAGCTAATCGATACTAGGAGGATCAGAAGGTACTAATTTAACTACTAAAAATAACTCCGGACTAACTATATAAAATAATATCCTTAGTATACCCGAACTTTAATATAGGGTTAGTATATTACTTTAGAACGGCTACTATAGGCTATAACTACGAAGATATTACTAGATAAGAATACTATTTTAATATATTAGCTATAGATTTCTTCTATAGAAGAAATCCCTACCCGATAAGAGAAACGAAAAATAAAAATTAGTAAAAAGTATAAAGTTACGCTACTACCTATTTTAATAGCTAATTTAAAGATCTCTTTAAACTTAAAGAATTAATTACTTTATAAAGATTACGAATATTATAAATCCTATAGTATACCTCTAGATTCTATTATAAATAAAAACCACTAAAAATATTAATATCCGAATTGAATAGAACCTATAAAGCTAAAACAATAATCGAAATCGAAACCTAAATCTAAATCACCAAAAGAATCTAAAATATCTACAGAAATACCTATAAATATAATACCTACGAATATAACTTTATTTAAAGTCTATTATAATCCCGGTAATCGAGCTCCCTCGGAGTCTATAGAAGGCTTACCTAAAGTATTTAGTAAAAGAGTTATACTACTGCTACTACTACTACCTCTAAGACTAGCCCCTTCGCTATTACCGACCTAAGTCTATAGTCTAGGTTCGGAGATATAAATACTAAGATATATCGTCGGGACTATACCTAAGCCTAGAATTCCTAGAGTATTATAGTTCGAAGGAAGAAATATTTCTAAATTTTTAGATAATTTTAAATAGATATATAAGTACTATAATATAAGAGATAATATAAGGATTCTAGATATCCTTCTAGATTACTATAGATAGCTTTAATATATCTAGATTAAGAAGAATCTTAACTAGTAGATAAAGGATAAGGAAGATTTTTTTAAGGATTTTAAAGATTAGTACTAAGATATAGATAGTTTTTAGGCTATCTATACCTAGACTTAGCTATAAAGATTCTATAGGAACTATATTAAGTAGAACGATTTCTATATATATTTAACTACCTTTTTATCTATATCTTTATATCTTATAAAAAGAGGAGATATTAGTAAACTAGAGCGGTATACTTAGTTTATCGAAGGACTACCGGAGAAGCTATAGTTAAAGTTAATTAAGAAAAAGAAGATTAATATTAATTATCCTTTAAAAAGTAAGAGATAGATCTCTTTTAGCTAGATCGAAAAGGTAGTAAGAGATCTTAACTAGGACTAAAAGGATTATAATCTTACGATAGAATATATTATATCTAATAAAGGAATTTAGATCTACGCTAACGCTAATATAAGTTCTAATTCTAGAGAAAGATCTTCTAAAAAGTAAATAATAGTAGATACTCCGCGAATTAGTAACCCTATAGTTAGAGATATAAGTCTCCGAGGAGAATAGGATTTAGAAAGTTTAATAAATACTTTTAATAGTCTTTCGGTAAATATACTTAAAAGTTATAGAGGACTAGTAGAAAGCTACTAATAAATAGTAAGCTCTTATTTAGTATCTTCTTACGAAGAATAATAGCCAGAATAATCCCTCTTATATACCTACTAGATAGTTACCTAACGGATATTTCTAGTATAGGAATAGAGGCTACTAAGTCTAAGGGTATCCTATCTTCCTAAGTATATAAAGTAAAGATTTATATTATCGAAATAAGATAAATTAAGTAAAAATTAGTAAGGCTAGTAAAGATAGTCTAGATACGTATAAAAGAGATAACTAACTTTAGAAAGATATAGTTCTAGACTAATACTAATAGTAGAAGAACTAATATACGAATATATATATAGTCTTAGCTATTATCCTATCTTAAATCCCTTCTAATACCTATTTCTACTATATACTATAAATCTATACGCCGCCGATAGATTTTATAGGTATATTACTAGGAAAAGACGTAAATTTTAAAGAACTAGAAGGAAGTAAAGATAAAGCCTATAGAGGAGAGGTTTCCGCTATTAATAGTTAACTAGCTAGTTATAAATACCCGAATCTAACTAGAAATTCTACGAAAGTATATAGTATATAACTTAGTAGATATTATCTAGTAATAATTAATAATAATAATAATAATATAATAGTAGACGCGGGAGTAACCTCTTCCTATATTTCTTCTATAGAAGAAATCCGCGATCGCGAATAGGAACGCTAACTAGTTAATTAGTCGTAGGTTTCTTCTATAGAAGAAATCTATAGCTAGGATAGTTAGACCTAGAAAAATAGTTAAGATATAAGATCTTCGATACCTACCTACTAGCCTAGTCCTAGAAATTCGGTAATAATCTAGACATATCCTAAATCTTCCGTAGAGGCTACTACTTAACGTAAGAAAGAAATTACTATAAAATTACTAGCTATTCCTATACTACCTACGATTACTATAGGAGATCTAATATTTATATTACTATAATTACGTAGTTAAGTTAGGAACTTTACGAATTCTTTTAAACCTTCGGTACTAGTAACTACTACAAATTCGACTACGGCTATATACTTCGCTAGTACTTAGTAGATTATAAAAGTAGACGAAGTAAATATACGAGTATAAGACCTAAGAAAATCGGTAAGAGTTATAGCGCCACGAAATTCGGGTATAGTTAAAGAGTATACTAGAGGACTTCTGCGTACGAAAGTATATATATAAGACTATAAATTAGAAGCTACGATTAATTAGGGATCTTTAGTTAGTCTTATTTCCTTAGAAACTACTCGAATACTAGATCTTAGTATCCGAAAAGATCTAAAGCTTTATATAATACCTATTAATAGCTAAATATCTTTATTTTATAGAGTAATAGAGGATCTATCTATCTCGATCGGTAATATTACTATATATTCTTACTATATAATTATAAAGGATTATACGGCCGAACTACTTCTAGGACGGATCTAGCTACGCGATATAATAGTCTCTACTATAGAGAAAGCTAATAGATCTATTAGATAGCTATCTTTTTAGAAGATTAAACGCGAAAATTAATATTTAAGGCCTACTCTCTAAGCGAGAGGATCTCGGTTTAGGAATATTAGCTTTAGCCTAAAGATTTTATAGAGTCTATAGATATAGAGATAAATTTTTTAGGATATTAGAAGGTATAATTAGCGATATTTCTAAGATTAAAATACCGAAGTTTCCCTATAATTTACTATATATTTTAACTATATTCTTAATATATCCGCTAAAATTACTAAAAATATTCGAAAATAATAAATTTATAAAAATATCTCTAACTATAGATAAGTATCGGTTTAGCTATTATCATAAAATTCCTCGCCGGTAGCTATAAGATATTCCGAAGAGTTTTCTACGACCGAGATACCTTTCGGCTACGAACTTAAGGTTTAGTTTCTCCGTAAGGAATATACCTATCTATACTCTATTTAAGAGAGTTATAGATAAAATTAAACTAGTTAATAAGACTAAAAATAATAGCTCGGTATCTATAGGGTATATAAATTAGAAAGAAATCTACGAAAAGAGATATTTTACTAAGTATCGCGCTCTTAATATCTAGATAGAGTTCGATAACCTACTAATTCCGCGGATCTCTATAATTATAAGAGGAGCTTACTTAACGCTAGAGAGAGAAAAAAAGATATTAATTAGTAAGAATCTCTTGCTAAAAGAGAGAGAGTTACTACGCGAAATATTATTTAAAAGAAAAGGATATTTTATATAGGATTAGTTATATATATCTCTAATTTTTCCGGAGATAATACTATCTTAATATATTAAGATAATTCTATATAAAATATAGTAATATCCTAGATTTCGTATTCTACTTACCCTAAAAGAGATAGTTAAAGAGATACTATAAGAAAGACTTTAAAGAGAAGTCCTTAACTATTACGA
This sequence comes from Penicillium diatomitis, assembly GCF_028827545.1. Lineage (NCBI taxonomy): Eukaryota > Fungi > Ascomycota > Eurotiomycetes > Eurotiales > Aspergillaceae > Penicillium > Penicillium diatomitis. Next base: position 568,903 of record NW_026623184.1, read on the forward strand.
TAGCCCCTACCGAAATCCTTAGTTCTAAGTATATAAGAAAAATAGAAAGTATAGACTAGTTAACGCTATAGTATATATCAATAAAGTAATAATATATAATATAAATATACTACTAGATATAGATAAGTTTATTAAAGAATTCGTAGGGATAGCGATATCTTCGGCTATTAATATATTTTCTAGATACGATTAAATAACCTTAGATAGTCGCGACCGAAATATAACTACGATCTAGATACTAATTAGTCTACTAAGATAGACTACCTTACTATAGGGAGCTTCGAATTTAGTACCCTAATTCTAAAGGGTAGTCTTATAGATTCTCGCTAAAGTTTTATATATTACGAAACTGTTTATAGATAATATACCGGTTAAAGGTCCTAAATCTCGGATAAGTTTACGACACTAGGAATACGTAAATTTATCCTAGAGTATATATAAAATCTAGATAAGACCCTATATCTTTTAGAACTCGTAGGAGTTAGAGTATCCGTAGAAAAATCGTAGCTAGCGATATTAGGACTAGAAATTATTAGTTAGGTATATAATGCGAACGGATATAGACCGGATAAGCGGAAGATTTCTAAGCTTACTAACTAGCCTATTCCGATAAATCGCGATAAGATACGCTCTTTTATTAGACTTATAGTCTACTTTCGGATCCTAGTAAGAGATTTTTAGTATATAATAGCGCTATTATATATAATCCTACGAAAGGATTCGGTATTCGAGTAGGAGGAAGCTAAATAGATTATCTTTAATAAAATTAAGAAGATACTATATAGTTTTCCCGCGGTTATACTACTTAACTATAGCTAGGATCTATTAGATCTAATTATTATAGTAGATATATCTAAGATTAGATAGGGAGCTATTTTAATATAGAAGAGAGATAGAGTATAATAAGTTACGCGGTATAAGTCTAGAGTATAGTCTAAAGCTAAGTAGACCCATAATATAGGAAAATTAGAATATCGCGGAGTATTAAAGATATTTAAGAAGCTACGGTACTAGCTATATATAGTAGAAATTTCCTATCTCTACGTTACTATTTCTCCTAAAGAAATAATAACTTCTATTAAAATTCTAGCTTTTTAAGATATCTCTTCTACCGAAGAAAACTTATACAAGGACTAGCTAGACTAGAACCCGATTTCTTCTATAGAAGAAATTTGGGCTAATACCGAAATTTTAGATAGGAATCTTAATAGATTATAAAGTTTTTAATAATATTCCGTAGGCCTCTAGAAATATCTTATAGCGAATTTAGTATCTTTAAGAAAAAGGCCTTAAAATTTGTAGTCTAAGATCGGTATCTCTTTTATAAAAGATATAGTAGGGATCTAATTATATAAAGGGTTCTAGATAATATTAGACTTCGAAAGGAGGTACTAAAGAGGTTATACGCGGAGTTAGATTATAAAGAACGCGAAGCTATATATAATCTACTAGCTATATAATACTACTAGCTAGAAATATATAATAAAACTATAAAATTTATATATATATATTTTAAATATTAGATATATAATCCTACTAGATAGTATGAACCTACTAGAAATATAAGGCTAATAAGAATCTAGGAAAAATAGTATATTAATATAACTCTACTACTAAACGAAGAAGGGTAGAAAGCGGTTATCTAGATAAGAGATTCTATAAGTAGATAGTTAGAAGTAAGGATTCTCTAGAAAGTAGATAGAAAGAGCGTTATAAGATTTATTTAGGAAGATATTATTTATAGTTATAGAGTCCTATAAGAGATAGTAATCGATTTCGGACCTTAGATATATTCTAAGCTATAGAACTTCTTAAAATCCTATTATATTAATACGATTTTAATCTCTATATATAACCTATTAGTAAATAGCACGATTAAAAAAGCGATACGAACTCTAAAGGATACTTTATTAAAGCTAACTAATAGATATAAGCTATCTAAAAGAGTCGAGCTAAGTTAGTCTTAGAAATTACCGATCGCGATACTTATAGATAGGACTACTTTATATATATATACTAGAGTCTCTTCTTTTAGGTTCGTTTACGGATAGGATATAGTTCTACCGATAGAATTAGATATCCCTACTTAGACTACTTTACCTTAGGATAAAATTAAGATACGCGCGGATTTAATTATAATATACACGAAATAGATTAAAAAACGCGACTAGGATATTATAGATATAATACTATAGCTATAGTAGCTAAGGATCTAGAACTAAGAATACTATAACTTATACCGGAATCTATAGCTCGTATCTCTAACAGAAAAAGACCTCGTCCTTCTATATAATACTAGGCTAGAAGATAATATAATATCTAAAAATAAGTTACGATTTAGGTAGACTAGACTATATCGAGTCAGAAGAGATCTGAAAAATAGAGCGTACGAAATTAAGGAATTAGATAGATCGCTCTACTATTAAATAAATAAGTTAAGCGCTAGTATTAACGGGAGAAGGCTAAAAAGATTTTATTACTAGAGTCTTTAGGATAAAAGAAATATAGATAATACTAAAAGAATTACGGCTAAGAATATATCCCTATCTACTACGCAGAGGCGTAGAAGGAGATAGCTACTATAATAGGAATAAGATTAAGTTACGTTTAACTAAGATTCCCTTTATTAAATTTTAAGTACTAATTAGATTATTTTATACGAATATATTAAATTTTAGATTTTAAAGCTTTCTTCTTTTAAAAGGACTAAATTTATTAAATTTCGTCTTTATTATTTTTTTATATTTTAAGAACTTTCTTCGAAAACGACTAGAAAATAATAGATTACTAGGGATAGTAAAAATTTTAGGATTAGAAGGAAGCCTCCGGAGAAGAACGTTAAGTATAGGTAAATTTACGCTAAATTCTACGGATTTCTTCTATAGAAGATATTAATCTATAATACTATTATAAAGACCTATAATATTCTCTGCTTTTTCTAGACTTAGGATTTTAGTTTCCTTCTATAAAAAGATACTATAATATCCGCCGTAGAATAGTATCTTAATCTTATATCTTTAATATTAAATAACTAACTAGTAATAGTCCTTTCCCTAGGTTAGATTATCGAGGAGTTATAAGTATTACCTAAGGACTAGGTATATTAAACTACTAAGCTCTACCTATATAAGATCTATAAGAAGGGATAGGAACTCCTAGACTTAGTCGCTATTAATCTCTATATATTTATTAAGGATAGCGAATTTTAGAGAGGATATAAGATCTAGGAGGACTTTAAAGATAGCTAGATAGTAGTAAGGGAGATAGTTAATCGCCGCGAGTATAATAAGAACTATATCTAATAAGTAATATATACGGTACTCTAAGCTTAGAATAGTAATACTAAAAAGATTATAATCAGAGCTAGAACGAAAACCTTTACCGAAAAAGTTAGTAAGTTAATATAGAGCAGAATCAGTTTCGAAGAAATATAGCTTAGAGTTAATAACACTATTCTTTAACGTCTAGAGAAAGTTATATATAGGCGAGGAATCTATAGAGCTAAGAAGGTTATTTAAGATAATCTAGATAATATATACAAGTTACTAGATTTAATAGAATAAATACTAGAACGTAAGATCTAGAGGGTAGATAGGATATAGTTCTTCTAAGTATAGCTACGGACGTAACTATATATATACAGAGGACTAAGGGTCCTTATATAACCGACCGGAGCTATATAGTAAGGTTATAGCTTATCTAGCTCTAGTTATCGTAAAAAGGAAGGATTAAGATACCTAAGGTAGCTATAGGCCCGGGATTATATTCTTCCCTACTAGATTCGACTACGCCCTCGCGATCGGGAATCTCTTATAAAGAAATACGCTACGAAAGTCTTCGTACTTACGCTTCCCTATCGAAAGAGCTACGTCCGAGTTAGAATTCCCGTAATTCCTATAATTTCTAACCCGAATCCTTACCGATCGGCGCTATACTTATAATAATAGTAGAACTTAGATAAAGGAAATTAACCGGCGAAGCCGATTATTATAAAAATTAGGTAAAAGCGTTAGTCTATATAAAGAAAGGACGGGATTAGATCCTTATAGCTTTATAGGACCTTCTAATATTTACTAAATCTAGTAGTTTATATCTATATTAAAGGAATTTCCCTCGATATAGTAACTTCTATAACGAGATAAGTCTCTTACTTAAATACTCGTTCTTAGCCTTAGCTTCTCTTTCTTCCTATAACTTATAATATACTTCTCCTCTTAGTACTCGAAATCTTTCTCTAACTTTAATATAGATAAGTCCTTTACTATTTATATCCGTTCGATACTAATAGTAATCTTTCCTTAGTATTAATATACGCTTTAGTAACTTATAATATATCTTCTAATAGTATACCTACGCTAACTCAGCCTCTTAAGCAGAGCCGACTTTAATCTAGTATTCTAGTTAGCGATACTCTAAGTAGTATTATTCCTATTAACTCCGATATCCTTATATACCCGTCTAATATCGAGGAGACTATTTATTATCTCCGTAGTAGTAGTAATAGTAGTAGTAATAAAAGTAGTAATAATAATAGCGATAATAGTAGTAATAATAATAATAGTAATAATAGTAATAATAATAATAATAGTAAAGATAAGAGTAAGATAGCTAAGGATTCCGAAGAGGAAATAGATAATAATAAGATCTCTCTATCTAAGATATATAGATCTCTCTTATTTCCTTATAGTATTATATATTTACTAACTCTAGTATATAGATATATATCTTAATAAGTAATATAATCCTATTTTACTCTTCTTTAAGAAGAGTAATAACCTTAGTATATACTAGCTTAAGTATATATATAATATTAACTAGATATATAGCCCGAAAGATTATAAGGACTAATTATACCTTCGATATATATTTATTTAATAAGTTAGTATTAAGATACCGCCTAGTAAGTCCTATCTTTCTTATAATAAGAAGAAGGATCTATTTAAGTCTTACTATATCCTAATCTTCGATAGGAAGTCTTATTTTAATAGATCCTACGCTCCTAAAAAAGGAGAATCCGAATTATCTAGCTATCCGGATAGCTAAAACTACGATCTAGCCTAAGCGTAAGGGTATAGATAGCTAGTATTTACGTATTAAAGAGCCTTCTAAGTATATAAAGACGACCGATAGCTTAAGTAAGGTTTCGAAAAAGTCTATCTTATAGCCTTTTAAGAATACTTAGTTTAGCTCGCCTCTTAATAATAAGAAGTCGTATACTACTAATAGCGATTTCTCCTATACTAAGGAAGCTTATACTATTCTTAAGGATATTATTACCTATATATAAAATAACTATAATATCCTTATCCGAATACTTAAGGCTAAAGGTAAATTCGATAAGAATAATAATAATAATAGCGATAAGAAGGCGGGTAAGAGTAAGAAGGATTTATTAGAGGAGTTTATATAAGAGTACTAGTATATATATTTCTTTATAGTCCCTAGGACTATTTTATAGGAATTATAATAGCTATTAGGCTTTTAAATAGGGTCTTTTCTTAAGTATCGGTATCCCTAGGCTTACTTTTATAGACTAAATAGCTTTATATATCGCTATCCTTCTATTATATATCTTTACTATCTATTTCTAGGTCTATATTATCCGATCTAGAGGACTATAGCTCCTTCTAGTATCGAATAGGTTTATACGCTTTTTTTTATACCTATTCGAGTCTTTTTCGATAGTAGTTAAGTATAGTATAGATAATATATTATCTCTTATAGGCTCTTATTACTATACTCCTTCTCTCTTCTACTAGTTCCTAGTAAGTAATATCCTCGTAGAACTTATATTATTCCTTATATATAAATAAGGATAATTATAAATAAGATAGAAGGTTCTTATCCTTTTTAAGGATATATAGGATCTCTTTAGGCTACTATAGATATAGGCTTTTCGTATATAAGATACTCTATACTACCTAGGATATCTATAGCTATTTAGGATCCTAGACTTTTACCTTAATAAGTTAAGATCTATTAATTAAGTAGTAGAGTATATAACTACTTAGCTCTACTAGTATATATATACTAAGTAGATACTAGCTAAGTACCTCGAATAGGCTAAACTACTTACTTTCGTACTTCTATAGCGACTTATTATATACTAAGACCTAGGTTTCTTATTTAAAATTTATCTTTATAATCTTACTATTATAGATCCGGTTAGTCTTAATCGCTCTTATAAGAAAGAGCTTATTAGCTTTCGTTCTTATATTACCTAGATCCTATAGCTCGCTAAGATAGTCTCTATCTATTAAGATACTCCGCTTAGGATTATTATCTAGTAATTATAGATATATACTATATACTAAGAAGAATAGGCTAAGACTAGTAACTATATAGTCTTATATCCTTATAGATAATACCGCTTAGACTAGATATAAGTCCTAAGCTTTTATAGGCTTATCTATAAATTATTTTATTAATATATATCTAATTAAACTATTTAGGTTCTTAACTTTCCTATTTATTCGCGGATAATAAGAGATTATAGTTTAATATCTAGTCTTTAGAAGCTTTAGATAGTAGTTAACCGCTCCCGAAAGTAGGTTCTAACTATTATCTAATAATAATTCTAAGAGGATACTATAGTTTATAAAGATTTATTTATATAAGAACTAATATAAGGCTTCTTCTATTACTTCTAGTACTACTTATATAACCGGCTAGCTAGTTATATAATCGATTATAGTAATAATCTACTAATTCCTATTAGGTATAGTAGATAAGATACTAATTAGATTAATATCCTAATATTAGAATAGCTAGATATCGTATATTACTATATACTATAGTAACTCTCTCTCTAGACTCTTCTTCGAATCTTACGAAACCTAATAATTAGGATATATATATACCGCTTTCTTAATATCCTTTCGTATCTATAGCTACTATACTCTCGGGTAGATAACTCTATTTAACCCTAGCTAACCTAAGTAGCTATACTATATATATATCCGGTTAATAAGATCTATATAAAAGATAGGCTCTAGATATAGAGCTACTAGACCGTCTTTATATATAAATATAAATAAGTACTTATTTACGTTATTAGGATATACCTAAGGACTTAAGTTCGGTATATACTTCTTAATAACCTTTATAAGTACCTAGTTACTTAGCTTCTCCTATAATTCTAGGAAGTATATAGTCGCTTCTAGCTATTTACTCTCTAATATATCTCCTACTATTATTAGATCTACTTTTATAATATTAAGAGTAGTATCCTAGATTAGTTTAGACTTAGATATATTTATAGGACTATCCCCGATAAAGTTAGGCCTATAGCTAAGAGTATTAGATATAATAATATCCGATCCTTTCCGATATTAAATCTTTAGATCGTATTCTTAGAATTCTTCTATCTAGTACCCTAATTATTTACTATATATAACTATTATAGTTAAATATTATAGACTTATATAATTAGTTACGATAGTAGTTTAAGTACTATTTTCGATATACCGCGATTATTAGCGTAAGGCTTCTTTAATAGCTAAAAGCTCCTTCTCGTAGACCGGATAGTTTACTTCGGAAGTACTTAGCTTCCGACTATTAAATATAACTAGGTAAAGCTTCCTATCTAAGCCTTCCTAGTATAAGACTATACTAAGGGCCTACTCCGAGGCGTCGGTTTTAATAGTAAAAGGCTTAGAAGGGTTAGGTTATATTAGTATAGGGACTTCTATTAATATTTCCTTAATTCTTTTAAAAGCGGACTTATATATAATAGTCTACCGAATCGGTTAGAACTTCTATTTCTATAAGATTTCGTCCTTTTCCTTTATTAATTTATATAAGGGTATATAGACTTCCGAAAAGTCTTAAAGAAAGTATCGGTAGTAAGTAGCTAAGCCTACGAACTATTAGACTTTATAGATATTATATAGCTTTAGCTAGTTCTAAATAATCTCTATCTTAGCCGGTAGGGGTTATATATATCTATTACTAACTATATATCTATAGAATTCTAGTTCCTTAACCGAAAGTTTATATTTATCCGGTTAAGCTACTAGCTTATACTTCTATAGTATTTCTAATACTAAGTATAGATATTTATAGTATTTCTTCTATATTATTAAGAAGATAAGTATATTATTAAGATATATAATAATAAACTTACCTAAGAAGGGATATAAGATCTTATTTATAAATATTTAGAAGATAGCTAGGGTATTATAGAGACCGAATAGTATTATAAGCTATTTATACTTACCCTAGATAGTATTAACGACTATCTTAGCTACCGATCTTTTGTATATATATACTTACTAGAATCTAGATACTAAGTGTATCTTTAAGAGGAATAGTATAGCTCTAATCTAGTCGAATAGTTCCTAAATCTAAGATATGAGATATCTATTCTTTACTATAATATTATTTAGGGTATAATAGTTAATATATATCTACTACTTCCTATTTACTTTCTTAATAAATAAGATAGGGAATCCCTATAGGCTCGAGGATAGATATATAAGCTCCTTCTTTAGAAGTAGATTAACTTAGGCTATCTACTCCTATAGCTTCTTATAAGAAAGAGTATAGATATTAATATTAACTAGCTTTATATTACTAGTATCGATTATATAGTTTATAGCTTATATAGGAGAAAGAATATTAGAGAGTTTATCCTATATAATATCTAGAAATTATTAGATAATTTTATATACTTTAGGATCTAGATATATAAACTTAGAAGCTACGCTCAGCTTCTCTTAGATAGGCCAGAAGCTAATAGAAGGCTCTCGGAGTCTTTCTTCCTAGTATATCGTCGAGCTTAGTAGTAGCTAATTAGGTTAAGCTTAGCTTCTTCGAGCTCTTTATTATAAGAAGGATCGATAGCTTCGATCTAATATAAGCTAGTATAATCACGGATACTTATTACTAAGATAACCTAATTAATATAGGAATTCTTAGCTAAACTTTCAGTATACTATCGCGATTTTTTATTACTAGAAAAGACTCCTTTAGGATAGTCGAGTCAGAAGTATAGTAGTCGGCTTATATATCCCTTCTTCGTATCGATTCGGCTATAAGATTTAAGTCCGATCGGAGATACTCTTATCGGTCGCGAAAGATAGGACTCGCCTACTATTATTAACGAGCTAGATATTCTGTTCGGTCGGGACTAGTAACGTGCCTACCGATTAATTTAAGAGTAGCGAGATCGGATAAGATAGGCCTATCTACGGTATTTCTAGATAATAATATAAGAAGAACGGGTATAGTTTAGTATATATTCCTATTTTCTGTAGAAGGAGAAAGGACTATTAGTAAGGCTATAGTTTATATAGACTAATAAGTCTGTATAAGACTCTTAGAAAAAGCTAGTAAAATCTTCGAAGGATATAGAGAATTAACTAAGGAACGGTAAATTTCTAGGGGGGATAGTATATAGTAGGGAATCCGGTTATATATATATAGTATAGATAGTCTGCTAAGGTACGTATACCTAGTAGTAGTCTTACGGTCGGGAGAGGCTATTTAGATATAAGAAGAGGGAGTTAATCAACTTAAGTACCTATAGGATATATAAGGAAGAGAGGCAACCATCGGACTAAATAGCTTTATGAGAGTTTAGCATAGTCTTTATAGTCGGGTTCCTATTCTATTATAATAATATACTCTCTTTAATCCTTATCTTTACCTCTTAATATCTTACGGATAGGTATTATACGGTCGGGCTAGGAGATCTCTAGACGTGCGTACTAGTGGTTATGGTTTAGTTCCTCTATGACTCGACCTATCTGGTAAGATCAGACTGCCTTAAGCATTCCCCTCTATAATAGTTATCTCTACACTATTAGTACTATTCTTTCTCCGTAGGATAAACTTCAGTTCTTCTCAACCGTAGACTAGGACCTAGAGGAAGGCGGAATTAATTACCGAGTAACCTATCGCCAGAGCCTTAAGTCGTCTCTCGAGAAGTACTCGGAAAATCTTACCTAGGGGCAGTAGATATTAGGTACTCCTCTAGCCTCTACGGCAACAGATGAATTTGATTTAGCCTATATTAGAGACGAGTCGTAGTAATCTCAGATTCTATAGCCAGTTTAGTCAGACGAGCTTATAAGGTATCTTAGTAGTAGTAAGTATCTTAGTATCTTAATCTCGATAGAAATGATAACTAATTTCTCTTTTAGACATAGTCCTAAATACCTATCCTCGAACCTAGTAGAAATATTACTAAGATAAATTCCCTATAATAGCAAGGCTTACACGAGATATTCTTTCTATTCCCGCTAGTAGTATAGGAGTAGAGCGGCTTTTGAACTCTATACGAGATATCTATTATTATCGTCGAGGCTCTCTATAGCCTTAAACGATTTCGGACCTTATAATATATATATATATATCACGGTTTAAGATTTATAAAGAAGAGCGAATAATACTCTCTAAATATCTTTCGGCTTAGAAGATATAGGCTATAAAGGAAGAGAGAATATAGTAATAAATTACTATTAATCTAATTAGTAATAATAAAGAGGATAAAGGGCCTTCTACCGAGCTCTAAGCAACTTTATAGCTCCGAGCAACTTCGTATAGCCTATCTATAAAGATAATTAGCAAAAGACGCCTAAGGAATATAGCTAAGGATACGGAAAGTAATTAGGAGGATAATAGTAAAGTAATATCCCTACCAGAGATATAGTAGTAGTACCGAGTATTAGATAGAGTTCGTAAGCGTTTAAGATTACTTAATAGATATAAGACGTAGAATATATAGTTTAGTTCGTTTAATTTATCTATTTATTTAAATATTTCATTTTAATTCAGTACTTTTAGTATAATTAAAGCTAACTAAGTAGACCTACGAATACTATAAGACTATAAGTAAGATACTCAAAAATACCGCCAAAATCTACACAATTTATACACCTCGTGACCTACTGATATTTGTATTATTTTACGACCCTGAGGGGAGGGTCGTAGCCCTGAGGGTCGGGTCCCAGCATCAACGACCCTCCCCTCCTAGAGGGTCAGGGTCGGGACTCACGACCCAGGAACCTCCGTAGTCCGGGTCGCGGTCCGGGTCGTCAGGGTGACCTGCGGGTCGTGGCGAGGTCTATTTAGCTATCGGTTTAGGGATAAAATACTATTAAGAAATAAAGTTTTATTTTAGTTAGATAGAATAAGTTAATCTAGAACTTACTAGTAAAGATACTACTATAATTAGAAATAATTCCTTCCTATAGTCCGAAGACTAGCTGGATCTTATTATAGTATAGCTCCGTAAGTTATACTATATTAATAGTTATATATACTAGGAAGAATTTTATAAATTTCGTAAAATAGTCTATAATAACTAGGATTATATCGATCTTATTTCTCTTATAAATCGTTAGCAGGAAACCTATAATAAAGTCTATAAAGGAGTCTTACTATAGTTAGAAAGGGATTAGTAGCGGCTTTAAGGTTCTATACTTTCGATATTTAGGAGATATAGTTCCTTAGTAGACTAGATAGAACTTAATATATTTATCGATATACTTATAGATCTATCTTTAGTAGTACTTCCGATTTAAGAGTTTAATAGTATAGTTTCGTCTAAAGTATCTATCTATAACTAGATTAATATAGTATAGATATACTAATTCTTATTTTAATATTTTATCTATTAGGATATAAAGTTGTTTCTTATAGTATACTATACTATCGGGATCGACTAACTAGATCCTAACTCCTAGGATTTTCTCTCTAGGATTCTAAGATTAGACTATAAAGATCTTCTAATATAATTATAATATAGGTACTTTCGCTTTTATATATATTCTTTACTATTTTATATTATAAGCTTTAGATATAATCTAACTCTTATCTCTAGATATCTAAAGACCTATCTAGGATTCTATCTATCTCTATATCGGATATTAATTTAGTTTTTAATTTATATAGATTAGCTAGTACTATCTATATTACCACCTCTTCCTAATAGATTACTATCCTAGCTCCTATTTAGTTATATAATAGATTTAAGAGAGTAGTATTTAATATATCTCTTAAAGTAGGCTTTACTATCCTTAAAGATATATCTATAAGGTATTTTTTTATATATAGTATAGAATAATAAAGTTAAATATCGAAAGGATTATATATTATCGCGCTTAGTAACTATATAGTTTAGGATTCTATATAAAGAAATATAGGTTATTATAGTTAGAAAAGACCTTAATTCGGTACTAGGATTCCTCTAGATAGTATTACTATATCTTAAAGGAATATATAATAGTAAAAAGTTCTTAATCTCTAGTAGTATATTAACTTTCGGTATTAGAGAACTTATAAGACTAAAATATAACTAGATACTAGATTTCCTTTTGATCTAGTTATATTAGGATACTAGCTATTTCCTACTAAGATATATCTATCTCGAGTTTAATTTTCTAGTCGGGATCGAAATATCGGAGAACTAGTACTATTTTAAAGGCCTAAATTAATTAGCAGAATATAGCTACTTTGTAGGCTTTAAGTTCGAAAGCTCCTAGTTATTAGCTATTTATTATTCCCTTCGTAAGATCGGTAAGAGATTTTATAATACTAGAGTAATTATAGATAAAGTATCGATAGGAATTATAAAATCCGAGGAAGGATTAGATCTCGCGGATAGTAGTTAGTTAGGGCTATTTTCGGATAGCTTCTACTCTAGATTTATCTATTATTACTCTTATAGAGCTTACTATATAGCTAAGGAATTCTATATATTCCTTATAGAATATATACTTTAATAGATAGATATAGAGTTTATACTAATAAAGTCTTTCTAGGATAAGATAGATATATTCTATATAGGAATCCTAGTTAGAAGAAAAGATTAGGATATTATCTAAGTAGACTATATAGAAGATATCTATATATTCTTATAATATAATATAGATATAATTTGAGAATATAGTAGATATATTTATAAGTCTAAATAGTATTACTATATATTTAAAATAGCTATATTAGATATAGAAGGCTATTTTCTACTTATTACTCTTCTTAATACTAATATAGTAGTAAGCCTCGCGGATATTAACTTTAGAGAAGACTATAGCTCTTATAAGTCTATTAACGATTTCTATAATAAAAGGTAAGAGATAGTAATTCTTTACTAAAATATAATTAAGTCTTCGGTAGTCGATATAAAGATAGAGACTACTATCCTTCTTAAGAATAAAAAGGATAGATATATCTATAGGAATTTTAGATAGTCGGATCCTCCTATTTTTAAGATAAACTCGAATATACTCTTATAATTCTTTTAACTTAGTCCTTAATAATAGATAGATCGGTCTATAGGATAAAGATTTATCTAGGAGTAAATTAATCGTATAGTTAGTCTCTTTATAATATAGTAGGGTCTTAGTCTTCTAGGCTAAATAGAGATCTATAAAGTCTTAGAACTCGGGAGGCTAGGCTTTAATTCCTTCTAGATCTAGTAGTATTTTAGGTTAATCCTTAATAGTATAAGAGGATAGTATACTCGGTTAATTATCTTCGTCGAAGTTAGATACTATCTAGTAGGGAATAATAGCGAAGATATATACTTAGTTATAAAGATATTTTATAAACTAGTAGGGAGAGAGTAACTTAAGATTCCTCCGGTTTACCCTAAAGTACTATTAATATATATCTATATTAAGGATAATTCCTTAGGTATTTAACCTAGATATTCCGAGGAATATAGGAAGTCTATATTTTTATATAACTATATAATAGTCGATAGTCTATATCTAGATAGCGCCCCGGCTATCTATAGCGGTAATTAGGAGTTAATATATATCTTCGGTATTACTAAAATAATCCCGAAAGTCGCGAAGCCCTAGGATATAAAGAGGTATTTAGTTAAGCTTATATATTCTTATAAAATTAAGATTAATTATATTAATACTAGCTCCAGTATCGAGGCTAACTATAACTATATCTTATTAGATCTATATAGCTATCTAGATTATAAAGAGGATCTTTATAATAGACTAGGAAGTTAGAGATATAGAGTCTACTCCGACTTACTATTATTTCCTAGAGAATAAGTTAGCTCCTCTATAATTTCGTTAATTTAGATATTCTAGCTAGATTTTTATTCTTAAGAATAGTTAGAGATATAGTATCCTTTCTTATTATATTAGAAATAAGTAATATATAAGTAATTCTTCCGGTTAGAAGACTAATTATATTAAAATAATATCCTAAGAGTAGTCTAGTTAGAATATATTACCTAATCGGAAGTATTTAAGGATTTCTATTTCTTTAGCGGATCCGATTAGGAGATCGAGGTTATAGGACCCCTATAATACTTCTTAGAGTTATATTTAGCTATATAATCACCTTCTATTCTACTGAAACTATAGCTATCCTAGATATAGATCGCTACCGAAACTATATTAGTTTAGTTATTAGGTAGATTATTCTAGTATAATATCTTAAGTTCGTTTTTAAGAAAACGATAGAGGCTCTATCCGAGAGCTTACTTCTTTTTTTAAAGATATATATAGTTTTCGATTAATTAGAGATAATTATAAAATACTTAGGGATCTTAGTTAGGAAGCTATTAGGTACTATAGTATTTTTCTATAATATTAGTATCGGTAAATCGGTCTCCTCGAATAAACTCTAGAGTCTAATTAATAAAGTTAGACTATATAGGATAGATATAGAGGAATTCGGTCTTCCGATAGTTAGTCTATTAGGCCTATTAGGTAGATTTAAGTATAAAAAACCTAATAGGGATTTAGTATAAATTATTAGCGAAATAGTTAGGACTTATATCGAAGATATACTTAATTTTATTAAGCTACTAGTTATACTATTTAAGGGAGAAGAAGGAGCTTAACTAATAGAAGATATAATTAAGCTTAATCTTTATACCGCGTCGCGGTCGAGATATAACCGGAGGTTCCGGTTCGGTTATATTTTACTAAAGAAATATTATCTCTTATTCTAGTTAGTAGATCCTAGCTTAAAGTAATTCTAGTATACTAGAATCTCCTAGTAAGAGAGGTCCGGGACTAGGTATAGGAGAAGTAGTCTTACTAGTAGAGCTAAGAGAAGTACTAGTAGGGATCCGCGGAGTCAGACTCTTACTAGCTTATAGATTCTAGACTTCCATACGACCTAATATAACCCGGACCTAACCCGGACCTAACCCGGGCTAGGTTAGGTTTTAGGTCGAAGACTCCGACCTAGTGTTAGGTCCGGGTTATAGTTAGGTAACCTAGCCTAGGTCCGGGGCCCTAACTTAGGTTATAAACGTGATATATATACTAAGGGCCCGCGACTATATAAATTATATATTTTCTGCCTATAATATTAAGTATTACCTTTACGACTAAATCTAGTCGATCTTAATATAAGGGTAGGAGGAAACGAGAACGATAAAGGCTAAGGTACTATAAAGAAGAAGAAAGCGTAAGAAGAATAAGATATCTCTATTACAGCCTAAATCTAACTAATAATACTTAAAGATATTATTATCTCGACTCTTACGCTTCCGCCCCGAGGCCTATACCTAGGTATTATTCCTAGGTAGCGGTAGCTAGGCCTTATCTACCATATCTACTATGTCTAGCCCTATCTCGTTATTAATTATAGTATCCTACTTCTTAGTATTACTAATTAGGTCTATCTTAACCTCGTTAAGCTTTTTATCCTTCTCCTTCTTCGTAGCTTCTATTTCCTTATAGGAGAAGAACTTCTTAAGAAGCTTCGCCTCCTACTCTTCTATATTAAACCTTAAAGTATATAGAAATATTATTAACTCTTTAATCGTCTACGATTTTATTCTCCCTAAATAATAATAATAGATATCCCGAGTAGTATTAAAGAGCCGTTTAATACCTATACCTATTATAGGGAAGGAGAGTATATCCCGTATAAGGATAGCGATTACTAGAAAGCTAGTTTAGTACTCTCTCTAGAATAAAAGGGGCGTAATATAAATAGTATCTATTAACTAGTTAGTATAATTTAGTAAAGACTTAGTTTAAACGTACTACTATTAAGATATTAGGTTATTTCGTTAGTAGCTATATTTAGTTATACTATACTTTTATCTAATATCTTATTAAGCTTTAAGCTTAGCCGAGCTACCGATTAAGACCTATCTAAAGACTGGTTAAGAGTTAAAAGTTACTCTTAATATAGAATAAGAGCCTATTAGAAGGACTTACGATAGATATCACGCTATTTCTAATCCTAATCCTTTATAAGGAAGAACTTAAACTTATTTACTAGTACTAGTATCGTACTAACTATATATTATACGCTAGTTAGGAAGGTTTAGAAGGACTTATAAACTCTTTATTAACTATCTGTATGGTATTCGAGGATCTTAAGAGCTAGAGGGGAAAAAGAGAAAGAAGAAGAAACTATAGTAGATCCTATGACGTATGGGCGAAAGTCAATAGTCAACTAGTGGGTTGGTTGACCAGTTCGCAGACGAACTTAGAGAGTAGAGCTATGTGGAGGAGTTAACTAGTTAGCTATAGTGAACTAGTAAGTTCGCTGACCAGTTAGTCGGTAGACTAGTAAGTTAGGGTTAACTAGTAAATCGGTTAGCCAGTTAACGGAGATAGACTTAGAGGATCGAGGAGGAGATCATATAACCGATGTTTGCGTTCATAAGATCGGATAGGTATCTACGCGTTATTAATAGTTAGAGCCTCACGCGTGTATGCGCTAGAGCCTAAGAATTATTTACCTTTCTATTAACTTCTATAGGGGAATCTCCTATCTAGGACTTTCTATAAGGATTCTACCGCTTCCCCGTGGTCCGCCTACGTCGAGTATTTGAGGTAGCACTTCGTCCTCCTTATTTCTTCCTTTCCTTTTTCCCCTTCGTCTTAGTTTCTTTATTACATAGGATATAGTTACTTTACCTTCTTCCTTCTATATATAGGTTCACGTAGCTGTACTGCCTAGCAGTTATAGATCCTAGGTTTTTAATATGGTATATATGGTTCACGGTATCTCCCCTCTGATACTGATTTCTTCTGTAGAAGAAATCTAAGTCCGTAGCTCTCTCATATTCTTAATACTATATAGATATACCCTTAAATAGATATACCCTTAAATATAATTAGTTTATAAGTATTACTTATTAAGCTTCGTCCGACTAGTCTCTAATATATAAAGTATTTATTACTTCTATAGAGCGCGCTTTCGTCGTAGCTACTTTATTAACTACTTAAGGTACTCGAAGAGTTTATTATAAATCTTAAATATATAATACTCTATAACGTCTTAGGTCTTTAATAGCTAAGTTATATAGTTAAAAAATAGCTTAGTAATATAAAGGAGATAGTTAACCTAACGCTACTCCTTATCCTAAAGTAGTATCTCTTCGTAGTTATACTCTGTATAAAAGGACGTAAAGATAGTACGTAGATATTTTATCCGACGAAGTATAAGGAAAGTTAAATTCTATCGAGTTCTTATATCTTAGATAGGTACTAGCTTTACGCTTAATATCTAAAGATTATAGAATATCTCCTGGCGCTAAGGACTTACGTTTATATAGATTACGAGATAGCGGATCTTATTTAAGGTATATAATATCTCTCGCTCTTAGTACTATATATTTAACTAGGCTAGTCTTAATTACTTTTCTGTCTACTTTATTATAGCGGAGTTATTTAGTAGGACTATCTTAATACGATTAAGTAGCTAGTTTAGGCTAAGCTAAATAACGTGAGTAAGGGATAGAATCCGGGTAATAATAATACCGTCTAATAGAGCTTATTAAAGAGAATCTACTAAGGTTTTATTATTAGACGTATTATCTATTATTAATCTAAATACTCGTGATTTAAGGTTATACTCTATTAGAGTTTAAAGAACGACGCTACTTAGGTTTATACTAGTATAGGCCCTATAAAGAGGCTTAAACCTAAGTAGTACCTCGCGGCAGACCTAATTAGTATTAATAAAATAGCCTATAATTACTATAAATACCTATAAGAATAGAGATATCTAGTAGTCTAGTATAATTAATATTTTTAAGCTAGCGGGTAGTATCTAAAGGATATACTCTTACCGGTCTTAAATAAGGCTTTTTAGTCGACGGCGGATTATATCGGTAGAGGGGATTAGTAGTAGTAATAGGATATAGTAAGCCCGAGAAATAAGTAGTTAAAATATTAGATACTTAATAAGATAAAGTAGAAGCCGATTAAGCGTAAGGAACTATAGGATATCTTCTTCCTAAGTCTCTTACGAGAAAGGTATATCGGTTAAAGATTCTTCCTAATATTAGTATCTAAAATAAGTTAGTAAAGTAGTAATAGCTAGGAGTAGGTTCTAGTAGAAAAATAGGATAAAGTATAGGAACGTATACTATTCTTTAGAAATCTAGTTATCTCTACTCTCTTCCCTCGCTTACTCTTTAAATACCTAGCTATCTTAAGGTACTTCTATATTATTAATATACTATAATATTATATCTTACCCTTTATCTTTAGATTAATAGTATAAGAGTACTTAAGAATAGCTCTATAACGCTAGTATATAACCTTTAGTATACTATCTATACTATAAGTAACCTAGTAGTAGTAGCTCTAAATCTCTATATATTACGTCGAATCCTAGTTAATCTTACTCTTTCTCCCGAAATTAGTCTATAGCTACTAGTCTATCTAGTTAGTATATACTATTCTATCGTAGAGAATAAAGGCCTTCCTTCGGTCGGGTCTAATATATATAAAGAAAGAGGGGACTACTAGAGGGATATTCGGTCGGAGAAAGTCTTAGTCAGAGATATCGAGTACGTATTAACTGGAATCACCCGTGCCGTTGCTTACATGGTATTACCATTAGACTAAAAGGTCTATGCCAAACCATTCGATAGAATGGTTCGCCATACAACGGTATATATAGTCAGATGATCCCGCACCCGCATTTCGATGCGGCTATGCCTCCTGGGATCACATCCTCCCCCACTAAGTTCAAATCATATCCTCGTGTTTGCGTGATTGCCTGATTTTCAATTTTTCAACCGGATGATCAGTCAACACCCGTCTAGGTCTTATCAGTCTAGCCTAGGTTCAAAGTAGGTCCCTCGGGAATTAGGAAGGTACCAATACGTATAACTATATATAACCTCCAAGGCTACGCCTTACTAAGCCGAATTAAGCGGCATCAGCTTAGTAATACGCTCCTTACCGAGTGTACGGAGCATCTTATCTTATCGATCCAGCGGCACGATAAGATAAGAGGAATTCGAAAAGCGTACGCACCGCGATTCGAGCCCGTAACCTCACGAGCTCGGTTATCGAATGGTTTGATGGAATCACCCGTGCCGTTGCTCACATAGTATTACTATTAGACCAAAAGGTCTATGCTAAACCATTCGATAGAATGGTTCGCTATGTAACGGTATATATAGTCAGATAATCCCGCACCCGTATTTCGATGCGGCTATGCCTCCTAGGATCACATAACTACTAGATAGAGTAGCTAGGTAGTTTAATAATATTAGATAGCTAAGATTATCTATCTTACTATTATAGAGGAATAATATAAAGTTAGAGTACTAACTTTACGATATGATAAATTAGCCTAGTAGGAAACTTAGAAGGTAAGGAAGAAGGGAGATACCTACTAAGTAATAGTATCTAGGGATAATTAGGAGTAAATCGACTATAGGAGTAGCGAATAAATTAAGCAAAAGCGATATATTAACTTCAGAGCGGTAATATATTAGAATTATATAGTTTAGTTAGTTTATAAAATCTACCTTTCTCGAGATCTAACCTAAATAACCTAAATAACCTAAATAACCTAATAATAACCTAGTAATAACCTAGTAATAACCTAAAAAACCTAGCGATAACCTAGTAAAAACCTAGTAATAACCTAAAAAAACCTAGATAAAACCTAATTCCTATCCTAACTTCCCCCTAGGACCCTTTAAAAAATTTTAATCTATCTCTCTGTAAGGACCTTATAGAGATAGCTAGTTAATTTATCGTAACTTTTATCGGGGGGCCGCCCCCCGATAAGAATATTAGATAAAAATATATTATTTATACTTTCTTCTTATTTTCCCTAACCTAGTTTTCTTAATTAAATAGACTCTCTTCCTTTAGATTAAATTACCTTATAATACTTCTTACAAAAAAGAGTAAGATTTTGGAGCGATATCCTTTAGTATAAGAAGATACACTAACTCCGACTAGTAAATATATATTTCTATAATTACTCATTAGAATATTAAGCTCCTAGGTTAAACGTTCCTAACTAAGTTAACCTTAATATTCTAATAAGTAATAAGTTATAAACTAGATCTAGCCTAACGGAAGATAGAGTTATTTTCTAAAGTTTTAAAAGGTTTATACGACGAATATATAGTACTCGTTAGTATTAACCAGAACAGATATAAAAAATAGTATATTATTTTGATGACTAAGCAGCTTTATAATCAGAATTATGCAAAAAGTTAGGTCAAGTTAGGTCTCATTAGGTTTTACTAGGGCCCCAGCATTAGGTCCGGGTTAGGTCCGGGTTAGAGAAGTTCAACCCGGACCCAGGCTAGGTTGGGTTTTGGGTCGAGACCTTCGACCCAAGTTAGGTTATGCGGAAGTCTAATAGATTCTATATCTCGGTATAGCGTTTAGAACGCTTAGCGGCTATAAGACGGGTAGAACGCTAGTAAGTCGGTAGGTTAGATATCTTTCCTTTAGGTAGTTAAAAAGAAGATTTAGTAATTATTAGGGTTAGGATTATAGGATAACTAGGACTATTAACTAGGTAAAGGATTAAAGTCTAGGGGGGCTTAAATTTAAAGACTAAATCTTAAAGATCGGAGTTCTTCCTCCCTTCTACGATTATTATATATATATCTCCTACGTACCGGACCTGTATCCTTAGGGCTACAACCCGGATAGATTCGTTAGCGTTCCGTACGTGATTATCCTGTGGCCGCGCCTTAGTAGGTCGCGCCGTGATATACGTGATATATGTGGTAGCTGAGAAAGATCACGTGAGAAGTAAATATTTGGAAGATATCACGTGACTCTACGTAATATAACTTTAGGGGCGGTCAATTCTGCCACGGCCAGCCAATCAGAGCACAGAAATGAAATTCCAAGCACTTATATGAGAAGCAACTTCTCGTTCCACTCCAATTTACAACTAGACTAGATCAAGCAACAGCCTAACCACGCAGACCTAAGTCCTAACCAAGTAGCCCACACGAGCTAGTCCTAGCATCAGGCACATCACCCAGCATCCTCCAGGCTCCATCAGATACTTTCGGGTTAAGATTATTACTATATAGCTTATATATTATCTATATTATAATCACGTAAATAGTATAAGAGTACCTCCTTCGCTCTTGCTGTATTAGATCTATCTTTTCGCGAGAGCGGCGAGACTATCGGTAATATAGTCTTTGAGGACTATTAATTCTACGATTAATAAGGGACAGAGTAGCTTGAACGGTACTACGCTTCCCGGAATTAATTCGATCGTGTGATTATATTGTATTGTGAAATTGGCGGTTGTGGGTGGGTCGAAGTACTAAGATTACGTAGGTCACAGATATCTCTTGAGACTCATCGAGAGGGTTCTGGAACAATCATGGTTTAATTCAAAAGACAAGAATCACATTCAAATGCACAATGCGAACCATTCTTTCCGCAGCAAAAGGCAGGGCATACGAAACAGGGACTATTAAGTTAAACACAACATAGGGCTTCGGAATCTAGCGAAGAAACCCAGTTCGAGTGTAGACCGGCGGTTGAACGACGGTGTACACACCCCGTACTGTCATGAGTTCGGCCGATATTGAATCTAGTGGCCATCATGTTTGAAAAGCAGACGCTACGGCTGCAGGAGATCTATTCCACGGGCAGCGCGACGTCCTCGGCAAACTCTGGCTCAGCACAAGTCTCCTTCGCCTGCCGGATGAAGAGCAGCAGTCGTTGGCGCCGGTAGTAGATATTGGTCAGATCTATGTGCACCTTCGCCTCAGCATCGTTCTGGCCGGTGATGAGGATGAGCATGAAGAATGTCTCGATGACGCTAGGCGGCACATTGGAGATCAATTGGCCGGTAAGACTCCACCTCATGGCGCTGGAAGCGGCAAGACAACCAATTGTCAGGAAAAAGCCAGCAATCACCATGTAAATATGAGAGCTGACTTGGTCCATCCGGCCCGAGACACGCTGAGTCAAAGACAGAGGCTTCTCGGTCCCATCAGCCGAAGGAACCGTCATTGATAGTCCTGCGAAAAGACTCAAATCTCTCTCTTCCACTAGGCGAATTTGATGGTCCGTGTACTGGTGCACCTTGCCTTGAATGTTTCGAAGCACGAAACTGTCAAAGAGCCCGACCAGCCCCGCGTATGTGCCGATGAGCAGCCACCAGTTGCTGTTAAACTCAAAGACTGGGCCGACGGCTGCCCACGCAATCACCACAAGTACGAGGAAGATCATACCGACAAGAGTGCCGATAATGTCCGCATAGTAGAAGACGACGACTTGTAGGAAGCTCTCTTTCGGAGGGGACATCACTTCTGTCTGGTTTGGTAGGTCATCCTCGCTCAGGCGACGAAGCTCTTTCTCCAGAGTTGAATCAAGTCGGAAGATCGCGTCCAGACACGTATTTGTGTAGTCTGCGTAGCGTTCGCGAAGGCAGGCTAGGAAGGCAAAGACCAGAATCATAAGCGCCGACGTCGCATCGTTGATATAGAGTTGCCATCGATTCGACCAGTCACAAGAGGGGCCAAACCCCAGCCAAATGAAGATGCACACCCAGTAGACAGCACCGGTTGCAATATGTCCAAAGGTCTTGGCGGAAACGATGATCCACCGACCAAAGAGACCTTGTGTGCGCAATCCATGGTCCAACGGGTCGAGTGGCCAATGATCGCAATGTTCCGATACCCGACGTACTCGCTCACTTCCCAGCTTCGCCTTCACCTTGGCGATCATGCGTTGGTGACTGTTGCAACGGGATTGTATCTGAATCATGACTTCGCGCTGCTCGGAGAATTCGCGGAGCAGCTGGCGCATGAGGAATGAATCGAAAACGTAACAAAGAATGGCTTGCACATCGGAGATAGCAGCAACCCAGACATCCGAGTCCCCAAAGCGAATGCCCATCAGAGCCCAGGTCAAAAGACCCGCAATGATCAATAAGAAGATCGGGGCCGACCCGGCCACCCGCACCGTCGCATCGAGCCAGCGGTCCACCCGTCTCGGGCTCGTCTTGACTCGATACCCGGAGACTTCTTCGGTCGCCGGCGTGGAGGCGACATTGACTCCTACTTCCTTCTCCTCTGCCACGCGCTGCGTCTCTGCTGCCCCCTCAATCGCACATCGGAAAACAGGCCTGAAGGATTTCATTGTAGGCGATCAGGCACGTACCGCTGACTTGGGGTTCCGATACGGTGCAATCGCTTACCAACTCAGGATGAAGGACAGGACGGGCCAGTTACGGTGGGTGAGTGCGGTTTGCGGACTCGCGAGAGTATTTTAGTCCAGTCAATGTGCCTGGGATCGAGGAGACGATGGAGACGAGAGAGTTCATAGAGCGAGAATCAGCCATCCAGATGTCAAGAATTAGACACTTTGTGCCTGAGAGTGTTGTTGTGTCTTTGGGTAGGTCTTCTGAGAAGAGCAGAGAAAGAGAATGGTGGGAAGATGGGAGAGGTAGTGTAGAGAAGTATGAAGTGGAAGTGGAAAATACTAGGCCCGGCGACGGAGGGTGCCGGTTGATGGTGTCAATATGCCATCTTCGGCCTCCGGGCTCAACTACCGGATGAGGAAAACAGGGCTCAGGTACGGCCGCGGCATGATGGCAGATGGACAACGCTAATATTTCCCTGGTCGGCACCAGTAATTGCCTCATACATATCCGCACCCCGGTGAGCCCTTTTTTTTTTTCCCCGACCATCGGACGACTGATACGGCCGAGAAAAATTCGTCTATCGTCGGTGGAAGAAAGAAAGAAGCTTGGGCCCAGGATGCTCGTGGTGAGTAACATACGAGTGACCTGACCACCAGTTCCGTCCAGCGGGGCTAGGCACCCATAATTGGGATCAAAATTTGCTTAGCTGAATTTGAGCCATTTTCGACCGAACCAGCCCCAGGGAGAAAGTCGACAGCTTTTGTTCCAATCCTTGGTACGCTGGTAGGACTTGGCTGGACTGACTTTTCGCGGCTGTACTTTCTCGCCTCGAGCTCCGTGAAAATATGAAACGAGAGGGCTGTCGAAACGTCTAGAAAGTATGTTCGTCTGTGTAGGCCCTGTAGGGGTCTGCTGTACCAGGACAGTAGGGGTATACCCAATGAGCGAAAATAAAGCTGAAATAAAAACTGGATCGGTTTGCTGTGCTCTGTTCACCGCAATATACCCGAAGAATGGACAAGTTGATGATCGAGTATAAACAGGCTTTTTGGGTCAGGTACTTGGTGGAGTTGTTTATCCTGCTACTGGATTTTCAGACACGTGAGATCGTTTGTTCGCCAGTGGTGTTTACGGAATAGATCAGATGGTATATCTATTGCAATGATACTGTGAAGAGGTATTTGCCTCGGCGAACAAAGGAGGGTCAGAATGAGGTCTGTTGTGGGTGCTATTTATAAGCTGATGCTCTATTTCAGAGAATTATGAACAGTCTATGTCATTACCTGTATTTACGTGCGAGGAATAGACTTTTGCATCTCCTCGCTCTGGTGAAGAAGAAGGTACTCAAAATGTGCTCAAGCTTTGAAGAGTTTAAGCGCTGGCTGCATAGGCACATATCGACGGGCTACCTCTTCTGCCATCCGTCCGCTCTCTATGCTTGCGGAAGCAATCAATTTATGACACCTTTGGACCTAAGCCTAGTACGGTCCCCGTTTAGTCTTGTCAGCAGCTACTTGCTGTTTCTGCTGTAGGTCAAATGCCCGGTCGGGCTTATGTATAGGTCCCGTCCTCCTTGAACGGTTAGTCAGAAAGTGTCGACGCTCAAAGGACTTATCTCCTTTTGTGTCACACAACTGCAACAGCCCGTACTTCAGCGCTCTTAACACTCTAACTGAGAAAGAAGGAACATCTTAGAGGAAACGAAGCCAGGGAAATCATCCGGAGTGTTGAGTTATACCGATCAGTCGGAGAACTTTTTTCTCTCGACTCGCATACAGAGTTCACAATGTGCATACTCAAAGAAATGACATAAATTTCCGCCAAGCCTTTTTGGTCGAAGTAGCGCGAACTCTATTTCGGTGGACAGAGTCGGGCTTATGATAACAGTGTGCGGATCTTATGCCCTTGTCAGCCCATAGCCATGTCATAAGATTCGCATTAGTAACCATGTTATCTGACCTGCCTAGGTAGTATGTTCTACCACCATCTTTAGAATCTTATTTTTGCAGTGATTTCCTTCAAACATCGAACAATGTTGAGATTAACAGTTTGCCCGTCCGTGGTCTTCGCTTTTACCCGCTCTCGAGTGCAGGCGAGCATCTAAGGTCCACCATAGCAGCGGCAGAACAAGATAGTTAAGCTTGAATTGGATTTGTCCGATCGGAGGAGAAAACGCGAGACAGTAACTGTAGCCCATACATCACAGGCCGCAATTGAAGAAAGTCGCCAAACCAGATCTTCGTTTGTCTATTTGATCATGGGTCCTTGCAGAACATGGACAAAACGCAAAGCGATATTGTCTGGACCCGATTCACGTCGATCTGAAACGGGACTGCTCCTGATTCAGGTGTCCAATACTTCTGCAAGATCTGGTATTGTTACTTTCATTGCTGACTGCATGATTTCTCTCGGAGCGGATCAAGGTGCTATTTGAAGTACGACTCTTGGCTTTCTATAGGATTGTTTCGCTTTGTGGTTGGAAAACGTTCAAGTAAAGCCAAGCGACCGCAGGAGGGCAAAAGGCCCAACATGGGGAGCAAATTTGGAAAAGAAAATGAGTGATCAGATACGGTCGAGTGAGTAAGGACTCCAAACGTTGAATATACCCCAATAATCAGTCTGTCCTCTTGATATCCGCCTCGGTGACAGCAGCAACTCGGGGTCAGACTACCAGTAGTTACCCCATACCTAGCTCAAGTTAGTACACTATCCACTGATCCGGCTATTCTTCATGACCAGTGACTCAACGTCAAGTGACGGATTTAACACCTCGTTGCTTCGTCCTGTGCCAATCATGGCAGTGCAAGTTGCAGACGCCGGACGGAAATACAGTACCGTTTCCATCCCTTGAACATGACTCGGATGTCTCATGAATCAGTCAGAGACTAACGATACTTCGGTCCTACTCGCCGATCTCGATAAGCGGGATCTCCAACAGTCCAGCGATTAAACGTGGCCTTTCCGACCAGATCGAGTAAAGCGCGGTGGGAGTGATAACGATAAGAGTGCTGCATCATCCGCTATCGTAAGTACACATCTCTATTTACCCTCCGCGACTTGAACCCCTTCCCCTTTCGTTCCAATTTCGAATTCCACGTTTCTATCAGTTCTTGCTTTGTTATCTTCACCATGGTCAGCTTCCTTATACCCTTCACTATCATCAAGATTAATGTGACTGACTCAATCCAGGCGCAAACCCCCCAACAACGCCGTGCAAACGAAAAGTTCGCCAAGAGCGAAGCCGCTAAGCGCGGAAGAGGGCCAACTGTCGCGAAGCCCAAGCAGAGCAAGTCTCCAGTTTCCACAGGCTGGCTTGGTAAGTCGATAAATGCAGTATGCCTTGAACAACTACTCTAATCAGTTTCACTAACACACCTTATTTCCATCGTTCAGTGGTTCTGGCCTTCGTCGTCTGTGGTGGACTTATCCTCGAGCTGTTCAGAATCGTCCCTCAGATCTGGGACACACTGGCCTCGATGCTTACTCGAATCACTGGATAAATCAGTAACGCACGGTCTTTTCTACCCTCCCTATGACTATCGATACACCATCGCAATGATGCAGAAAGATACCCTCGGCTCTACACGGCATTGCAGCGTCGGTTCTACTCATGGCGATATCCCTTCTCCTCCCGCGACAGGACAAGTCTAGCCTCATTTCTTCGAGCGTCGAGGATCACCAAATAAGCATGGATACGGTCTCGCTCGCACTTCCTTGTCTTTGAGGCTCTCCGTCAACTTTCAACTTGTATTATGTTTTCCATACGAGCTGGTATCGTCTGCAAGGTCTCTAGTACCACACTTATCTACTATTATTTTGAACTCTGCCTCTACGTTGAGCATTCTCTCCACTCGACGATCCAAGGCATTTATTTCACAGAGAATCTGCTGTTTGTAGATGACACATGTCTGTTGAGATCACCGTCACAATCGTACACCTATAGAAAGGGAACCTTGGAAGGGTCTGCGTGTCACCTAGGCATTTCCTCTCCTGTCTTTTCGGTCTCAATCCCGTTACCCCCCTCGGGTTTGAGAGACTTGTCTTTCTTCTCCTTGGATTGTCGGGACTTTTTCTTTTTCACCTCAGTCGGTTGGGCATCATCAGTAGACGCCACTTTTTTCTTCGTTTTCTTCTTCTTGACGAGCATCCCCTCGCTGGGTATCCCTTCGACTTCAATGCGTTCTGATGCTCGTTGCATACGCAACCGCACTTGCTCAACTTCTCGCATCGCCTTTTTCATTTCCAGGTCCCCATCGTCGCCCTGTCCTGTGGACGTTTCGGGCTTGTCGTCCCTTGAAAGAGACAGACTGCCAAGACCGCTGGAGTCCACCGTGAGAAGCGATCGTCTGGCGCTCGGGGGAAGAGATGCGGACTCTGTAGGGTTGTCAAAGGGGAGGTCTCGCTAGCGCCGAAGGTCTCGTCCGCCGCAACCTCCAACTTCTTTCGTCGGCTCCGACGTGTGCCTGTTGATCCACGCGTGGCACGATCGGGTTGTAGAGGGTCTAATTGTAAGTCGATAATTGGGATGGAGTCAACATCCAGCGCGTTCCCATCCGCAAGGGGTGACGTCGACAAATCGGAGCGTCCGCCCATGGACGCAATGTAGAATGGATCATCTTTATAACGCTCACTGCGTTCATTCCTGCGCCTCTCAGTGGCGGCGGGAGATCCCGCAGAGCCTCTCAAAGTGTTCTGATATGATGGTTCAGTGTACATTTCCAGAGAAGATATGGCCGAGGCAGCCTTGGTAGGGACAGAGGTCAGATCGGGGACGTGGTAGAAGTTTTGCAAAGTACCGCGCTGATCGGTTTCAAAGAATGCAGTGCCAGCGCTTTGGAACAAATTTGGAAGATCATCATTGATTGGTTCATCTAGAAGCAAAGTCGCAGGCAATGCTACCTTCTTCTGGGCAGTGGGAGCGACGGGGTTGAGTTCCAAGCCTTCGAAAAGACTGGGAAGGACAGTGGCCAGTAGCGAAGGCATTTCCTCGACATCAGAACGCAGTGCTTCGGCGCTCAGGCGAAGGACTTCCAGGAATTCAATTGCTCGTTCTTGCACATCAAGATCTGGATGAGCTGCCAGGGCCTCAAGGAACTCCACAATCCGCGCAAGCAGAAGAGTGGTCTGGGTTTTCCACGAGTTTGCTTGATAAGCATCTCTGTTCACCTGTACAAAGACTTTGGGGATGGCTTGCAGGAAGAGTTGGAGCGTTGACGCCGGGAGATTCACGTTCGATGGGTCGATCATCGACTGTAGGGTTCGACTCGGAGAGGCCAACTCAGTCGCATATTCACCAACAACCCATGAAACGGGACCCAGCACATCATCGCCAGCGTTAGAGCCTAGGGGGAAGAAGGCTGACCGGTTGTCGATGATTAAAAGGGATTCGGCGGCGCGTGTTGCCTCTGGTCGCACTCCTCTAACACGTACCGCAACGTTTCGAATTTCAGATCCGATTCGGAAAGCGGTGCTCAATTTAGATTTCGCACTTGCTTCGTGGCCCGAAGCTGTGTTATACCAGGCATCCTCCGCCTCCGAAGGTGGTAATAGTCGAATGAGTTGAACCAAGACACTGACATACCACTCGAAATCCACAATCTCCGAGTAGTTGTTCTGGGAACACATGTCAAGTACCCGATGTACGATCTCGTTACGGTAGTCATTTGGTATAACGACTGCAGGGTTCGCGGCTGGATGAGATCCCTCGCCTTCTTCCTCTCCGTCTTCCCCTTCAGGGTACACGGTGGTCCCGGCGTCAGCAGTAGCCGGGAGTGTTCGTGTAGCCAAGCGAAGCTGATTCAGGAGACGGTCTACCACTTCGTGCAGAGTTTCACTAGACACCATCCCGGCGGCGAGCTCCAGGGCTTGCAGACGAATAGAGATATCTGGATCATCCAAACAGTCCATGATCACATCCTGCTGCACCTCGACCAGTGAAGAGTGAGTCGCGACGATCCGATTCAAGGCCAACAATGCAACATATTTCACTAGAAGCATAAAGTCAGTTTGGCAAATCGCCCACAAGTCGAAGAATTGATTCCCTTACAGTTCGGATCCGAATCCATGGCAATCATTCCTCGGAGCTTGCCAACGCAAAGGCTAGCGACCTCGTCTCTTTCTTGTAGATTATCCTCGCCGTCTAGAATGCCGCCTTGAATGATGCCATTGATGCACTCGTAGAGCAAAGACATTGCTGTCGTAGTCTGTATGATATTGACCAATGGGCGCAATAGCTTGCGCGTCAACCTCGGTTCCACGGGTGTCAATGTCGCAAACTGGTATGAGATTAGCAATGCCCCTACGATCAAGTAAAAGAGCTCAAAATGCATACAAGTTTTATGATCTTGATGGCCATCCAGTTGTTGCCGCTGTCGACGAGAAGCTCGAAGAATCTCGGTGCTAATGGGAGGAAATCGGTAGGGCGTCGCCACCCCAATTCACAAACAACATTAATAGCTGCAGTGGTGACACTACTGTCTTCGTGTTCATCCATCAACCTTTCCTGAATTTTGGGCCATCCCAATCTGAGCGCTTCTGGGTATACTAGGGCAAAGCGGTAAATGCATACGATCGATTTCTTTCGGACCGTGGGACTGGAATGGGAAAGTCGGGAAAGAACATCGGGCAGCAGCGACATGGCCAGTGACGGTGTGATGATATGCGGCAAAGAGACCAGCGGAAGTGACAATGAGGGAATACCGTGTGATACGATGTCCTGAATTCGAAGTTTAGCGTATGCGCAACCACACAAAGGCCGGGAAATAAAACACAATCTCAGGTCGCAGAGAGCGTTTAGATGAGGCTGACCTTCTTCAGCATGTTCGTCGCTAGCATGAGCACCTCCGTGTCAGGACGAAAGCTCTGTACCGCACCTAAATATCCCACTCTTTTCTGGAGGTACTTGGCAGACGACATCACTTCCAAGACGTGGAAGGAGGCCCAAGACATATCGTAGCCGAACATCTCCAGATATATCAACTTCAATAGAGCTGTGGCCTTCTTGTCTGTTCGAAATTCAGTACAAGGTGCGTAGACCAGAAGCCGAATGTCACGCCAAGCTCACCCATATCTTGTGATTTGATCTCCGCTTTGCACTCGCGGAGACAACTTTGTACGTACTCATCTTCGGCCCCCTTGTGGCTTCGAAGGCCTTTGATGAGGTCATAAAGGGACTTTTCGAACCTGCAATGCTTGTCAATACTCGGTAGAGGCCCATGGCCAAGACTACGGCCGAAAGTGGCTCGTTCGGGGTATCACCTACATTGTGTCTGGCGCGGCCCGACTGGCCTGACCGGGCTAAGGGTGACGTGGGTCAAATCCTGTGGCAATATTCACAGGGAGCACGCTGTACACAATGCTCAATCCAGTCTATGCGCCCGTCGATGCAGCTTGCTGTAAAGATGGAAAGCTCCAAGTTCACCGTCACCTCCGACTCGACGTGGGGAGCTCCGGGGGAGTGGGTTGACTCTGGCCGATAAGGATCACGGGATCGCGTATCGCAGCTAATCTCCGGCCCCCAGCTGTCGGAGTTACTCCACCATTGTCGATTGTCACTCTAAAGCGACCACCATTTACGCGATTGTTATCCAGCCGCGTGTATTCCCTGATATTCTACAAAACGAGATCTAAGGGGAAGTTAGGTAGGACTTCCTTTGTGCATAGCCATTCACTTCGGTCACACAAGCTGCGAAGGACACTCCTCGCGACCCCTTAATCCGTGACCGCACTGACCAGATAAGATCACAGTACGAGTCTCACCCCCAC